>NW_026999378.1:345129-690258 GCF_037126465.1 Ornithodoros turicata | reverse complement strand
AATCTTGGAAAAAAAAAGAAAAGAACAGATAACCTGACCATAAAGCGACGTAAAGTCAAGTAAATGATTGCACGTAGTCGGCCCAAATCCATGATCACAAATGACATCCGTAACGAAGAAAATAAGCGTGTCCGAGATGCGTTTGCGTTGGTGCTGCAGTCAAACCGTTCAGCATATTCAAACTCAATTATAGCCTATCCCCGGGTAAAGCCTTGTTTCCTTGCCGAGCAAATGTTGAAAAAACAAACAAACAGATAATTTGACCATAAAGCTACGTAAAGTGAAGTAAATGATGCCACGTAGTCGGCCCAAATCCATGATCACAAATGACATCCGTAACGAAGAAAATAAGCGTGTCCGAGATGCGTTTGCGTTGGTGCTGCAGTCAAACCGTTCAGCTTATTCAAAGTGAATTATGGCCCAGCTCCCGGTAAAGCCTTGTTTACTTGCCGAGCAAATGTTGAAAGAAAAAAAAAGAAAAGAACAGATAACCTGACCATAAAGCGACGTAAAGTGAAGTAAATGATTGCACGTAGTCGGCCCAAATCCATAATCACAAATCGCATCCGTAACGAAGAAAATAAGCGTGTCCGAGACGCGTTTGCTTTGGTGCTGCAGTCAAACCGTTCAGCATATTCAAACTGAATTATGGCCCAGCTCCCGGTAAAGCCTTGTTTCCTTGCCGAGCAAATCTTGACAAAAAAAAGAAGGAAACAAAACAGATAACCTGACCATAAAGCGACGTAAAGTGAAGTAAATGATGGCACGTAGTCGGCCCAAATACATGATCACAAATGACATCCGTAACGAAGAAATTAAGCGTGTCCGAGATGCGTTTGCGTTGGTGCTACAGTCAAACCGTTCAGCATATTCAAACTGAATTATAGCCCAGCTCCCGGTAAAGCCTTGTTTCCTTGCCGAGCAAATCTTGAAAAACAAAACAAAAGAACTGATAACCTGACCATAAAGCGACGTAAAGTGAAGTAAATGATGGCACGTAGTCGGCCCAAATCCATGATCACAAATGACATCCGTAACGAAGAAATTAAGCGTGTCCGAGATGCGTTTGCGTTGGTGCTGCAGTCAAACCGTTCAGCATATTCAAACTGAATTATAGCCTATCCCCGGGTAAAGCCTTGTTTCCTTGCCGAGCAAATGTTGAAAAAAAAAAACAGATAACCTGACCATAAAGCGACGTAAAGTGAAGTAAATGATGCCACGTAGTCGGTCCAAATCCATGATCACAAATGACATCCGTAACGAAGAAATTAAGCGTGTCCGAGATGCGTTTGCGTTGGTGCTGCAGTCAAACCGTTCAGCATATTCAAGCCGAATTATAGCCCAGCACCCGGTGAAGCCTCGTTTCCTTGCCGAGCAAATCTTGAAAAAAGAAAAAAAAAGAACAGATAACCTGACCATAAAGCGACGTAAAGTGAAGTAAATGATGGCACGTACTCGGCCCAAATCCATGATCACAAATGACATCCGTAACGAAGAAAATAAGCGTGTCCGAGATGCGTTTGCGTTGGTGCTGCAGTCGAACCGTTCAGCATATTCAAACTGAAATATAGCCCAGCCCCCAGTAAAGCCTTGTTTCCTTGCGGAGCAAATCTTGAAAAAACAAAGAAAAGAACAAATAACCTGACAATAAAGCAACGTAAAGTGAAGTAAATGATGGCACGTACTCGGCCGAAATCCATGATCACAGATGACATCCGTAACGAAGAAATTAAGCGTGTCCGAGATACGTTTGCGTTGGTGCTGCAGTCAAACCGTTCAGCATAGTCAAACTGAATTATGTCCCAGCTTCCGGTAAAGCCTTGTTTCAGTGCCGAGCAAATCTTGAAAAAAAAGAAAAGAACAGATAACCTGACCATAAAGCGACTTAAAGTAGTCGGCCCAAATTCATGATCACAAATGACATCCGTAACGAAGAAATTAAGCGTTGTCCGAGATGCGTTTGCGTTGGTGCTGCAGTCAAACCGTTCAGCATAGTCAAACTGAATTATGTCCCAGCTCCCGGTAAAGCCTTGTTTCCTTGCCGAGCAAATCTTGGCACACAAAAAAAGAAAAGAACAGATAACCTGACCATAAAGCGACGTAAAGTGAAGTAAATGATGGCACGCAGTCGGCCTATATCCATGATCACAGATGACATCCGTAACGGAGAAATTAAGCGTGTCCGAGATGCATTTGTGTTGGTGCTGCAGTCAAACCGTTCAGCATATTCAAACTGAATTATAGTCCAGCTCCCGGTAAAGCCTTGTTTCCTTGCCGAGCAAATGTTGAAAAACAAACAAACAGATAATTTGACCATAAAGCGACGTAAAGTGAAGTAAATGATAGCACGTAGTCGGCCGAAATCTATGATCACAAATGACATCCGTAACGAAGAAAATAAGCGTGTCCGAGATGCGTTTGCGTTGGTGCTGCAGTCAAAACGTTCAGCTTATTCAAAGTGAATTATGGCCCAGCTCCCGGTAAAGCCTTGTTTACTTGCCGAGCAAATGTTGAAAGAAAAAAAAAAGGAAACGAACAGATAACCTGACCATAAAGCGACGTAAAGTGAAGTAAATGATGGCACGTTGTCGACCCAAATCCTTGATCACAAATGACATCCGTAACGAAGGAAATAAGCGTGTCCGAGATGCGTTTGCGTTGGTGCTGCAGTCAAACCGTTCAGCATATTCAAACTGAATTATGTCCCAGCTCCCGGTAAAGCCTTAATTCCTTGCCGAGCAAATCTTGACAAAAAAAAAAAAAAAGAACAGATAACCTGACCATAAAGCGACGTAAAGTGAAGTAAATGATGGCACGTAGTCGGCCCAAATCCATGATCACAAATTACATCCGTAACGAAGAAAATAAGCGTGTCCCAGATGCGTTTGCGTTGGTGCTGCAGTCAAACCGTTCAGCATGTTCAAAGTGAATTATAGCCCAGCCCCGGGTAAAGCCTTGTTTCCTTGCCGAGAATATGTTGAAAAAAAAACAGAAAAAAAAACAGATAACTTGTACCATAAAGCGACGTAGAGTGAAGTAAATGATGGCACGTAGTCGACCCAAATCCATGATCACAAATTACATCCGTAACGAAGAAAATAAGCGTGTCCGAGATGCGTTTGCGTTGGTGCTGCAGTCAAACCGTTCAGCATATTCAAACTGAATCATAGCTAGAGCCTGAAGTTTTCGGGAAATATTTTTTCCTACATTCGGGGGGTAAAAATCGGGTCAATAGACGTGTGCACTAAATTCGTGCAAATTCGGGTGAAAAAACTTGCAGCACGCTAAATTCGGGGAGCAATCGGGCTCAGTTATTCAAACTAACTGTAGCCGTTCGGTACAAACGGTGATGTAACTGCATTTTACTACCAAACAATTAAGTTAGTGCATTCCAACAGACATCCCAGTGAGGGAAATTTGCCGGGTAAAAATCGGGTATCGCCCTAAAGAGGCAACCTTCGATTCGGGGTGCAAATTCGGGGAAGAATCGGGTAAAACCCTAAAACTTAAGGCTCTAATCATAGCCCAGCTCCCGGTGAGGCCTCGTTTCCTTGCCGAGCAAATCTTGAAGAAAAAAAAACAGATAACCTGACCATAAAGCGACGTAAAGTGAAGTAAATGATGGCACGTACTCGGCCCAAATCCATGATCACAAACGACATCCGTAACGAAGAAAATAAGCGTGTCCGATATGCGTTTGCGTTGGTGCTGCAGTCGAACCGTTCAGCATATTCAAACTGAAATATAGCCCAGCCCCCAGTAAAGCCTTGTTTCCTTGCGGAGCAAATCTTGAAAAAACAAAGAAAAGAACAAATAACCTGACCATAAGGCGACGTAAAGTGAAGTAAATGATGGCACGCAGTCGGCCTAAATCCATGATCACAGATGACATCCGTAACGAAGAAATTAAGCGTGTCCGAGATACGTTTGCGTTGGTGCTGCAGTCAAACCGTTCAGCATAGTCAAACTGAATTATGTCCCAGCTCCCGGTAAAGCCTTGTTTCAGTGCCGAGCAAATCTTGAAAAAAAAGAAAAGAACAGATAACCTGACCATAAAGCGACGTAAAGTAGTCGGCCCAAATCCATGATCACAAATGACATCCGTAACGAAGAAATTAAGCGTTGTCCGAGATGCGTTTGCGTTGGTGCTGCAGTCAAACCGATCAGCATAGTCAAACTGAATTATGTCCCAGCTCCCGGTAAAGCCTTGTTTCCTTGCCGAGCAAATCTTGACACACAAAAAAAGAAAAGAACAGATAATCTGACCATAAAGCGACGTAAAGTGAAGTAAATGATGGCACGTAGTCGGCCCAAATCCATGATCACAAATGACATCCGTAACGAAGAAAATAAGCGTGTCCGAGATGCGTTTGCGTTGGTGCTGCAGTCAAACCGTTCAGCATATTCAAACTGAACTATAGCCCAGCCCCCAGTAAAGCCGTGTTTCCTTGCGGAGCAAATCTTGAAAAAAACAAAGAAAAGAACAGATTACCTGACCATAAAGCGACGTAAAGTGAAGTAAATGATGGCACGCAGTCGGCCCAAATCCATGATCACAGATGACATCCCTAACGAAGAAAATAAGCGTGTCCGAGATGCGTTTGCGTTGGTGCTGCAGTCAAACCGATCAGCATAGTCAAACTGAATTATGTCCCAGCTCCCGGTAAAGCCTTGTTTCCTTGCCGAGCAAATCTTGACACACAAAAAAAGAAAAGAACAGATAACCTGACCATAAAGCGACGTAAAGTGAAGTAAATGATGGCACGTAGTCGGCCCAAATCCATGATCACAAATGACATCCGTAACGAAGAAAATAAGCGTGTCCGAGATGCGTTTGCGTTGGTGCTGCAGTCAAACCGTTCAGCATATTCAAACTGAACTATAGCCCAGCCCCCAGTAAAGCCGTGTTTCCTTGCGGAGCAAATCTTGAAAAAAAACAAAGAAAAGAACAGATTACCTGACCATAAAGCGACGTAAAGTGAAGTAAATGATGGCACGCAGTCGGCCCAAATCCATGATCACAGATGACATCCGTAACGAAGAAAATAAGCGTGTCCGAGATGCGTTTGCGTTGGTGCTGCAGTCAAACCGTTCAGCATATTCAAACTGAACTATAGCCCAGCCCCCAGTAAAGCCGTGTTTCCTTGCGGAGCAAATCTTGAAAAAAACAAAGAAAAGAACAGATTACCTGACCATAAAGCGACGTAAAGTGAAGTAAATGATGGCACGCAGTCGGCCCAAATCCATGATCACAGATGACATCCGTAACGGAGAAATTAAGCGTGTCCGAGATGCGTTTGCGTTGGTGCTGCAGTCAAACCGTTCAGCATATTCAAACTGAATTATAGTCCAGCTCCCGGTAAAGCCTTGTTTCCTTGCCGAGCAAATCTTGAAAAAAAAGAAAAGAACAGATAACCTGACCATAAAGCGACGTAAAGTGAAGTAAATGATGGCACGTAGTCGGCCCAAATCCATGATCACAAATGACATCCGTAACGAAGAAAATAAGCGTGTCCGAGATGCGTTTGCGTTGGTGCTGCAGTCAAACCGTTCAGCATATTCAAACTGAACTATAGCCCAGCCCCCAGTAAAGCCTTGTTTCCTTGCGGAGCAAATCTTGAAAAAAAACAAAGAAAAGAACAGATTACCTGACCATAAAGCGACGTAAAGTGAAGTAAATGATGGCACGCAGTCGGCCTATATCCATGATCACAGATGACATCCGTAACGGAGAAATTAAGCGTGTCCGAGATGCGTTTGCGTTGGTGCTGCAGTCAAACCGTTCAGCATATTCAAACTGAATTATAGTCCAGCTCCCGGTAAAGCCTTGTTTCCTTGCCGAGCAAATCTTGAAAAAAAAGAAAAGAACAGATAACCTGACCATAAAGCGACGTAAAGTGAAGTAAATGATGGCACGTAGTCGGCCCAAATCCATGATCACAAATGACATCCGTAACGAAGAAAATAAGCGTGTCCGAGATGCGTTTGCGTTGGTGCTGCAGTCAAACCGTTCAGCATATTCAAACTGAATTATAGTCCAGCTCCCGGTAAAGCCTTGTTTCCTTGCCGAGCAAATCTTGAAAAAAAAAAGAAAAGAACAGATAACCTGACCATAAAGCGACGTAAAGTAGTCGGCCCAAATCCATGATCACAAATGACATCCGTAACGAATAAATTAAGCGTGTCCGAGATGCGTTTGCGTTGGTGCTGCACTCAAACCGTTCAGCATATGCAAACTGAATTATAGCCCAGCCCCGGGTAAAGCCTTGTTTACTTGCCGAGCAAATCTTGAAAAAAAAAAAGAAAAGAAAAGAACAGATAACCTGTACCATAAAGCGACGTAAAGTGAAGTAAATGATAGCACGTAGTCGGCCGAAATCAATGATCACAAATGACATCCGTAACGAAGAAAATAAGCGTGTCCGAGATGCGTTTGCGTTGGTGCTGCAGTCAAACCGTTCAGCTTATTCAAAGTGAATTATGGCCCAGCTCCCGGTAAAGCCTTGTTTACTTGCCGAGCAAATGTTGAAAGAAAAAAAAGAAAAGAAAAGAACAGATAACCTGACCATAAAGCGACGTAAAGTGAAGTAAATGATGGCACGTTGTCGACCCAAATCCATGATCACAAATGACATCCGTAACGAAGAAAATAAGCGTGTCCGAGATGCATTTGTGTTGGTGCTGCAGTCCAACCGTTCAGCATATTCAAACTGAATTATGTCCCAGCTCCCGGTAAAGCCTTATTTCCTTGCCGAGCAAATCTTGACAAAAAAAAAAAAAAAAAGAACAGATAACCTGACCATAAAGCGACGTAAAGTGAAGTAAATGATGGCACGTAGTCGGCCCAAATCCATGATCACAAATGACATCCGTAACGAAGAAAATAAGCGTGTCCGAGATGCGTTTGCGTTGGTGCTGCAGTCAAACCGTTCAGCATGTTCAAAGTGAATTATAGCCCAGCCCCGGGTAAAGCCTTGTTTCCTTGCCGAGAAAATGCTGAAAAAAAAAATGAAAAAAAAAAACAGATAACTTGTACCATAAAGCGACGTAAAGTGAAGTAAATGATAGCACGTAGTCGGCCCAAATCCATGATCACAAATGACATCCGTAACGAAGAAAATAAGCGTGTCCGAATGCGTTTGCGTTGGTGCTGCAGTCAAACCGTTCAGCATGTTCAAAGTGAATTATAGCCCAGCCCCGGGTAAAGCCTTGTTTCCTTGCCGAGAAAATGTTGAAAAAAAAATGAAAAAAAAAACAGATAACTTGTACCATAAAGCGACGTAAAGTGAAGTAAATGATGGCACGTAGTCGACCCAAATCCATGATCACAAATTACATCCGTGACGAAGAAAATAAGCGTGTCCGAGATTTGTTTGCGTTGGTGCTGCAGTCAAACCGTTCAGCATATTCAAACTGAATCATAGCTAGAGCCTGAAGTTTTCGGGAAATATTTTTTCCTACATTCGGGGGGTAAAAATCGGGTAAATAAACGTGTGCACTAAATTCGTGCAAATTCGGGTGAAAAAACTTGCAGCACGCTAAATTCGGGGAGCAATCGGGCTCAGTTATTCAAACTAACTGTAGCCGTTCGGTACAAACGGTGATGTAACTGCATTTTACTGCCAAACAATTAAGTTAGTGCATTCCAACAGACATCCCAGTGAGGGAAATTTGCCGGGTAAAAATCGGGTTTCGCCCTAAAGAGGCAACCTTCGATTCGGGGTGCAAATTCGGGGAAGAATCGGGTAAAACCCTAAAACTTAAGGCTCTAATCATAGCCCAGCTCCCGGTGAGGCCTCGTTTCCTTGCCGAGCAAATCTTGAAGAAAAAAAAAACAGATAACCTGACCATAAAGCGACGTAAAGTGAAGTAAATGATGGCACAAGTGACATCCATAACGATGAAAATAAGCGTGTCAAAACAAGATGACTGTTTTTCTTTTTTCGTATCTTGATGTTAGTTTGCGCTCTGTGGTCTGCACTTCTCTATATGTATACATACCAGAAATGACAGGGTTACTTTACAGCTTTTACAGGACAGGGCAGGACAAGGTTTACAGCTTTCGTTATCGAAACTGACATATTTGCTGGCAGCGCAATTCGATATCTCGTTTGATCATGTTTTGTCGTTATCAACTTAGCTCTGTTTCTGCTGCAAGCAAATTCGGTCGCGTGCCCCACCTTGGCTTTGAGCGTGTCACGGTCGTCTACAGTTATCAGTCATGGGAGTCCCGGCATCTTATAGAATTCGACAGTGCCCTTCTGTGTGCGCTTCGCACCACTGATATCGACAGTAAGACAGATAATGCAACATGACAGCACAACACTATAAGGCATTTCCGGTCATCATTCGTGCTTACCGTCATACGTTTACTGACATTAGAGAGCTCTAGAGAATCGTTAGCACACCCAGACTCCCTATATGTATGGCAAACCAAATACGGAGCGCTCTTGCAAGTGTATTAGTGACTAGTATCTAACTAATGGTAATAAATAGTACCTAGTTACTTTTTACGATTGTCCATTGTTGCAAGAGCAAAATTTACTTTAATGTGAGCCCTTTACGTCCCCGCGTAAATACAGTAAGCGATTTGGCTGACTCTAGCGGAAGCGCTTAGCCGCTCTTTTGGCTCGCACACGTAGCCTAGAGTCGAGTATCACCTCCGAATGGTACATTTTCAGATGGTGAATGTGGAGTGCACCCCACACAACGAACGATACCCATATGTTTTTTCGATGCCTATTTGCGATGTCCGTTGGGACGATACAACCATACATCGTGCAGATATCCTGCACTCATCCTGTGACTCGTGTTTCATGTCAAATGAATTTCCGATTTAAAGGAGCATGGAAATCATTTGGAACATATATTTTTCACCGCTTGATATGAACATACTATCTTAGTAAACTGTCACGCAAAATATTTCCTTTGAAAAGCGCGAATTTTCTGAGAAAATTTGTTTGCAACAAGGCGCTTCGCGGCGACAGTCTTCCCCAGGCGTGGGGACGTCAGGTGGTCAGCACTTGATTGGCTGCCGGAAGCGTCAGCTCCCCGCCAGAATCGTCTGCTAGCTCCGGAATCGTCTCGACTTACGAACTGAGACGCTGTTACTATTTATTTGCGTTTGACTTTCGTTCTTACATGATTTGTCTGGTATGTTTTGAATAAAACGAGACTGTGTGCAGTGTAGAAGGTGTGGCTAGGCATCTGTGTTGCCCTAACGGCCCGGGTTGAGGGGGATAGTACGCGGTTGTGGTTTCTGTTCCGATTGTGCTGAGGTGTCGTTACATAGTGAATAGTTTTGTCCATGTGTGTGAAGCATATACGGTATACGATACGACTAAATACATTCCTAGCAGTTGGAGGTGTATTCCATGTGCCACTGTTGTATGATGCGTACGACCATTAACAAAAAAAAAAAAAAAAAGAAAAGAAAACGTTTATTTGGCAATGTGTTTTGGGGTTTCCCACAGATCACGAGCAGATGAACTCTACTACTTTACTTTGGTATCTATGTTGTTGTACTTGTGGAGATGCTGCGCTCCTAGTATCAAGATTCGACGACAGAAAAATAGGCGATGTCAAGTTGCTGGTGATGAGTAGATTAAAGAGTGATATTAAACGGTAGGAGCAACTTATTTATTTACACATGGTAACAAATAAATAAGTTGCTCCTACCGTTTAATATCACTCCTGGTATCAGTAAGATATGTTAAGCGCTATGTTCAGTGTCAGTGTCCATGCGATTCGGAGACCATAATGTTGACCACAACACGGAAAAGTCATGATGGTCGACGACCTCTTCAAATGAAAACACATGTCACTGCGCCGCGTCTTCATAACTATGCATTTCCGACGATGCTTTCCGATGCTATGCGACGTCCGATGAACAACAACCCTTCCTGCTCGGTCGGCTTGCTGGCGCCGCGTCGCCGGACAAATTGCAGAAAAGGAACGACGGCGCGGTCACAAGACGGCTGGCAGCCGAGACAGGGGGCATATCTGCCGCGAGATTCAAAGCTCTCGCGCGCGCCAAGATTGCGCGTTACGCTCAAACATATTGCGCGTATAGGTATCACAGGGCTTAGAACCGTAAGTTCTACTTCTCCCGTCATATTTTATTCTCATCATTTCCGTGCTCCTTTGAATCATTTATGGCATGAATTCATGCGATAGGTGTAATCCTGCTCCTACTGGCATGCCACACTAACAGAACAACGTACGTATTGCCATTGGAGCAAAAGGGCAACATAGCTTGAGTAAATGAAACGGATCCAGAAAATGTGCCACATCATGCCACATGTGCCACATCATGGCTAAGCTCTAATTGACATGCGACACAAATATTTTGATAATTAACCCAACACTCATTATATATCTGATTAGTTGATTTTATATTTTTACGTAGTTATACATGTGAATCTCTTAGATGATTCACTATTTCTTATATGAAGCGCGGAGTTTTGCCTCAGTCGAATCGTGTGTAGTCCCAAGCAGCACAGGACACAAGAGCATGCGCACAACAGCATATAAAAATTGTAAATGTTAAGTGCTTTGTCGTACGAACTGTGGTTGTAGAACTCCGTTATGTATTTTGTGTCTGAAGCCGTGCGCGAGCTCTATTACGATATAAGGAAAGTGGCGTGTGTAGCACAGTTCATCATTCCTCACACCATGAGGTGTAGTAATGACCATATACTTATCTATAGTTATCTGAACTGCATTCATGATGTGTAGTCGTGCACCATTCAGAGCTCTTAAAATCTATAGAATTACGAACATTATCTAGCCATGTCTGTTTAGTGCAATAATGCCTATGTTCTGTGTACACACTTAGAAAATACTGCTTTGCATCGCATAGTTTCAGTGAAACTCTGGTGATCCCAGGAACAGAAGTATTGTTGTACTATAGTCAATTATTTCTGTCATGCATTTTTTGCTACTTATGCAGAAACTGCTATCTATCGGTGTCATTCAATTACATGAACACGTGGATAGAGCCTTAACTTCCGGGGCAAAAATGTAGGTGTCATTCATTCAATCACGTGAGTTTATGTCTAGAGCCTGAAGCTGTCGGTTACGGGCGACGCGTATGGAGCGCAGGGAATATCAAGCTGTCATCGTTAGTGTTAAGTTGCGCCATCCGCCTGAAGCTTCTATTGACGCAATGGCCCAGGGAAAATGGCGGGCGTCCAAACCATGTGATCTGCAGCAGCCACTCAGTGTTATCCATATCAGCAGCGCCGGAAAAAAGCTCGGCGAACACACATGCGCAGACTTACCTCCTTTCCCAACCTCCTTCCCCTTCTCTCGGGGTTTTTCGTCTCTCCTCTCGTCCCCCCTGCCCCCAGCCAGGCTTCGTCCGTTTTTCTTCCACGCTTGCTGTGGAGCAACGATCATGCTGTCCCAGAGCAGACAATCAAAAAGTGATGGTGTATTATCAAGCAAGTTTATTTTCATATTAATTTCAAGCAAGCTTCGAAAAAGTTTGAAGTATTGTAACAGGCTTCATTGGAGCTTTAGGTGCTTCGACATCGTAGAGCAGTTCAAAAGCCAATCGCAGTTCGCGCATTGTGAAGCGGTAACGAACATTCCAATATCGGTATCATACATACGTCCCCGGAAGCGATAGTAGCCTTTAAATAGACACCAGCTCGCTTGCTACCTACCCTTCCTTTCGTCATGCTTCATGCGACGCAGTGTCGCGTCGCACAATTGACAGTCAATGATCTGCTGCTCTGGCGACCAACGACGAAAAGCTGAACTTCAAAATCCATTGAATTTCGGCGAAGCCGACGTCTTTCAAAAGTTGGAGAGTAATGTGTCTGAAATAGGGCGTGCAATCGCAAATTAGTAATGTTCAAACGCAAGTGAGAACGAAATGTAAAATGGTCATAGCAACAACGGAGTTGGTTCACCCAGCTTACTCTTCAACAAAGTAAGGCCTGCAAAAACGAGAATTAGCAGAAGCAACACCGACCATGAACTAGTACTTGTACTCTTAGCTGACGGGACGCAAGACAGAACAACAAACAAAAAACATACAGCATAACAGTGATGGCGTGAATACAAGTGAAGCTTAATCACGCCCTTGTATCACACAGCTTACCCCTTACAACGCAAAATCATATCCTCCGTGTTCGGTAATGGACGAGCGAACGCTGAGACATCTGAAACATGCTGCAGCCGTTCCAGTGACATTCCGATGATGCTAATGGCGATGACTCCTTAGTGACGAGGCCAGGGCGAGGCACAGAGGCGTAGAGTCAGTGTGGAGCAAACTTCTCGCATGTGTATGATCATATGATGAACAGGTGAGAAAGCGTCATTCAAACTACTACACTTGATCATGAGTTCAGATTCAAATACCCCTTTGTTTAGAGAGCCGATAGCACTGATCTGTCTACTACCCAATGAGGGGTGTATATTCCACGTGTTCTTTTTTTTTCTTGCAACACACCCTGAAACTGCTGATATTACCCATACAGCTTGTCCCCCAATGAATAGACGCACAAATATGCCTCTATACACATATACCCCTTCCCTTAGGAAATGCTCGGTACCCCCTAGAGGTCGATCTCTGGGGACATTACTGGCCGATAATGCAGTAATTAGTAATACAAAATCAATATATAAAAACGGTTGAAGTAAGCACTTAATTGTTACATAACTGCACAGAGAGTCCACAAACTGTCAACAGCGACACCTATGTACCTTGTCCACAGAGGGTACACATGGTACCCTCAACTGCTATGCAATACTATGGATAGTTCAAGGGACTGTAAACAAGAAGTCAACACACTGTCAAAATATTGCCGAGATAGGAAACAAGAAGTCCAGAAATGTCCGCAGAAAGACGAAATGCATTTTCACAGGGGGTAGCGAGTACTACTCGTTAAAGTTAGCTACACAATCAAGAGGATAACAAACATGAACGTCGGTCCCAATAAAGTATTCCTGTATTAAGACAAATTGAACAGCGTTTGACCGACGTTCTTGTTCTGTTCAGGCCTCGGCAGTTTTGACTTTCGCTCATTGAAGTTCACTCACCACCCATCCAGTTCTCGGCTCGCTCACTCAGGCTCACTCACCGTCTGTTCAGCTCTCGGTTCGCTCATTCACGCTCACTCACCTCCGCTCAGCTCTCGGCTAGCTCAGTCAAATTCACTCACCGCCCGCCCTATTCTCAGCTCGCTCACTCACGCTCATTCACCGTCAGCTCAACTCTCGGCTCGCTCATTCACGCTCACTCACGTTCATTCACCACGGGCCCAGTTCTCAGCTCGCTCGCTCACGCTCACTCACCGCCCGCTAAGCGTCTTGCGGTGTTAGGGCTGTTCCTTATCTTCCATCACCCCCGTGTGTCAACCGAGAACACGAAATTGGCAGCCAGATATCTGATCCAAAGATAGCATTGGTGCTCACTACTCAGTTCATAGCCCCACAGGCCGCTCAGCTCCACACTCGCGCCCTCACGCTCAGTCACTGGCCGCTCAACTTTCGAATCGCGCTCACGTTCACTCAGTGCGCACTCACGCTCACTCACTCACTCACTGCCCGCTCAGCTCTTGGCTCGCTCACTCACTCTCAGTCACTACCCATTCAGTTCTCGGCCCGCTCACTCATGCTCACTCACCGCCCGTTCAACTCACGGCTCGCTCACTCGGGTTCACTCATGGTCCGCTCAGCTATCGGCTCGCTCACTCAGACTCACTCACCGCCTACTCAGCTCTCGGATCGCTCACTCACGCTCAGTTCATTAGGCGAATTGAGCGTGAGTGAGCATGTGTGAGCGCGCTCATGAGTGAGTTTTGCCCAGGTCTGGTTCTGTTATACTCTTGATCGTATCTTCATCTTTCTTTCAAGGTACGCCGTTCCTAGCGCATCCTGCTCATTTGTCTGCCGCTTTGTGACAGCTCGGAGAGTGTGACGAGACAAAGAAACCTCGCAGGGGTAAAACATAGAACTCACCCACATTCGAAGACTACCGCACATTTTGCCCTGGATGCCACCACTTCACGTACTAGCTGTTGAAACTCATTGGCATTCGTTCCCGCACAAGGAATACCTGTAGTCGTCACACGCATTACGACAAATGTAATATCGCATTGCGCATGGTGTGGGACCTAGCTATTCAAATATGTGAGCATATTACATGGACGCAGGATGGACGCAAATTAACATTCACTTGGAACTATCCCAAAACCAGAGCTAACGTAACAAAACTCAGGGAAAATAGGTACTGACGCCAGCATTCGAACCTGCATCTTGATCTGGGAGTGAGTGAGTGAATGGGAGCCACAAAATGCACGGAAACATTACTAACCGTTGCGTCTCTGGCTACATTCTTTATCAAATACGTCCAATGCACAGCTGAATCACGAAATAAAATTCACACACTCACGAAAATATGCGTTGTCCTATACCCTAGTCCAACAACAAAAGTGAACTGAAAACTGAATGCTGTATACAATGGGCTTGCCAAAGCACGTATGCCAAACCAAAAACACGTGTGCCGCGGTTACGAGAACTGCTAGAGCTTCCGTTTACGCACAGAGATGCTGCCTTCCACAAAATGCTGCCTCTAACCGAAAACATCGAAGAGAAAACAACAGTGCTGAAGAGAGGACACATACCATTTCCACGAAGAGACACTGCGTACACGTCAGATAAAGCTTTACGGCTTTCAACTGTGGGGGAACACGAGCACTTGCGAACGCTTGAAACTAACAGAGCGCGCCGTCCCTTTGATGTTAGAAAATTGGAAGGAAGTTTCTGAAACCTATTTTAGCAAAAAGCCGAGACCGTCGCAGGAAGGCAGACGAACGAATCACTCCCGTTGAGCCACTTCTCTGTGCGTGCCAATTCCATAACGTTTGACATGCTTCTGTCATGCCACCCTCAAAATTGGACAAGCTTTCTGACATAAGGCTGCTGCATGGGGACGTATGATGACATGTAAAGATCACAGGTATCGACGGGCACTTGCAACTGAAAGCTCGTGGATAGCTAGTGCCGCACACATAGGTACGCAAGCGTCTGGACCCTATGGAACGAAGTACTGTGAACCAAGGCATCCTATTCCGATAGAGCTCACACAGCACAGGCCTGCAGCTGCGAGCATTGCGAGCAACACATACGTATATGCACACTGGAGGAGCCGCTGTGACTACAGTTTATTGTATCCATTTCTGGAGAACCCTTCCGGATGTGATACCTACCACTCAGGAGTGTATATTAGTATCACGTCGTGTTATTGGTGTCTTGTGCGTTGATAATATTTTGTAATGAAGGGTTCATAATGTAACGGTTGCCCAATGATGTGACGGGTGTGGCTGTGCGACGACGTAACTTGAATGAGTTATGTCATACAAATATTTACCAATATCGTACATATCGTGTCATTATCACTCATGCCTTTAATTCACACTTTTGACCATTTTCTGGCTATCCAGTTCGACACTGATCCACCTCACGGAGTTTCCCCATATCGATGAGTTGAGTTTCCTTGCGCCAAATTCCTTTGCATCTTCAACGGACAGGACCGCCCACTTGCCTTGATGTCCACTGGACCTCGCCATGCAAACATTTGAGGAAGACAAACGTAACAACACGTGGAATACACAATAGCGCACATATGGCTCAAAGTAAGTGGCTAGCGAAGGTGGTCAGGGGTTTTCCCAGCATTCCATACACCTACTAAGACACCGCTAAGAATCGTGTAACACCATTACAGATTGTCCGCCAGAAAGACAAAAAGAAAGACAGAGAAACTGCAAATATGATTTCCCCGATTATTATAGCAGCAGGCGGGCCACGTAGTACACATAGCGCTGTGAGCGGCGCTGAAGAATCGTTCCCTGCTACCATGTCCACCTATGTTTGTTGCCATTGGGAGAGAAGACAACCAACAACCAAAATGTTCGGCGCTCGCGTTCGAAAAACACAGGCATCGTTCTGTGCAAACAACGCGTATTTGGAATCCATCGATGCCAACATGGGGGAAAAGGAATGAAAAGAGCATGGGGACGAAATGATTTTTATATTGCAGGTAGGCTATATATTGTGCCCTATCCTGTCAAATGCCTTTGCTCAGTTTGAAGCAGGTCAACGGTGCTCATCCAGAACTACCGTCAAACGAAGGAAGACTCCATTAAGCGTCCCTGAGTTGCTCGGTCAGAACTGGTCGGCTTACGAAACGTCTTCTCCCGAGTCAGCAGGGCCGGCGATGGGCGGGGGGGGGGGGGGGCGAGTAAGGCGACTGCATTAGGACCCACGCTTGCATAGGCTCCGCGATGTACCTTTGCCTCATGCCCCGCACACCCGTAGCACCGGCCCTGCGAGGCAGTTATACCTGCTGTTGCCGCAAGCCCTTGGACATTTTCTTCCATGCCACACAAGGCACAGTTGTATTCTACCACTGTGCCACGTGTGGCTTACTTCTAAGTAAGCTAAATCTAAATTACAATCAAACAAACACACACCTAAGTTGAACAGAAGAGTTAGTTGATGATCACGGAACCTTGAAAACTACGCAATTCGCTGGATTGTCTTATAGCACAATGCTAGATCCTTCGACCGGGTTTAAACGTGCGATCTTGAACTCAGCAAGCCAACATATTACAGACTTGGCCACGGACTGCTTTTTCGCCTTTTTCTGTTGGTACTCGATGTCTTGACAAACATTCATACAAGTTGAGCGACACACGCCGTTGAAAATTGTTTTACGAAGCTGCTCCACAGCGAAAACCTGTGACAGCACTTCTTGCCGACCTCAAATCGCTGCTTCTTCGTCTCTTCTGTTACCGTTTATTCATTGAGCCGATGCTTTTGACCGAAAAAAAAAAAACTGCTCGCAAACCATTTTTCGAACCTGTCCAGCAATCTGCCCAGTAAACCAGAAATATCCCAGGGACGTCCCAGAAAAGTCTCACACGTCACCCTGTCCAGGAAGTCCACCAGACGTTATTTGGACGTCCACAATGTGACAATGAAAATCGTCCGACATTGTATCTCCAAGGGACATCTGCAGGATGTAAAAAGAATTGCCCCACCGCGTTGCATTTTGCGCATATATCTGGGACACGTGACGCTTACTGGAGTGACGTAAGCAAAACGAGAAACATTTTGGGTTTAGACCATTATTTGCAGAGCAATCACATCATGGAAGATAGTTTGAATTAAAAACACAATGTTTGTGAGAAAGGGACGCCAGAAGTATCAACGGTTATGCTTCGGCGTTGTTGGCACGCGAACTAATTAGTTCCAAAGACGTCTTCACCGTTACAATCGTAGTTCACCGCGCTGTACACTTACTGAACGTACTCCTACAAGTCTCATTTCAGTATATGCTCCATCCAGTACGCCAAAAGAGGCCCCCACAGGCCTCCGTAGGTAGTGCTCACTCGATATCACATATGTGTGTATGTGCGAGTGCAAGCGGTCTCCCATAACAACAATGGGATACGCAAGGTCACGTGGCGTTGCCGATAGGTGCTGTATCCATAGCTATATACAGCGGTTGCATACCGCTCTCAAATAAAATATGTCGATTATTTATCCAAAACAATTTCTAAAACGTGGACAGATAACAAAAACTGAATAATAATGCATAGTGCTCAGCATACAAGCTAATTTGATATGAAACGGTAAACGTCCCATTCACATCCAGATATCCAACGGAGACGTTCATAGGATGTCCCCCGGACTGCAAAATGAGGAAGAAAGTCTGTTCCCAGGGACGTCGCACGGACGTAAACGGGACGTTCACGAACATCCCTGGGATATCCAAATGTCAAATTCAGTTCTTCCCCAGGATATCCTTGGGACATATTTGGTTTACTGGGTGCTACGAAGCGCCGATTCACATTGGTCACACAATATGCGCATAACTGCTCGAAACCGTCCCCATTGGCCACCTTCTAGTCGCTCTGCGACTCTTTCTGCAAAGTATTGCCTGTACTCGTTAATCGTGATCGACCGCGATTCCCCGGTTTTGGCACCAATATTAGAAGTGGAGAGGACAAGATAAAACAAAAGCAAGAAAGTCTCTATAAATACGTATCTTTTGCCCACACTTGTCGGCGTCGTGTTGTTCCGGAAAGCTCAACTGTTGCCTGTGGGCTGCGAGGCTCCGCGGTTGTGTCCGCTGCTGTGTCGGTAAGAGTATGCGGCTCGCCCAAGATACTTGTGTCCGTTAATCCAAAGTCCCGAGTTGCTTTTCTGCTGCATTCTCCCTGGCTTCCTGAAGACTGCTGCGAAGTATCTGTTTGGCGTTCTCTGGGCACTGTCGCTCGGGGTTGATGCTGTCCCTTCTTGAAGGGAGGTAGCTGGATCCTTCTGCTTTACAATCTTCAGTGGATCTGTGGTGCAGCCTTGCCGTCCTTTATTGGTTTCCGAACCCTGACGTAGTCACCCTCCTGGAACTTAGCCGGTTTTCTACATTTTCTTGCATCGAAGCACTGCTTGACACGCATGTGCTTGTCAGTTGTCCTATTTCGCAGTGCAGCCATTTCTGCTTCAGGTTGTGAAAAGACTGCCTTTGTCCGAACTCCGACGATGTCGTGCCGTGTTCTCGGTTTAGAATCATGTGGGAGCACAGCCGCAGCGATGTCCATCGTTGCTTGGGGTGTACACATATAGAGCCTAGGTAATCTCTCACTGTAGTTTTGACTGGTCGTTTCTCAAGCGAAGACAACTGTACGAAGTCTTTTAACACAGGCTTGAATCTTTCTACCAGTCCGTTCGACTGTGGGCAATATAAGAAGACACAGAATGCATAATACCACGTTCACACGAGAGTTGTGGATCATTGCCCTGTACAACCTCTCCAAGGTACCCCTCTCTAATGAAGAGTGAAAGTGAAAAATCGATAACAGACTGCGATGTGACGCTGCTAGTGAGACATACCTCGGTCCATTTAGAATAGTCATCAGTTACAGTAAGTTGCTTTTTTCTCAAATGGCCCTGTAATGTCCCTTGCTAACTTCTCCAGGGTTGATCAGGAAAAATGAACTTGTTGCAATGGTGCATGCAGTCTTCCGCAGGTTTATCTCTCGCTTGACAAACTTGACAGCTGAGTATAGCGTGTTAAACTTGGTGTTTCGCTCGCGTAGCTTGATCCTCACTATTCCGGGATGCCAGAACAGGCCTTAAACGCTGTTGGCACAGCAATTTTCTTCTCTCTGTGCAGCGAATCACCTACAACAGAGGGTTAAAGAAGGGTAACATGTCGGGGTTCAGGGTGTTGTCTTTGTTGTCCAGCCTTGCAAAACATACTTGATTGCGCTTTGTAATGCTCCATCTTTGGCCACTTGATCCTGAAGTTGTTCCTTAGCCATACACAATGAGATAAGAACTATAATGTATTCTTCCATTTCTTCCCAGGCAGCACATGGTGGGATAGTAGACGTCTAAACATGTCTAGCCTTAGCCACACAACTTTGTGGCTAAGGCTACGTGTAGATGTCTGACAGACGTCTAACAGCCTATACGTTATTTAGACCTCTACAGAAAGCCGTTTACTAGACATCGCTCAGACATTGCACAGTAGACATCTAATTTCTGAACGTACAATAGCGTACGTAGCGCGCGTAGCGTACGTTCAGCTACAATTAGCTGGCTAATTGTAGACCATATTGAAAAACACCTGTATATGGCCACAGGGATGACGTTTTGAACTTCCATGCCTTGATCTATAGGGCCAACATGGTGCCACGCGTAGTCTTATCATACAGGCTGTGTAAGACCTACCTGAAGCAATACAGAATTCGATAGAGATCAGATATCTCAAGCGAAACATGTTTAATCTCATATCACGCTACAGAGCACGCTACAGAGCACATCCAAAGCGATAAGGTGGTTTTTCACATCCTGCATAAATACCCCTGGGTACAATCTAGGCCCATGTGAGATGAACCGATGGGGTGTATATGTCCATCGTTTTAGTGTACTATGAAGGAATAACATACGGTAAAATTATATGACAAATTTTGCAACAATGAAAGTCCAGTGCTGTGATATATCTGGTCACCAAAAGCTTTACTTTTGAAGATCTGCACTGCACAGAAATGTGCACTTCAAGTTCTGAAATTGACATGATCCTATAAAAAATGCCGTGATTTTCAGAGTATGTACATGGCTGTATGGTTTGTATTGGTGCCCTCTCAGCTTAGTGCTAGTATGTTGGAATGAACACATGGTACTGTTTGCAAAGTTCATTGCAATGTATAACAACATTGCATGCAGTAGTACACGCACACTATCATTAAAGCTTCTAGCCTTCTGCTGTAAAAAAATAACATTCTTGCAAAATAAGATTTATACGTAAATACTCAGGGTTTCATGGGCAACAGGAAACAAGAAAAAAAAACACATTCTCCCATGACTGCTTTCTGGCTTGTCCATCTTTTCCAGCCTTTCGTGTCCACCATCAGTGCACAATACTGATGAAGTTCACTTGCATGCAGGGATCGGAACCGTTACCTTTTTCGGTTCGGGTTCAGGTTCACGCATATTCGTTTGGTTCGGGTTCAGCTCCGCAGCAGTGCAAAATATTGGTTCGAACCGGTTCGGGAAAGTGAATTTTAAGCAAATTGCCATGGTCTAAAACCAAGCACATCATTACGATTCCCAAACAACACAAATGTACTTTTGTTGATATTGCCACGTATCATCATCGCAAAACTTCCAGGGCAGGCACGAAGCGGTACATCTCATCCCCGGCGCATGCTGAAGAAGCAAGAAGCTTCCAGACACATCGCTTGCTCTCTGGCAAACGCACGTGCTGTTTCTAGACTGAAATGCTTGTGCGCTCCAAGCTGGAGCATTCATTCTTTGGACTCAGTTGTGTTCAGAGAGCTATCACTCTTGTGCTTTTGCTACCAAGTAGTTTAATAAACCATTTGCTGTTTATTCGACGACTCGCCGGCCCAATTCGCTTCGTGACAATATTGTTGCTAACACAGCAATGGTTCACAGCAACACTGCGTGCAATGCTACGGTACCATACTACATATACTTCCTATGTTCACTCATCATATAGACCCCGTTACACTGCTCAGGCACTGGCCAGGGACTTGCAGCAACCAGTCTACCATAGAGGGTTCTTAGTTTTCGGGTTTTATGATTTTTAAAATTCGGGGGTTAAAAATCGGGTGCTATTTACACACGAGAATTCGGGGAGAAATCGGGCGCTACGATCTCTGTTTGATATGTCATCGGGGAATTTTCGGGTGAAACGAAAGGCATATGAAACAAGCCACTGCTGTGACACTGGGACGAGAAGCAATAATCTTCATATTTCCGCTCGGAACTGGTGCTGCGAATGACCGTGGTATTCAAACACATGTCCGAGTTCCACAAAAGTTCATCTTTTTTCTCCTGCGGGAGGGGATAATCAAAGGATTACAAATAGGTTGAAACAAATAGCTCTCTTTGCTGACATTATGATTCACTTTTCCAACAGCTTACCTACGACCACAAGTTGTAGGACCGCAAGGATTTTGGGTAGATATCGGGTTTCACCCGGATACTTGAAAACTTGTTCAGGGGGAACAATCGCCAAAAATCGGGTTTAACCCAAAAACGAAGAACCCTAAGCATAATGTACCAACTATCCCAGACTTATTCCTGCCTCACAGACTTGCTCACGCATGCATGCATAAGACGGGCCACAGCTCCATTCTTCAGGACGGGACTTGAAGGGATGGGTTGCCGCATTGCAGCGTCGGTAGGACTAATCCTAAAATAGATTTTCAAAAAATAATGTTGAAGGAAGTACAGGCAACAAGCGGGAACTGAGGCACCGCAGTGCAAACACGCTCTTTGCACGCATTAATTAAGATCAGTTGCAGAATGAATCTCTAAACATTGCTCAGCAAAGGCAGCATTTTTTTCCCCTGAATTCAGAAGCCTCTGGGGACAACAGTCTATAGACCGCTACCAAAGAAGTGTCACCGTGATGACATAGACACCATATGATGACACCATAGACGTAGACATAGACGCGTGATAGACATAGTGAAACCGAAACGGCACGGGCGGAGAACACCGCTGTTTCATGAAGCCATATTCCTTCATGAAGGTCACTGGTGGCTTCTTGTATTAGTGGTATACACAAACGGGGTCACGTTTTTAGTCGCTTTCTTGTCTTCATTCGCGCTCCCAGTCCACCTTGGAAAGAAAAGGCGGCTTCATGCCAAGAGCTGCATTGTCTGAAGTCATAATCCTGTGCTGAATATTTTTTGTTATTCCGACTTAGTTCGCGCTTGCTTTACATAGAGGCAGCACATGCACTCCGAGAGAAACTCGTGCCCTTCAGGCTCAAGAAGATAGCCCGGTAGCCAACTTTAGAAAGGGCTACTGAAAAGACAGGGCTTCCGGTAGAATGGAACAGAAAAAGACCATACAATTAATATGTAAAGAATTGCAAAAAAATCTTACAGTATCAGAAGCCACGTTTAAACGTGGCGTTCTTGTGACTTATTGCTATAGTAGTTCCACTCTACCAAGTTGGCGGCACTGTTGTACCATCTGTAAACAGGGACAGGTCTATTCCGATCAAAACCACATGGTTTTTCACAACATTTCGACCAAAAAATTTGAAAGCCAAAATTCAGTTTCTCGGCAAAAGTGTGCTAGCTACCCTCCGAATACACTCCTCCTGTGTAAAGAGAAAACAAACGATGCCCCAGTCATACCTTTCGCCTTTATCAGTGTGTCTGTTATCAGAAGTCAGCCACTGATAATGATGGGCTGTGTCCCTTGGAGTAGATCTTGATCATTCCTTTCCGCTGTGTCTAAAGTAAAGTTGGACCCAAGAGTAAAAAGGTGGAGCAAAAATTTTCGCAAACACAAATTTCACCAGACATGCTTCATCCAGCGATATATTTTCGGCTGTCTTCAGCTCTTATTTGGGTAGCTTTTTTTTCACAAGCAGCTCGCATGCGGCGATAAATTGCTGCCCTATTCTCTTTCGGTAAATCAGCTCTTAAAATTCTAACAATTTTAAGAGCTGATTTACTAAATTTTTGAAGCAGTTTCATAATTTTCTAAAGCAAAATCTATTTTTAGGAGTTTAATTACATCATATCGTCGAACACCCTGTACACAGGGTCTATATTTTTATTTGCTACAGAATGTTTATACACTAGCAGAGCAAAATAGATGCTGTTTTTGCAGCCGAGTTCTACGTCGTGGCTGACATCCTCTCGAAGAAAGCATGCGACTACAAGATGATTAAATACCTAAATTCATTAATGAACTCTAATTAGGGGATTCCGTTCAAAAGAGGGCGATCAGAATGAGAGACCATCCCCTAGTTGAAAGCCATTCGACGTTTAAAAAACCTTGAAACATGCATGTGTGTGAAGATATCCAACCCTGAATTTTGCTATGCAGATGAGCCGAAACCACAGCGACCTGGGACGCACTTGGTACAGCCCTCATTTCACGTCAGAGGGCCACGTGAATTGGGGCGATCGAGATGATTGGAGTAGGTGCCCACCTGCGGGCCAGACAAACCAGTTTCCCGCCCAGATAAGCCCGACAAAGGTGATGCGCTTCTCAGGCGCGCTTTTTCAGTTGCGGCTCATTTGCATATCAAAATTCCGGGGTGGATATCTTCACGTACGTGCATGTTTCAGGATTTTTTAAACGCGGAATGGCCTTCAACTATGATGGTCTCTCATTCTGATCTCCTGCTTTTACATGAAATCCCATAATCAGTAATGTACTTGCATACTTTCTCGGAGAGGATGTCAGCCTGGCCGTAGAACTCAACTGCTAAAACGATATCTGTTTTGCTCTGCTGGTTTTTATACAAATTTCGTAATAAATAAAAACAAACACCCTGTGTATAATTATATAAGTTAAGCATAGAATGCATTTAGTCGTAACTATTGTCTCCTTCTTGATGCTGGGGAAATGTCTCTCCCTTGCTTAACAGCGTGGTTGCCAACCATCATTCTATTGGCAGGCTGTTCTATATGCATGATTATGGCATGTGATTGAAACTCAGCTTCGTGTTTTGCCCACATTTGTAAAAAGGACAAATGCACTGATGTGTACAGAGAGCCAGGTACATCCAATCAATAAACTCAAAGTATATGCTAATGGTGTTGTCTATAGGTTTGGTCCGTCTTGCGGATATGAATATACTCGCTAAACTGGTCGTTATACGAACAAGCGGTTGAGGAAACATCATAATTACTTTCCTGAAACCTTTCTGCTGCTTGTTCACATGGCTTGGTTGGCTTCGAAAAATGCATGAAATGCAAGAAATATTAGTTACGTGGAAATATTGCGTATGTGCGCATGGGTATGCTTGATAATGGCAACACATTTCCAATGGAGCTCACCTCCTGCTCGTGGCTGCTGAGCTTCCGAAAGGTGATTGTAGAACGGCGCCGTGTCAGTCTTCGTTGTCTTGCATTTTCGTCATGCTTATTCCAAACGAATATGTTCTTCACCACCTTGCATAGAAATGAAAAGCTCAGCTTCAACGACATCTGTATGCCACTCATAACCGGTGTCGAACCGAAACGTTTTTCGTACTGGTTTTCGTTCCGGTTACATCATAAGCCTCATCAGAGCATCATATGCTCCGGAGCAAAAAAATAACGGTTCATACCGGTTTTAACCGGTTCCGCTTCTGCTGGGAATATTCATGTCCGCAAAAAAAAATCTATGGTATTTAATATTAATAGACAGATGTGAAATTGGTAGCTCCTGGTTCCTGTAGGTTACTGTCTGTTCAAATGGGCTTTCTCCTTTCTTGAAGCACATGCTACAAACTGACTTGTTTCTCGTGATGTCATACGTAAAGTACTTTCTTCCTGGATTGGAGCGATCGCGTCCCATCCGAATGTATGTTGCTACTGTCTAGCCAGCAAGCACCACCGCACGAGTAGGAAGCAAATCGAGGAACACCTTCACTCACAAATGCGCTCGACGGCTCCGTTTTATTTTCTTCGTGTCCTGTCCACAAAAGGGTTGCCACTTCGCACGGGCTTGCCCTCGCGTATACGTAAATGTATTCAACTTAGCTGCTCTCAAACAAGGAACGCGTTGCGCGACAATACCGATAAAGAAGCCGTTATGCAACCCCTTGGGTCGCTGTTTAGTTGAGGGAGTTTGCGGGGATCAAATTAAAACGAACACTACGGCACATTGCTAGAGAGTCACATATACCTCTAAGTCTGTGTGCGTGCGCGAACGATAAACCATTACAAAGGGAGCCTAAGGGTCATAGTATACCGACATACATTCCACCGTAACCGTAACCCTGGTATAGTATCCATGACATGACTTCAGAGCACACGACGTCTGTTTCATTCGCCTATCCGTAGTCCAAACTGGCGAAGTGTTTTCTTGGACCGAAAACCGTTAAATATATTTTTCGGTTTCCCTCCTGAGCGAAAAAAACGTATACGGTTTCGATTCCGTTCCGGTTCGCAACAAAATAGCGTTTTTTTTTTTCGGTTCCGGTTTTCGGTTCGCTCCGACACCCTGATAACCACAGTTGCTTTGTGGTACTAAAACATAATTAAAAAAAAAAGATGCTAAGGCTGGCCCTGCCTTGATGTGTCCATGGGTGGCATGGTATATATGTGAACCGGTAACAGGGCATTAGCAACATAACCAAGTTCACTTGCAGATAACAACATTCACCGGAAAGAAGGAATATGGGTGTTGGAATATCAGTTTGTGGTCCTATATGCTCCACATTGCACATTGAGTGCAGATGCAAGCACAACGACTGCGCAGCGAGCTATCCGTTGGTCACCTAGAGATGTAGGTCTTTCAATGCGGGTGGATGAATCAAGCCAGTTGCTCCATGAACTGCCATGTAACTCCGCGAATTCCAGGGCGTAAATTATCTATGTATTCAACTGTACAGCAGCCCACATGGTTTCAAAATAGCAAGTTGCTGAGAAATTATGCCCATTTTAGTCCATTCATCTGTGTTTGTAGCCTCAGTGTGAGCTCTATTTCCATGCTAACACCCCCGAGGTGTCCTCCACTGATATCTCTATAGATATCGAATCGTCTTTCTGCAATGCAAATGTATGTGAACAACAACTACTAAAGAATATATCCGTGGCTCCCAACACAAACACAAATGGAATGTTCTTTGGAGCCCACAGCGAACGTAGTCACGTTGCCACACGAGTTCACCGACACTCTTAATTGCCACTCATAATTGTATTATCACCATGTCGGTACCTCTTCGGATGTTCTTCTGGTTGGCGTTGCCATTCCGCAAGTTGGCTCCACCGAAGCAGATCGAAACAGATTTAGTGGGGCAAGGCAAGCTGCCATGGCCTACAAACTACACAGCTGACTGCGTAATATCACAACACATAGTTTGCGGTACGTCATAGGCTGAGTTAAGATGATGGCTGTAGCTAGCTTGAATTCCACTACCATCACCGTCACAGTTTTTGGCAGCGTGGATCTTTCTATGATGCCTTCGGCTGTCTTCACATGAATCTTGAACAATCAAACAGCGACAGTGCAAAAGGATTGGCGGTTCGAACTGTCGCCTGTTCTACCATAATGTAGATCGTAGTACGACAAATGACTCGTTGACTTCTAAGTTTGCCTACCGTCCACTAGAATACATATACCAGTTCACCATAGTTTACCATGGTTTACCAAACAGAACACCTTTCGATCCTTTTGATTCAAATAAACCACCGTTACGCGTCGCTGAGTTGCCCGTCATTGGCGGAGTCCGCTAGTTCTGGCGAAAGAAATTTCAATAATATGACGGTTCCCGTTTCAAATGTTAATTTACATTTTATGACATTGCTGAGAATGGATTTAAAAATTATATTACTTCAGTTGGTTCAGGGGTGGTTGCAGTTGTTTAGGGGGATGAAAAAGCCGTGTGTAGACAAGTTAACCCATATCCGTAGTCTCCTTTTGAAACCGCGTATCCGTTAACCGTTTTCAAAGTTTCAAAGCGGACAAAGCGATTCTAGGCGATGCGATGTGATGCCATGCCAGCTCCAAGGCCTTTCGTGATTGCATTTCATTTCTACGTCGCCGATGTTGTGCAACTAGTAGGTGAGTTCTTTACTTTACAACATAAGTCCCTGTATGGTATCAGTGCAGTGTGGAATATCAAATATGTGGCGGTGACTGCGACTATCCGTTACGTAGTCTGGATACGCGACAGGGTAAATGAACTTCATCAAGTCGTTTCTTTAGGTGACAACGTAGCGTGCTACGCCAGTGAATTAAATCCGCCTTCGGCGCACTCATATCAAAACGATACGACCGTATATGCAATCAACATAGCAGCCTTTCTTTGTTCCCCGTTTCCGAAACTACGATTCCCGCATTGGGCGTTTACTACCCGCCGAGCAAAACGTTAACCTCATTTTATGTGTAGTGTTGGTGGGACATTTATCAAGAATTTTGTAGAAGAGTTTAGTGGTTTTCTCCGGCATTACTCATTCGTAGTTTTTGGCCTTTTGCTATGTAATACATCCTTTTGTCTACAATGTCTTCCTTATGCTCGCAGTTACACAGGCCGGCCTTACTCATTCATACAGTGTACCTGTAAGACGCAGCAGAAATAAAGAGGTGTGAATTTTCGAAAGATGCCATTGTGACACAGGTAAGAGCATTCATAGACGGAGCAGCTATATTGACCCTAAGGGAATGCACTTTTTTTTTTCAGCAAAGTCTAACAGGGCTGAGCTACACCCTGTGCTAGTTCCTGCTGGAATGCTAGTGTGCAATATGGCTAGCTGCTGAATACTGTCTAAAACTGACTTGGACACTTACTCAGTAAGTGTCCATGTGCTACAAAACCGGTTGTTATGGTACAAGAGGGAATTCTTATTCTACAAAGAAGTTACCAGACTTGATTGAGGATCCGCTGTAGACAGTTGATGCTGCAGCAGTGGTGCTTCCTGACATACGAGAAAGCTTTCAGGGATTCGTTTTACTAACAGCGGACTTCTCGAGTACACAAGTGCATACATTTTATTCAGTTCTTCTTTTTCTTTTCAGTGAAATCGAACAGGGTCGAGCTCTGCCCTTGGCTGGTATCGGCTGGAATGCTTGTGTGCAATATGACTAGATGCTTAGTTCTCCTTAAAATTGTCTCTGCAGGTAACCTGGGCAACAGATCCATGCGCCGGGAGACCAGCTGCTGGGATACAAGAGGGAATCCTCCATTTACCAGACTTTTTCAAGGATCTGCTTCACTCTGTCGCTGCAGATGCTCTCTAACAGCTGACACTACAACTGTGCTGGATAAACGTGCCTTTATCCCACAAAACCGGAACCAGTAAGTGCCTTATTCACACTTGTATAGCTATCCTTGAGTTGTGGGGATGGGAGGCATCTGTGAGGAGGATGATCTTGGGCACGGCTGCCGAGGGAAAGCTGCCTTTGTTTATCGAGGTAAAATAAATCATTTGATGTTTGATTGACTTGCTTTGTGTTCCACCGGTTTAATAATTCATGAATAGGTGGCACCATCAAAGAACTTTTTTGCAAAGATCCCAGGGACATTTGCTACGAAATGAGCAGCATTTGCATATGCTCACTCATTAAATAAGCATTATAAATTTTTATTTGATTTTGGGCGCCTTTGGTACCTGTTTTGTGCATAAAGTCCTTCCGTGAAAAACGTGTCCAGAATTAATAGTTTTTGCGAAATTGATTGCATTCTGTTTACATATTTTTTGTTCAAAGCAGTGAACCAATGTGCTCTTTGTCAGCTATCTGGCTGTCAGTTACGTGTTTCCTTGCCCCGGTTGTTACGTGAAGGAGTGATGCAAGATAGACAGCAGCGATGGGTGACGTTTCCAAGCACAAGCAAAATTATTACACATAAGGTGAAAGCGGCTGTGTGTGTGTGCTGACTGCGCTGGCTGACACCCCCCACTTTCACTCTATATGGAAACATTTTGGTTGCATTTAGTGCTTAGCTGCTTATCATTTTTGAGGAAAAACTGCAGTGTCTACCACGTCAAACAAAAGTAACAGTTGGTGTAGAAGCAACCACCTGCTGCTGTTCCCCTCCTCCCGGTGTGTGATCCAGGCGAATGAACACTCAATTGACAGCCGGATGCCTTACACGTAGTGCGCATTGGTGTACTGTTCCACAACATCTACTGCTGCAACAGCATAACTGCAATTAACTACTGAAACACCCATTGCTTCAAATACTGCCTGGTCGAAAGACTGATCTTCAAGCGCCATGAACTAAACATACACGCGACATATGTTAAGCAAAAGCCGCGTTACGTGAAGTATCTGGAGCAAGATACTTGGCAATTCGCTCCTGATATACACATTCCTGGAGCAATGATGTTGAGTACATAGTGAGTCTAAGTCATCCCAGTCACTTCCAGGGATTTGAAAGAAATTCATTTTAGTACTAACATTCGTTTTAAAACATGTACATCATTTTTTTTCTTTTTTTCTAAAGCAAAATCTAAGAGGGTGGAGCCACAACTCTGTCTCGTTTCGACTGAAATGGTTATGGGTAATATGGCTAGCTGATTCATCCTCTCTAAAACTGACTTCTTGTTTTGCAGGTTCGTCTGGGTAACAGCGTCCATGAGGCGGAGAACCAGGGGTGCCAGAGGGAATGCTTATTCTGCAATTACCGCACTTTTTTGAGGGTCCACACCAGTTTGTGGCTTCAGGACCAGTGGTGCTTCCTGCCAGTACGTTCAAGGCTTGCCTAACAACTTGTTATGCAAGCCAGTGTCACTTCATACTATTAAATAAACATGTCTCCTGACTTTTGGTTCATGTTCAGAGGTTAAACAATGTCTGCAAAGTGCGATAAAAATTCTGCATAATATATTGAGAGGAATGGTCGCACTCCTGCTATATCCTGAGGAGGTGGTGCCCCTAACAAAGCGTCGACTTTAGAAGGTAGCGGCCGTAGTCCTTGGGCACCTATGGTGTGACATACCAACGAAACCCCAAAAACACATTTGCTGATGAGTTTGAAATGAGGCGTAGTGTCTTCGCAGTGCTTCACGTAAGGTTTCTTCGTTTTATTATTATTATTATTATTATTATTATTATTATTATTATTATTATTATTATTATTATTATTATTGGTGTTCTTCACTAGCCTTGCCGGAGACCATGACATCGTCTATGCAGCCAAGGACACCTTTATAGAAAGATGGTACTCATCTTCTTTTGAAACGCTGCTGGAGCTGAAGCAATTCGGAAGCAAACACGCTTGAAGCTTGGTACGCGGACGCTAAGTACAGTTTGGATTCAGAAAATAATTATTAGGTATCTGGCAGTGGAAAGCCATCCACAATTATTGCTTTGTTTGGCTCCCAGACGTCCACGCATAACCTTATTGCGCCGTTCTTTTTGTCGCACGACAACAATAGGCGAGGCGCACTCTGATGCTTCGACGCTTACAATGATATCTTCAGCTTGAAGACGGCGTACTTCTCCATGTAGTTGTTGTCGTAAAGCTAAAGGTAATCTGCGAAGCTTCGATGCAGCTGGTTTCCCTGATTTTCAAAGCTTGTGTTGATGAGTATAAGCCTCAACCAGTCATATCTCGCTTGTGAACAAATGCGAGGACTTGTCTCCCAGCTGAACTGGTAGAAGTTCGAATTCAGCAAATGTGTGAAGCAGCTCAACGTTGCACATTGAATGTTTAGCTGCAGATTCCGTATTGCAGCTCGATCTGGAAGTGGAGTTCAAGAAGTGGTCAACGACTTGAAATAAAACACGTGTGGTTTGCTTGTAAACCGCTTCTGAAAGGAAACATCCTTTGATCTTTGCTGTCTTTGTGCCATTAAACGCATAATCTCTCTTTCACGTTCATATTCAGTCTGCAGTAATCTATTAGTATTTCGGTTGGCACGCCTAACACGTAATTATACGATAACAGATCACGGTGCATTGTTTCGGAATTAGTTGCACCGAAGAACCCGTGTCGTCGAACCAGTTTATCTTAACATGATGCGTCCACGTAAATCCCTTTACTCTCCGTCCTCGTGCGATCCACTATCAATACACTGATGCAGTTCGTTTCCTCCGTTTCGTCAACTTCGTCATTTGTAAAGGCTAGTTCCCACATATAGCGCTTCCCTACATAGCGCTAGAAAATTGCGCTATATTTTCCTCCTCGCATTGCTGCGAACCGCTGTAAAACCACTCTTGTCGAAGTAGAGCCCCGGTCAACTTTTCTAGCGCCATATTGAACGGTGAGTCTGTTAACCAATCGTAAGCGTCTTCCTGCCGTGACGTCGCGGAAACTGGGGTTCGTTTTGCTTCCGATCACTCGAAGCAGCAAGACGGGAAGGCGACGACGACGAGGACGACGTGAAAATTGTTGCGTGTTTCCTCTGCCGTACATCTGCCAATTCATGGCTGTTTGGTTACCATAGTTCGGTATCGCGATCACAGCATCGAAGGTGTCATCGTCGTTCATGCTATACGGATATCCGGCGCGGACAGTAAACAATCACGGTGGTACCGGTGCATCACGTCACAACGAGATATCCCGTGACTGCAGCAGGATAGCGCTCTGTGCTCGGTAGTACGTGAGAACGGCAACCGGAAAAACATCGTCAGAATTTGAGCGCTATTTTCTAGCGCTATAAAGTGAAGCGCTTTATGTGGCTTTAACTTCCTTTACTTTTGCATATGATCTGCACGTCGCTTGATAATGCCCAATTATGTTGCATTGGCAACATCGTTTCTTTCTAGCAGGACACACTGCAGCATTTGCGCGATACCGTTCCGAGCCACAGCGGTAGCATACTAATTGCTTCATCCGCTTCTGAGAAGTGTTCTGCACACGATTTACAACATCCTTCAACTCTTGCAGTTCTCGTTGAATCTGCGTATTTTGTGGGGCTGTCTGTGTTGCTCCTTGGAACGACATCGGCATGAATGCGACTCGAAAGCTTCCATAGGAAGACTCCGGTACTGTTCCCACTCTACCAATAGAATAGACATGGCCCCGGTGGATCAGCAGAACTTACACCGGAAGCGCTCCGAGTCTGCCATGTTTAGCTTCCGTTTCGTAAGTTTCGCTCTTCGAACGTTCGCTTTCGATTGTGCGTTTGATCACGTTGGTGGGCTGAATCTGTTCCGGTTACCTTGTACTGCACTATTAACGAAAGTTACCGCTGCTACAAAGCACGCGTATGATACATGTCCTGGGAATTGGACAAAAAAATGTGGCAAGGGGCAGTTTCGGTTTCATTTTGATGCGGCAGGGTTGACGCACACTGTCGTTTTCAACCGATGTGGAGCAAGCAAAGACGAACCTCTAAATTGGTCCATTTATTCGCCTGGTGGTTACAAACGGCGAGTTAGAAACGAGTAAATCACGTTCCATTTCCATTACTGCCATGATAATTGACTCTTCGCTATTCCGAAGTGAAATTTTCGCACTTTACTGCCCATTCAAACGATAGACTCGTTTTCAACTTCTCACTTGAGTCAATGTGTGTCACACATGCCGTCCATTCAGCACGTGCCGTGTAGCCACCTAGTGGCTGGGCGGCATGCTTGCCACTCTTGCTTTATGCGATTCATTGTTTTCCTAATTTCTGAGGAAGAGCAAGTGTTCAAGTCGCAAACTTCTACTTTTACTCATCTTCATTATTTTTATTATTGATATTACATAGAAGCAGCCAGCAATATCACGCAAAAGAAAAACACGACATAAATTATGTTAAAAAATAAAACCAAAGTTTGAAGAAAAAAAAGATACTTACTGTTCAACAAACGTGTGTGTGGAAGTTATATTGCGGTGATTTTGTCTGATTTTCGCGCACTTTTGAGTGATGGTCAGCTGACGCGACGGACGATACTGTCATTGGAACCACGGAACCCGAAGGAAACAATGGACCCAACTTTCTTTCTGCATACCTTGCAGCACAACATGACAAGTTCGCGAACGCAGCTTCTTTCGATTCCCAAGTGCGGACTAGTGGAGTCTTCCAGCAGCGGAATTATGCATAAGAAAGGAGCAAAGAACCACTTGTAAACCGAGATCGCAAGATTTGGCAACGATAATAACATTGGGACAGAACGCACCTTCATAAAATGACGGGTTGCGAAACGCAGCTCGGGGAGGACAAATACTTCCCATAACATTATAATCCTATAAATACTGCCCTGTGTTCGCATGCACGCTGTATATTAAAGGAAGACTAGTCTTCCAAAAGCCAGTGTCTGCCTGATACCCTGTCTGACACATAGCAGACCTTATTTTAAGCCAAGCTCCACTATATTCATTGGTCATTCATTGGTGTATTTCACAATTGTTTCATGCGAGCTGCTGTGCTATAAGTCCGCATCGTGATGCTCCACTGGTCACTGACAAATATACTGAATGCACCAAATGGGTTAGAAACAACTGATTGAGCAGGGAGTTGAATGGGCTACAGTGAAAGCGCTCTCTCAAATACGTGACCGGCGGCACGATACAGCGAGAAGGACGAAAACTTTTACGGCATGTTCCCTCTGTTTCACACTAACTTGGTTGTCGTGGCCCCTCGAGGGACCGCTGCCGTCGACGGAAAACTCTAGCGCAATGCTCCCACATGAGCGGTAGTGGGCCGCCGTTTTGCCTCCGGACCGTCGGCATTTGCGTGATATTTGGGTGTTTCTTTTGCGCTCGCGCAATGCAGTGGTAACGTCAGTCTGGGCTGTATGACCCGCATATTTAAAGTTTTGCGTCGTTTGAAGATAGTAAACGTTCCCGCGCAATTTGCGCACCCCTAAACTTTCCTAGTTTTAGGGAGAAAAAGTGCGCGAATTCGCAAAAACACATGACTAAAACTGCGGAAACTGTGTGAGGTTTTTATTTGTTCCACTTGAACCCTGCGTACTCTAGAAGCGGGTTGGCATTGTTCCAATTACATAATACCAGTGGGCGATCCCAGTGAAAACAGCGCTTCGGATGTTTGACATCCCCAGTTCTGCGGGACAGCCTGCCTGCTTTTATTATGCCTGCTGCAGACACGTTACTAAAGAAACTTATTACCCGGTACGAAAAGATTACCGTTACAAATTACTCGCCGGAAAAAGTAATGATGTAACCTCTACAACAATAACAAGTTACTTTGCCAATTACCGTGTATTCACACGAGCGCCTTTTCTGACCGCGCAGCGACTGAAGGAGGAGAAGGAGGTATCAGCATAATCACGCAATCATCCAGCCATTCGGTCGCGAGCGGGGCTTATCGTACAGCAGAATCTATGAAGCGCGCAAGTTTTTATCTTATTTTTGGCGAGATATGAAAGAGCCTTGTGCAACATCACTGCGCTCGGCAGTTCCGTCCGTCAGAAAGAACCACACGAATAGTTTGTTCGCGAGGCACAGAATCTGACGACTGACGCGCAGAGCCTCCCGGGAGGACGAAACGAAAAAAAAAGCCACCCTGTGTTGACAATGTGACAAGCTATTTTGTTCTTTATCTAATACACCTGGTAGAGCAACACCTGATTTTGTGGAAACTTGCCGATGATGAGCAATACCGAAACGTAGGAAGGAAACATGCCATGTGGGAAAAGATCGCTTTTGAAAGGGAAAAGAGACACCCGGATGTTGAAGCAACGGTAGCCATGTACACCAAAGCAGGTGCCCATATTCACGGCGCAGTCGTTGTATCAGTTGAGAACGTCTTAATTATTAACAACGAGTTGGCTGCATGCTCGCGTTCCAAACCAGAAGGTATCGGCTCAGTTTCGTTTAGAAACGAGAAAATGTGTGAGCAGTATGTCGCACACCAGGTAGTCAAAGGGGCTCAAAATTTAATCCACGAGCCGGCCACTGGTCGTGGTCGCGCATATTAATAGCTGTCTGGCATCATAAGTTAACTATGTAATGCTATAATATTTTAGGGCTGTCATTACACAAGCTCACAGGTAGCACCCCGAGGTCACCATCACGTCATGCGGTGCGTTTGCGGGAGGCCACTGTGTGCATACATTGTGTTCTGACAAGCATCAACGAGGACGAACAGTTACAGTTACTATTTTTACGTGTTACCCATCCGTCGCAGCAACACAGTTTGGGAACTGCCACAGCGCTTCAAAGTAACGTGCTTTATCCCTGGATAAAGCTAGTACTAAAAATGCAATATATTGACGTACTTACGTTATAGAGTCTCACTTTGGAATGGCATTATTTCGTAATTATTCACCGGGGGAGCTTCTTATACAACGCGATATGCAAAAAGTGCGAATTCGTAAATTTCGTGTTGTTCCATAACTTTATATGTATGAATGGGACAGTAACGTACCCCCCCCCCCACCACCACCACCACCAGAAGAACTACCACACAAACCGTTGACACAAAAAGATGTACGCTCCACTCTGTCCTCCAATCAGAAGTGAGCCCTATCATTCGCGGCAATGGTGTGCGCAGGGCGTGTTATGCGGTGACGCTGCTTTACTGTGTTCGAAAGGTGCGACCTTTACACCACAGCCGTCTCTGCTTTACATCACACTCAACACCGTTGACTGCTGCGGAGTCAGGGTAGAAAACGAAGACACACAGCATTCATAGCACTCTCTCCTACGCTCTTTCCCGCTCAGTCTTATTTACGAACGCTTTATGCAGATGGGCCATGGAAAGACGATCACTGGCTAGTATACTGTCACGCATAGTCGTCTCTATACTCTCCTTATGCGCTTTGCTATGCGGAGCAGAATGTATTCAAAAGTGGCCGCATCCATTCTCAAAACCTTCCGATAGACACATGGGGCTTCCTGTCTTAGCTCCCGTTGAAGGCTATTTTGCAGACCGTGCTCTTTCCTCAACACCCATTCTTTCGTCCATACCTTCCTTAACCGCTTATTTTCATGGCATCGTTCGCTATCGTCAATGAGAACAGTGAGAGCCACCATTTTTCGCCTTCTTTAGTCCATTGAGTACCAATCGCCATACACATAAAATTAATGTAATGCAGCGCGAACGTTATCCCCGGACGCTAAGCTGCCAGCACATTGGAACACTATCTATGTAGGCATTCCAGGAGGGCGTAGCCTCAGCGCCTTATCATTTACCCTCTCGCTCCCTCAGTGGCTGCGCCGTCAGAAAACACGCTCGTGTGAATACACGCTTACTGTCGGTATCAGAAGGGTCTGAACGCAGTCGCCCTTGACAACGCGGTCCTCACCCCGGATGTACCGTGTCCTTCATTACGCAGCGGCCCATAAAACGACCGCTTGGGAACTTCTGTGGGACTATACTTAGATTCTTGTGCAGACGTACTGTATCTCATCGTGTTTTGGGGCAAGGGCGGTATTGTTTTTGTAACGTGGAGCAACGGGATCAGTGCCAACTCAATGACAGCGTGGTAATGAATGCTTAGTGCTCTCTGCAAAATGGGGCAGTCGAGGGAGCACGCGCAAGGAGATTCTATTGACAAGGGAGCCATGAGAATAGGGAATATCCTACACGGAGTCACGTGTGACGAGCGTCAACAACCCCGAAGGGAGTTTCCCATGCTCCGTTTTTTCTGCCACTTTGGGATGCGTCGCATTCTAGACCAGCTGGTAGCTGTGGGTCGTAGTAAACCAGCAGGTCTGCCTTTTAGAGGAGGCTTGCTCCTGTTCAGTCTCCCATTTCCAACCTCGGTCCTCCTTCAACAGTTCGTACACCAGGACCAGTACCGCAGCAACTCCGAGAAGCAAACGGTTGCAGTACATGAGCAACCTGAGGAAGGATTTCATTTCGGTGGGTCGGCCTGGCCTGAGCCTGGGCAATGGCAGCGCGGTTTCCTTTGTTCGGGTGTAACCCATGTTCATCGATGATGTGTAACACTTGTGGATGCTTGAACTTGGGCTTGATCCGGATTGACCCTCAACTTTATTTCCGACAATGCTTAGCTTTGTGCTAAAGATGGTGCTTTGCGCGGTCGAGGAAAAGCGAAAAGCGGCTGCTCCCGTATGGTGGCAAGAATGGCGGCATGAGTAGACTCTGCGCGGAAACGCGAACGCGGCGCGGTAGACTCTTGCCGCTGGGCGGGAAAAGTCGGCTCCGCTTTCCCCTTTTCGGCGATTGCGCAGTGCACGATTTTGTGCACATGTGTAGCCGCACATGCTCGGCCAATCAGAAAGTAAGCGGAAGTTGCGCGACCTTGTTGTCCGGCCTCCCGCACTTACAGCATTCACGGCGTCGTGACTGGAAGCTACGTCGCAGCTGTGCTCACGTTTTTCAACCGACGAATGTCATTGCTGCCTACAATATAGAGCCCGGCATTAAAATGACTTTTTGGGCCGACACTGGAATAAAATTTGGGACTGCAGGTAAGTGTAAGATATTGGCTTTGCGTGTCAGAGTTGAAAACTAAAGATATTGTTCACAAGAAAAGAATGCGCTATCGCCACAGCGCGTGAACTCCAAAGCCTGCGTTTCTTGCGTCTGTGATGTTGATTTCGCAAAAGCTCAGATGTAAGAACGGAAACGTTCCCTACAGTCAATAACTCGACTTCGCTGTCGTTCGCCATCCTGTGAGACGCGGTCCCAGAAGCTCTCGCGTTGGAAGACATTTCGCTTTGGGGAGTCGCGAGCGGAGGCAGTATACCAGGGGCGGCATGGATACAAGAGGCGAGCGGCAGGCTGTTGCGCACATCTCTACCGCATATGGGCACGTCATAATTACCGCATGAGGATCACATGACATTGGGGAAGGGAATAACATTTCCCATGCAACAACTCTATTCGTAACAGGATGCCATATTGTACCAGCACTCACCTTGGCGGAGATTATCGATGATAACGAATGACCTGAAACGGAATGACAATGAGTATAGAGAACTGCGGGCATGTGCTCTAGAAAACAATGTCTTGGATGTGCAGTAGCACACAGTGAGTTATCCAGAACCCCGTTGCACCTTCTAACACCTCGTGAAAATCAACCCCCCCCCCCTACACCTCCTAAAATTTTGAAAGTAGCCTGCGTACTGCAAACCTCCTTGAAGCGGAGGGTGACACGTCGCCATGGACAATATTCTGGGTGAACCACTCGTGGCATCATCACCATCATCATCAGTCGGTAGCGTGTCCGCCTGCTCATGCCAAGGCAGGTCACCGGAGCTCATCCAAAACTGCCGTCAAACTTAGGAAGCCGCCATTAGGCGTACCCGTGTTGCACGGCCAGAACTGGAGGAGCTCGCTAGTTTTGGCGGAGGAAATCTGAACGATGGTTTTGGTTCATGTTTGTCGTCTTGTCACTCTGTGTACCAAACAAAGACGTGCGAAATGTGATAAAAAGCGATGAAATCTAGAGTGGGGTCATATCTTGTGTGTTTTATTGTTCCGATGTATTCTTTTAGGCCGGCCTCCAGCTAGCTTTCTAACTCGAGCCTACTTAGATTTCGGTTTCTATTCCGTGGTTGTCAAACCTGTCAAGCCATAAAACGCGTGAATGTATCTTTAATTAGTGAGTTTATTGGCGATTTCAAAGATACCGTGGTTACCGATGGCTTTAAATGGAGCCGAAATCCGAGAGCTTCGACGTTCACTTTCGGAAGTCAGCAAGATAAACATGAAACTCCCCTCCTCTAGCGATGGAACTCCCCATTCATCATCTTATAATAAAGTTGTTATTGTTGTTGCCCAATAAATGCATCAAAGAGAATTGCAAGCAGTGCAGACAGGGTGGATCAGGAATATCTTTCCTAAAGTAAGTAGCCTACTTTTTCTAACTTTCATGTGTGTGAAATTCTTCCACTATGTTTTTGAGTGAATTAAGTTTGTCTTTCCCTGGCTATATACATAGACATAGCTTTATTTTTGTAACATTTACCCAAACTTATAAATTTCAACATCAGAAATACTAACTAACATAGCATTGACTAGAGGGCACATGCCGCAAGGTAGCATGCCGCTTAGCACCTACCTTATCTGAGTTATTTATATATGTTTGATCTGCCATGTTTTTGTTCAACCATCCGAGAAAAAGTACCGAAAGAAGCAGTGCAAGTTACTAAGAAAATAATTGCATTTCAGATACAAGTACACACACACATAGGAGCACCTTGTATTTTCCTCAAGATAATACAAGCACTCAGATATTTTCGCTCTGGGAATATGCCAAGTAGATGCTGCACCATCCCATGAACAGCCTCACTCGGGAAGGCTGTTGCGATGGGGATGCATGCACCTGCAGCTGGAGACCCTATAGCTTTTTCCGACACATTTCAAGGTGTATTTCTGTAATATTGTTAATGAAAATTTGTCGCCCTCACAGGCTCCCGCAACAACATACGGAACAATATTCGAAATGGGTTCAGCGCCTTGAGAAAGTGAACGTGAAAATCCTACACTGACTGCAAACACGACCTCATGTGCTCCACTCATTTTCAGCGATGCTCCTTTTCTGGTGGACAAAGTCGAGCTGTACTGAAGCCTGGTGCATGCCCTAGCGTTCCGGCACCAGGTCAACAAATTATACGTGTTCAGGTGATGGAGCTTACACTGTTTCATTCCTTTAAGTGTCAATGTGCCTCTGTACTTCTCTGTGAATGTTCTCAATTTTATCCTGCTTGTGCTTGTGTGCAGATCATGCGAGAGTATACCTACAGCAAAGTGTGTCTCAGCTGCAAACCCCTTCAAGCATTTGTCATGAAGCCATGACAGATGAAGGGCTTCACTTGGGCCATTCAGTTGAAAGTCTACTTGCGGCGTACTTTTTACTTGAGCAAGAGTTTTTCAAATCCTTTAAAAAGTAAAGTACTAATTAAAAGTACATGATCGCTGCATAAATATAATTTTTAAAAGCCAGAAAAGCCAAAAGGGTGGCCAGATAGTTTGTGTCAGGTGTAATCATCTAGCACATGTTAAATGACTAAAATTCATGTACTAACCACAAAACTGTGGCTTAAATTTTTGTGCAATCATACCAAAACCAAGGAAGAATCTCCAGCAAAGTGCGCGGGCACTACAACAGTCTACATGAAACAGCTATGTGCTACAACATGTTCTACACCGTGGCTGCTCAGTCGATCATCTCTTTTATATGGGGAGTACCGACACTGACAGTGCAGCGTGGCGTGGTGATGCGTCTGTGTAATACAGTCCCAGCTTGTTACAGAGAAAGTAAATGCAATTGTATTTTCACTGAAACAAAATAGAATCATCTCTTGATTGATGAAATTTACAAATTCCTTTATCTATTAACAGTGCCCTACAAATCCCATTTCCTTATTTATTGCAAAGTTACAAGCCTCGCTTTATGAATCTCAATTAATTATAATATTTTGCAGGAATATTGACCATTCATAAACTGTGTGTTAATTGTATTCGATACAATAAAGTAGACCACTCATTATCATGATCATGATTCTTTTAATATAGAGGTGTACCTTAGTCGAACAGCATTGTGTACCTACAACATTATATTTACGTGAAGGAGGAACCAGAGACACGGAGGAGATTGGGACGGACTTTTTCTTCAAGTATGCACCAGCTTGTCAGCGTCCTCTCTCTTTTATCAGTTATATTTACGGTCTGACTTTTTTTACTGATTATTACCCCGAATCAGTTGAGCCCCAATTTTGGTTGAACATGATCTCTGTCTGAACTCCAATCATGTATCATATCTAATAATTAGTGGCAATATGAATGTGTATGTATGATGTAAAATTACTTTAGTGCAAAAATAAACTATGCAAGGTACGTCTGATATCACAACATTCGGCATTTCTGACCATTAATTGTGACAACTGTATATTTGACTTCCTTTACCTGAGGTCCAGTTGCACAGAGAAAAGGGAAAAATTACGAAACTTATAACACCCAAATGCATCAGCAGCACCTGATGTCATCCTGATTTACAGATGAGAAACTCAAAGACTGTACCTCCACATTTTTCTTCCCTTTTCTAGGGAGCATACTTAAAAAAAAAGACAGACGCAAATAAATTCTGCTCAGACGTAGCGCTGTAGAACAGCGTCCCATCCACAACTGCGTTTTGACATTCTCCTTTGAGCAGCAGCTGCATGTCTGTCGACTACCCCGTGAAACAGCTTAATTTTACTGTAGTGTGCTCTAATGAAATCGTGACTCGCATTAATAAACAGATTTTCTTTGTTCAACAAAGTTGTGTGTTGCTCTCTCACTCACCTACACGTTTCCCTCTACTTCGTGCATTCGAATAGCTATTCTGCCTGAATCACGGCAGATTGTGATATCGCACATCGACCTACAGAGCTCTGTGCCAAGTACCGTCAACATGCGCGATCCATTCGATGCAAACAACTTGATGCATCTGTTAATAGTTCAATTGCATGATGCAGCTAGCACGATGATCCATATGCTGCGTGCTTCACTTCGCTAAGCTTGAAACGAATTCACAAAAACGAACGCAGGTCAGTGTTCATGACAGAAGTGGTAAATGGCACGCAAATGTAAAGGCCACAGCACCGACAACACTACTCCAACAAACGCGACGACGTAAACAAGGCTTGAAGCCTGGAAGCCACAAATCACCAATTTCACAAAACTGTGCAGCATATTGTTGATCAAGAACTTCAAAAAATACGTTTCCTCAATTCACAAATTGACGATTTCGCATTATCTTCGCCTTCGTAGTGGTTATTGTTGACATTAGGGCTTCGTTCCAATACCTCGCGCCCGCGAAACCGCCTGACTAGGCAGCTGAGTAGACCCCTTTGCTTGTCACTATTGGAACAGGCTTGCCTAGCCGAGGCGCTTGTGGCGCCATCTGGTAGATCACGCAAGAAATGCGTACGGCGCAAGCGCTGCAGCACTCTAATGCGCTAAGTTTGTAGGACATCGTGCATAAACTGTCACCTTCACAACTAAACATGTGTTGCAACCCTCTACGCAGTTTTAAAAAACATACCACTTTGTGCAACTTTTACATTTAAAGCCAGCAGAAACAGCGGGCACGCTGGTACCGTCAACGCGCGTGTCCATCCCGGCTGTCAGATGGTCAGGCGTACAACTAGACTGCATCGATGCGCACTAGGCGGTAGCCGACTGAATAGCGGACTTGGCGAGATTTGGAACGAGACTTAACATGGCGGCACTTCCGGTTAGACCGCTAGGTCTGTCGACTAACCGGTGTATTGGAACGCAGCCTAGGAGCATTTAGGCTTGTCTTGGACAAGTTGCCAGTTGGATGGCTTGGATTGAATCCGTAATCCACTTGGATCCAAACAATCATCCAACTTTAGGGTATAATTGGGTGTTTACGTCGCGAGACAACTGAGATCATGAGCGACGCCACAGCGGTCGGTCTGTGGATTGCTTTTGCCCACCTGAGGGTTCTTTAACGTGCGATGAAAGCTCACAACACGACACCCGTACACGGCACCCGGAAGACGGCGTGTCTAAGCAATTTGTACCCTGCCACCAAGTTGCTGGCGTCCTCGGCCGGGTTCGAACCCGCGATCTCGGGATCAGAAGGCGAACACGCTACCGACTGAGCCACCGAGGCCGGTTAGGCACAGTGTGCCCAGACACTTTGCGCCAAGTATGGGGAGAGAAATTTTTGTGCTAATAACTGTGGGACGTCTGATGGCTGCCGCCGCCGTTTGACGCGCTGAATAGGGAGAAATGCATGGGAAGATGGCGACTTACTCCCACCTGTGCCAAGGTTACGGGCTCAGCCCGGGCAGAGGATTTTGGCAACCTGGTGGCCACAAGTCACAAAAGACGTGAAATGCCGATGCACGTTAAAGGGACTATACAATTTCCCGAACCCCCCACATTTTTTTTTTGCTAGAAACGGTTCTCCCTATCGAGAAACTAAGACGCTAGAAAGTTTTCCAGGCGAAATCGCTCCCTTCTGTAAAAAGCGCGCGGTTGAAGTTGCTCCTTCGCATCGTTCGCGCCGATCGTTCCGTACCTCGAGCAACTGCACGCACGCACACGTGGCCATCGTTACGTCACCACTGTTGCGCAATGGCCGCTCGTGAAGGCGATCGCTTCCGCACCATGGCAACCAAGGTCCTGGTCGTACCAGCGTTTCGCTTCTCTTTGGATCTCCGGCGTTTCTTTGTGAGCGGGTCGCGGGTATTACAAAATAACTGCTTTTTGCTTGTGTAGTGCTGCCCTTGCGCTTGCTGGTGTTACATGCGAGTTGTACTTCGTGTCCTATTGTAACTGTCTTCTGCTCGGCGGACGATGAGAGCAAGCAATCAAGATTCAAGCTCCTACCTTCGCGTCAATCAGTGAGGTGCTTCCATCCCTCTTCACCGAGACAGAGCCGACCGAGTTACGCAGGGATTCATTGCAATACTTTGACTCGCTGGAATACCGATGGAAACTTTCTGGTAGTTACCTGGTACGTGTTGTCATTTGAAAGCAAGCGCAAATAACATCATTGTATTTGTTTTTGGAAATAAAGCAAGCGCTTTGTGAAGTGCGGCGTTGTTTTTGTAGGCTGTCTCCCTTCGTTGCTAAATTCGTTTGTACACATTACAAATATAGACTGCCTAATATTTTGTTCTTCCTACTTGTGCTTGTTTTGATGTTCACGTTTTCGACCGGTACTGAGCCTTCTGCACTGATCTACAGCAGCGGCTGGCTCACCGTATTGCGTTCCTTAGGAGGACTTATCCTACCAATGTTTCTTTCGCGCAAGAATTCGTTATGGGTATTTAGTGCTGAGCAAGCTCAGTATCACTGTGAACATTGTACTAACAACAAGCGTGTCTGGTCAAACTTAACGACTGTTTCTGTGAGGTATCTCACAAGCACATATAAGGGTTAGTTAACTGATGATGATGATGATGATGATGATTAGAATTTTTCAGGCGCAGCGACTACAAGGGTCATAATGCGCCAAACATGGTTATGAACACAGATGAATTAAGTTATAAGAATAAAGTGAATGAAATTCAACCTAAAAATATACTGATATAATTAAAAGAACTGTGTGTAAAGTTCTCTTGCGGAAAGTAACTAAAAAGTTGTTTAGTTAACTACTATTAGAAGATACTTAAAAGGTTGATAGATTTTTTGACAACAAGCTGTATACATCACATATTTATTTCTGGCAACTGTTTACATTTATTGTTTAAGCAATTTAACAAGAGGTAATGTTAAGCTGGAAGTCACAATGAAGGCACCTGGAAAGGAAGTAAAAGCCCCAGTAGTCATTGCTGTATGTCCCATTTTTTAATGGAACAAAAAACAGACAGCAGAAATTGGTCTTGTTTGAACTGAAATGCCTGTTGGTCCGCTGGCAGAAGTCTGCCTTCTTCATAAAAGAACTGTCCTATCCACCACCTGGACAGAGCGTCCTCTAGCGGTGCAGGCTCCGCCGAGGATGTGGGCCCACTTCCATATGTGTCGAGGACGAGGGGACTGTGCTCAAACAGCCGTTATGTCGGCATTTAACTCAGCTAGTAAGTGTGATAACTAAAATACAACATAGTTCAAAACTGAAGCAGCTAAGAGCTGCGTCTCATAACAAAATGGAAAATGACCTTACGCATGTGGACCCAGGATCAAAGGGAACTAAAAAAAAAAGAACTAAGCGACAGTCGGTGATCCAGCCACACCATTCAAGTACTAGTCATACAATGCTTCATGAAAGTGGATATACTAAGCAATTACAAGCACATGCAACAACAACAATGTTCGAGAACTACCACAAGTTGTACATCTATATACAGGTTATATGTTATAAATACATATTTTTTTTACCGTATCACAAATATATGCATGCACAGTAAGTGTTATATGTTATGCTGCCCAACACCATATTTGGCAGCTGTATTTGGACCAGCGTTATTAGCAAATAGGGGGTGAAGCCCACTAGCAATTATATAAAGCTGCTAGACACGTTTAACTGGATGCAGCATGCCCTCAGACTTGTACGTAGCAAAGTAGTTGTCTTACTAGTAAGCCATTACTAGCCATTAATTTTGTAAGTATAATCAATTAATGTTTCAGAAAGTAATTTTTCAAATCTGATTACAATTTTTGGTATTAAATTAAAAAATGATCAACTACTGTTACGACTAAGCTGAATTCATGGACGAAACCAATCCACAGGCCCCAACACAGCCATATCTAATTTGCTTTCCAGCACAGTATGCAGGGCCGGCAACGAAGGGCCCTCTCCACAGATGCTAGCACCATTGTGCGTGACAAGGGGGACCGGGGCAAGACTCATCCCCCGGGGCCCGTAAGTTCTCTCACCGGACCCTAGTGATCGGAGTAAAATCAATACGGACAAGCATTGTAGGCCCTGGGGATACCTTATATCTCTTCCTACCACAACGTGTTGTCTGTACAGTAGGTCACGCTTTGGACATAGGGAGTCACTTGAAAATTTGAAGTTGGGACTATAGCGCTACAGAGCTTATGGCTTATTATCAAAAGTAACAACGATAGTAATACCTTACATTTTGAGCAGTTACTTGATTACCAATTTAGCTCTCTAATTTGTAATTGTGAGAAATTACTTTTGTCACCAGAGTAATAGTTACTGTACCGAATTACCTTATTGGGTAACATGCACAAGTCCATGAGCATGTTGAATGCAGTAGTATGGCACTGACTGAATTATGGTTGGTACGGTTATGCTTAGTAAATTAAACAGAACAAAGCACTAGGAACCGTAATAGGAACGATATCACCTGATGGTGTGGTGCATCGAGTGGAGGCTGCTGTATTTTAGAGGTGAATTGCAGGCCATTCACTGGAGTTGTTCTTGCCTGTCACTCAGGTGAAAGACATTGGAAAACATCCTGTTTTGGTATGCCACGCTGGTTTTGGAGAAGACAAGGGGTAATGTAGTACGCAGCTGGAGAATGCAACTGGATATGCAGAGTAACATATCCTTCATTCTGAGGAAGGCACACAGAGGTGAACACACAAACAACGAAGTGGATAACATGGACTCAAAGTCCGTCTTGTCCACTTCATTGTAGTGTTTGTCTCTGCGTTTTCTGTCCTTAGACTCGAGGATATGCTATCCTCTCCAAGTGCACATGAGCTTGCTTGCCTTCTCTTACTGCGTTATTCGACTGCATGTATTCTGAGGGGCTGGATTACAAGACAGAAGTATGTACCTCTGCGAAGCAGCCTTGTCTGGCATCAAGAGGTATGCGTCAAAGTCATCATCCTCAGCGTCATACCCGTGTACAGGATGGAGTGGACTGTAAAGTGATAAGGCTCGTGAACAATATACAAAGTCTGAATGGCAGGGAAGATAATGGTGCAGCGAAAAATCAAGCAGGCTGTGCAGTATTCTCTGAATAATGGGTCGCATAACTCTTGCAAAGGATTGCTTTTGGGGGCTATCAAATGTTTCTCTGTTGGCCCTGTGACCATAGGTATGAAATAATTTCTGGCCTTATGTAATGGCAAAAAAATTATATGTGCTACGTTTGAGTTAAGAACACGACACTGCTTTCTTTTTCACTATTACAACGTGCACAGCCCACCAAGGAATATGAAGTATAGCATGCACCAAAGAGTCTGTACATACTTTGTATGTGCTGTAGCGAATCGTGAAACATGACCAGCTACAACGTCGTCCTTGGATGGTCTCTGCCTGATGCGGTGCGTCATTGGTGGGGGGACATCACACTCTGCATTTGCAAAGGCCTCTGCGAAAGTGATGTATGTGATTGCCAAGCGAAGAGTCTCATCAAGCAGGTCATTCACAAAGCCTGTAATGGAATGTCACTATTGAGATGGCGCAACAAGTTTTCTCTGCTTGAACATATATGCTGGAAGGTGGGGGTGAGAGCCCTTTTGAGCTGGGGGTACTTTGTGGGCATAGATATCACACATTTTGCCTGATATTCTCTTATGAAACATATTTTTACAGAATTTGTGTGTTTATCAGACTGATACTACAGGTAACATTTGTTAAAAGCTATAAGATTTTGTTACTTATCATGAATATATTTACTAGTAGCATCACTACCCCTCAGACACGAAACAGATTGCAAATATAAATGCAGTCATGTCTCGCTTATCCGGATATCCGGAAAACTCGTTATCCGGACTATATTACCTGAGACGAACCTGCTACCGTTGGGTTTTGCTTCGGTTATCCGGAATTCGTTATCCGTATCCGGACAGCAACTACGAGGAACGATCTTCCAGGACATAGGCCATTCTGATTCCCTTATCCAGAGAAGTGTCAACATCATCTGTCCCTGTCATGTGCTGTATTGGCACTACTCCGGAAAAGGGTCACATCTCACCGTGGTATTCTGTACTATTTGACTCCTCTTTCTTCAGAAGTCACTCCCTTTTGGTGTGTGCGGACACACGATAAGCGGAAGATGTGCCCTGTTCCCACCGGACGCAAGAAATCCACATGTGAACGTCATGTCCAGGCCGTCCTTGAGCGCAAAAGACAAAAACATGTGCACGGGACCAACTTTCTGAGACTGAGACATCGCCCTTCTTTGAACAGCAGTGCGATGCAGGGAGTGCCGTGGCTGTGACAAAACATTATGTCACATGTATGCCTACTCATTTCAAGCAGCTCACTTCGCATATATTTTTGAAGAAACGATCTTTTACTTGTTTCCTTTTCTGGGGCTGTGACGAGGTCTCCCAAATTTTTCGTGTTTCCCCGGAGGTCTGCTTGGTTTGGTTATCTGGAAATTCGTTATCCGGGTGAAAAGGGACGACTCCCGAGGTGTCCGGATAATTGAGACATGACTGTAAGTCTTCAAATCGTGACGACATGCATCATTTGAATCAGGTATAAAGCAAGTATTGCCTAAATGACTAAAAGCAACATATTTCTATAGGCATTATGTAGCAGCATATACTGTGTGCAGTATTCTTTTTTAGTTGTTTTTTACTTCCAATTTTATTTTGTATGCAGAACGGTCTTGATGTACCAATCCTTCTAACTCAACTCACACGCTCCTGTAGAGAGGGACTTTCAGCACCCATGAGGTAACATTTTCTCAACCAACAAAATAAGGATTGAAATGGTGACGAGCAAAGCAAGAATGTCACTATGCAGGCTCAAAGAGTTCAAAAGTGATGCATGAATCAATTATGCAAACACGACAAAGAGTTTTGTGCCTCACTAAAGAGCAACAGCACATGGTCCGCGTTCATTGAACTGCTCACCAAATGTCGCCTGCGTCATTGCAGGGCTTGCAATCATTTCTCCAGCCTTCGCCTTTGGTGCTTTCAGTTTCCACTGCAGTCGTCCATCCTTCGTAGTAGCTTGCAAACGTGAGGAGTTTTCATTGAAGTGCAGGATGGCAAAGTATGTCCGATGTGTGCATTGAAAGCATGAGGAACATACTAAATAACACAAGGCACTGTGAAAATCACCTAGCATGCATGTCCGAAGTAAGAAAATGCCACAGACTTGGGAGTGAACTGGTTAATGACATTGTGGAATGACTCCAAGGCAAAGGTCTGGGTGTGTGGAGACAACTGCTTGATGTCCCGTGTCAGCAGTGGGGCTGTGACGATTTCTTCAAGCCTTTTGTGTGCTGGAGATCCTAGACATGATAATCAAATGAGTAAGGCAACACATACGTTATTAGATATGGAAAGGCACCTTTGCGGAGCCAAGACCTGTTGTCCAGTGGCTTGTGAAGGCACCTTGTCAACATCCCATTGTGGCCCTCATGAATGTTGGCAGCATGGTTTACCATGGTTTTCCAAATGTCCACAAGGAGGTCACCATCACCTTCACTGGCATGTGCACACCAGTAGAGGTGGTTAGAAGCATGCTGGACCCACGAGGATAGTTATTTGCAAGTGCTACTCTTACTGGCTCCAGAGAGCTTCTTCTTGACAGCTGTAAGGAACAATATGTATCACTTTATTATTTCAAATTGAGTACTATACACACATGCTATTGTGCTACAAAATGTAAATATTTTGCATCTCTGTCTATTATGGCTCCCGACTCGATATCACTTTGGGCTTGGGCTCACACAACCACTGTGATATTTGCACTTCAACACACAACTGTACGTTGCATCAGGTTGCCCTCGACTTAATTTGATTTGTTGTGAGTGTTACTGGTGCACCATAGCTACTAAGGCCAGGAGGTCCTGAATCAAATCACACTCAAGCCCAGTTTCTGCAATAATAATAACTGCACATATGTTCAGTTACAATAACTACATATTATAATAACTACATATTATAGTGTTAATTATATGAACCTGAAGTTTTGTCTGCAGTAAAGTCTGCAGTTACAATAACTACATATTATAATGTTAATTATATGAACCTAAAGTTTGATGTACCACTTTATTTTCAAATTATAAAGTATTTGCTTTAGATTGTGCTATATTTTACATTGGCACAAGTGTGTTGCCACTGATTTGTGAATTTGGGGTAAAATCGCAGCAAGAGTGTAACCATACGAGGAAATATAAAATCAAGAACGCAAGAAAGATAGTAACGCAAGAAACGTAGTCGTTCGCCGGCGCAGTGACGAAAACAGGCCCGCTTGCACGAAACGGTTTCAGTGCAACAACGAAGGAGTTTTCACTCGGGTATTACTGCACTCGGTTTAGGGATTCACACTTTACTGAGTCGCAAAAGTCATTTGCAAGCGGGCCGAGCGACCGACCACTCGCTGATCGCGCCGCTTCCTTTCCCGCATTGTTGGCATATAAATATAATGCAATTTTCGCAAAGTTCAAACCGTGGGAAGTAAGGCAGTAGACGGGCATACCGTTCCTTGACCCGTTTACATGTGGTTGCTAGCGCATGACGTGTCTGCGCGTGATACCCCTTTCACCGTACCGGACAACGTCACATCGCCGTTCGATACAACATGCGAAGCAGGATGGACGTCATATTCGACAATTTGTCGGATATTGAACGGAAACTGCTTGAACGGAGCCAGGACTACGGCATACCGCTTTACGAACAAACCCCGCTAGCGCACACAACCGCGAATAACGGAAGTGAGGACGAAGTGGAAGTGCCTCCCTCACCTCCCAACCCAGGTGGCCCTGACGCAACGGAAAGCGTAAACTGTTGAGAAAACAAACTGAATTCTCTGAACAAGCGCTACATCAGCTGTTTTCTGAAAAGGTGCTTCTGTGGTGTCTCCATCTGTCTTCTTCTTATTATTATGTCTCCCGCTGGGGAGCAGGAGAAATGTGCACTGCACTTGTACTTAGTTTTGCTTTTTTGGCGATTGCGCTGTAACGTATATACTACACCTAAACGGCGTTTGTTACACAATATGATTTCAGGTGAACATGCGGTTCACGCCATAATATGCCTACTGCAGCAGGGAATGTTTGCTGTCGCTCCTACCCTGCAACAATGGCGAAGATGGACGGCCGCAATTGCATTGTTGGTCACCCCAGTTTCTATGCAATATGCCTTGACCCTGAGGTACTGCAAAGTTTATATTGGGAACTCCGCGAAAATTGAGCGGAAATTCGCACAGTCGACGAGACAGAACTGCACAGCGCACATGTACGGACAACGCACCACTGTGGGGGCGATGATCACGATAGCGAAAGGAGGTATGAACCAGCGGCGAAAGCTACGGACGGCTCCTATAAGTAAGGCACAATGCCGTATCAATCATAATAAAAGTAGCATGGTGCATATGGTGAGGGATACCTTTCGTATTTTTCAATTACAGGCTATATCGTTTTATAGCATACAGAATGTTCGTGAGATGGATCTGGAAGTGGCTTGGAAAAAGAAAGCGGAAAGTTCTGCCTTCCTGCGTAGTCTGCAAGATCCGGAAATCCTTCCCTTCCGAAGGCTATGTGGGCTTTCGTTTTCCCGATTAATCTGATGCAAGGCACACAAAAGTAGCCATATAGCATTGTATAAGGATGCCCCTTGGTGATCTGTGATATCACTGTACCCTGTCTTGTTTCACTTCATTTTACTGATGCCTACTGGCATTTATTGAATTGATTGATTGAAATCCATGTTGATGGAAGTGTCATATGCGGTATGGATATTGCAGAGGAATTTAACAGATACTCGGTTAGTTATATTCAGATGACTGCTCAACACATTCTGCTGCCACTGACTGCTTTCCATACAACTCGAGTCATTTAGCATTCTTTCCCCCCAGTCGAAAGCGGGGAAATATTGTCTTTGTTTTCAACGTTAAATAACCCCAAGTGATTAGATGACTTCGACTTACAGATTACACCTGTTAAACATGTTTTTCCTCTGTTGAAAACATTAAGCAAGGCAACCTCTTTTATTCATTAAGTATGTAAACGACACGGATACATTGTGCCTGGAAATCGAGATGGTCATGTATGCCGATGGCACAAGTTTGTTTTTCGTAGGCGCAGACAGTGCGCAAATTGTACACAAAACAAAGAGCGTGCTTCGTAAACTATGCAACTGTTTCAACCGAAAAATAAAAATTGAACTTAGCACTCTGATATTTTTTTTTTTTGGTCATGAGAAAGTCGAGATTGTTGATTCGATTAAAATATTAGGTGTATGCTTCACACCCTCAATGAACTGGGGAATGCTTTGTGAGTTCAAAAATATCACCGGGACTAGGAAGTCCTCTACACACTCTATCAAATACATTATTGTTTTCTTGTCTGGCGCACCTCCCTCTGGCCTGTCATCGCCGTCATCTGATGATCCAGTATCTGACTGCTCTCCTCCAATATCGCTTCGTGGAGCATCATCCATCTCATGGCTCGCGCGATCATCCTGTGGTGATCTTGGTGCGTACTCATCACCGGGCTCCTCTACTTGCGGTTGAGCACGAGGCGGCGTGGCTTGCGGTAGATTAGCGACTCCTGTTAGCCGCTGTGTACCAGGCTTGGATCCGGGTATTCGCCTGCCTGTTGCTGGAGTCCTCGACTTGACAGGAGGTTCTTGACTGCCAGTTTGCAAGGCCTGGCTGATGACTTGCTTGAGTGCTTCAAGAGTGAGGGCCTGTTCTGAAGTCCCCGTCTGGCTGTAGGGTGCTGTGCACAACTGACTTGGCTTCTCTCGATTCAATCGGGAGAAGAATGATGCTACAGCAGCTCTATCTTCATTGAGTGCCTCAGAGATCTTATGTGCCTTGTATATATCGACTAGATGATCAAGGATTCTAACGTCCTTGATAACCATTGACCCAAGGGTTTGGAGATCTCTCATGTTCTGATCACCACCGACATCCTGGCGCAGTCGTTTGGCACAGTAAATGATCTCCTTGTAGTTTGCTGCTGCGACGATGCCAAGGTTCTTGCGATATCCATACCATTGGTTGTTACCGGCTGTCTTATCTGCTGTGAGGAAGTTCGAGAACTCACGGTGAAAATGTCCTGCAAGCAAGTCCCAGCGAAAGGTTGGATGCTCCATTATCTCCGTCCGGACCAGTGTTAATCCGGTAAGTCCCGAGAAACCAGCCTGGACAAATATTAGTTTCAGGCGAATATTATCGTCTGCAAGTAGCTGGCCCCATCTCGGCAAGAAGTATTCAGCACATTGGTCATCAAAGTAGGGCCCATACTTTGACCAAATGATGCGGATTTGGTCGGCAGTCACTGAGACAACCCAGCCCACGGTACCTAATTCTTGGGACACCTTTGCCAATTTCCGTTGGGTAATGTTCCCTTGCTGCGTATACGCCAGGAAGACCCCCAAATACGCATTCATGAGTCTCGACCGTGCACTTGGCGAGCGACATAAACATCGCCGTTGCCTGAATGGCATCCGACATGCCGGACTCTGGCATCTCTCCACATTTGTCACGTGTTGTCCAGGTTGCTCTGTTAGTCTTAGTTTGCAGCCACGTGTAACCATCGTCTACGAGATCTCTCAGCATGATTTTGATGCCAGTAAATACAGCAACGTTTGCTTGCGCGCTGTCCATGACAAAATCATCTGGCAGGCAAACTGCAAAAGCTTGGCCTATCATCATCCAGAGACTATCATCTTCTGCGACATCCTGTCCGAGGTTAGCAGCCTGGGCACAAAAGAAGAGCTCCTCTATATTGAGCTGTAGCTGGGCATTAAACGGTGCTACTGTAGCGTCTTTCATGGTAAATTTGATTGCACCTTTGTAGATGTCGTGAGAAGAGCGGATTTTGTCATCGTACAGCATCGGGCCGATTGGTATACCCAAGGCTGGCCTATGTTGTCTTGCCGATGCTGGTACATACACGGCATGCTGCTCGTGATCACCTAGAAATGCATATGCCACACCTTCTTGCCGCCTAGATTGGCGAGGGCTAGCCTGAAGCCTGAAAGTCACAACAGGCACATCCTCTGTTGCCGCAGCCGTGCGACGAACGCTTTGCTGCGAAGATTTTCAGCACTCATGGTCGTGGTGCAAAACAACCACGAACTACATGAAATCCCCCAAAATCAAATATAGAAATACTATAAAGCAATTTGTTGGACAATGAGAGGGGGGAGGCAGATTGCATGGTATAGATACTGCCTTCAAGAGACGACTTCACTGTAATCCTGCAGGTACATGTTACTTCCTCCTCTTGGAGGGGCGGTCAATCGCCTTACCTGCTGTCTTCTTCCTTCAGCTGTCCTTTTGTCCATTTGCCTTTCTCGAAATTCAGGGATAGTGTAGGGTCATCTTCCTTTTCGTTTTGTTGATTCACCGCAAGGTGGCGAAGGTGTGAGCGACGTAGGAGAGGGGCGTGGCGGGTGAGGGGGATATAGGCAGACGGGCGCGTGTGGTTCGCGTGACTTAGGTTGGACGAGGCTGTGCGGCTGGGATCACGCCTGTATGACTAACAAGGTATGAGATAAACCTTTTTTGTTTGATGTTTGAACCTTTTGCTTGCTGTGTCTTCCTTGGTGACGGAACGGACGGGCTGGCGCCCCGAGGTTGTGGAAACATGGGGCCCCACACAATAAGGCTCGAACAGCAAGAATCAATTCAATCAAGCTACTCGGGAAGAAGCTGAAGATGCCAGCATTCAAACCTGGACCTTCTGATTTCCGGTCACACCAAGACAGCAGGACTTACTCCTGAGTTAGAGTGCCTCAAGTACAAGGGGGTTGGAGAACTAATCACCTACACTCTTCCCATTCTCTCTTACATCTTTCTGGTTCACTCACTCATTCAGGCACGAGCCTCGGCGACATCTTGTGTATACAACGTAAACAAATGAGAATTAGCTGAGGAAGGCTAAAAACATGGATGACACAGACATGTGAGCCTCAAGAAAGTCCAGGTGCAACTCTTGGTGTAACTTTTCTACATATTTGATTAGTATGGATTACTTATATGGCAGGCATCTTAATCTTGCACAACTGTAATACTACATGATCAGATATTATTTTCCAGAGGAGAAATGGGAAAGTAGACAGGGGCAATCATTACATTAAACCCATGCATTATTCTCAACAATATATCAATATATGTGCATCTGTCACCTTGCTTGCTTATCTAGCATGTGTACTTTGCATAAGCCAATGTGTAATGTAGCCGCAACAATACATGTGCCTTACCTTTTGCGACGGGCCAGACATCAAAATAGTGTCGGATACCATGTTCTTCAGTCCTCGTGTGCTTCTTTATCGATGAATGGCGATCAGTTGTGAGGCTGGCAACCACAAGGCCCTGGCTTTTGATGTGCTCTAGGCTGCGAACCATTCCTTCCTTTTCCATGTCGCCACTGGATGTGACTTGTGGTGACTGCAATTACCATAATCATGAAATATGTCATAGCCAACATATCTTGCTAACAATGGAAGAGCGAGCTGGTACATGGTGACCAAAAGAACCTGAGACAAGACAAACACAGCGCGGTCTCGAAATAGTGGTCAAGTCGTGTTTGTCCTTCCCTCTGAAACAACACCCAGTGAGAATGTGCGATGCACAGAAATCAGTTGGGTACTTTCTCTCATGTGCCAACTACCCGTGAAACAGGACATACCTGTGCTACAGAGATTCATGGCAGTTCTTGGCATTCATTTTTTGTTGCATTTCACATGAGAGTAAACAAAGCAGATATCGGTGTTCTCACCTCCCCAACCTGCACCTCTTGTGTGTGGATGACCTTGTTAAGCTGGTGGCAGAAGAAGGGGTATGTCAGGTACTTGGCGCTGAACCCTGGGGAGTCAAACCTGCCATCCCCTGAAAGGTCGACCTCTGTGCTGTGGAGGCTGTGAAGCAGTCCAGCCTGCTGTGTCTCCCACACCTGAAAGAATTAGATTAATGTTTAGGGGTCAAGTAATTATTCCACGTATCTGAACAGAGGGACTGCCACTTACATTTTTTGCTGCTTGAAGAAGATATGCCCTCTGATAGTTCAAGAATGTTCTATCATAGGTCACCTGTATATTAATTAGGCGTAGCATCCTCAAGGCAGATGTGGGGTGGCAACCGCTGAACAGTATAGCCGCAGACAACAGTAGGTTGCCAACATACTTCCTCCCCACTTTTGCCCACTCCCCACTAGCCAGCCCCACACGTTTGTGTCCGTTACTACAGGTAACATCTGATGTACGGCTCGTGCCTGCCACAGTGGTCGCTGCTGTTCCATCAGCGCAGATTCAAAAACGATGAACTTCCTTTCTTTGTAGCTTGGCTCATCGTGTGTTGCAGATTCGTCCCTGGAACCGATTACATTGAACTATGATATGTAAGAAAGATAGCAGCTTCAGCTCGTTGGTGGAGAATCTTCATAACTGCTCAGTGCAACCAGGCAAGGACAGAAAAAAAGATGAGGCAAGAAGAGAAGTTAGTGCCTGTCCCTGTCGTCTTCTTTCCGTCCTTGTCTGATTGTACTAACTCATTATGACAATATACATGATATGTAACATTGCCACAGGTAATCTGTAAACTGAGCGCATGTAAATCAAGTTTAATAACTTGTGAAATGAGCTACTCATTATGCACCAAGTTACAGCGAACACTGTCTTGTCACTAAGGCGTACGGGAGGCTTGTAAAAAAACAATGACACTGCACACTACCTGTAGGCATTTTTCCTTTACATTTCCAATATCTTCACACCTAGCACCTAATTACGTGTAACACAAAACATGCAGATAATTTTGAACAGCATTCATGGCAATTAGAGCAGTCGAATGTTAACAAAAAACCTGTATCTGTTCAGATATTAATTGATGTCTTGCAATTATGTAGGTGCCTTATGTAGGGCCTCTTCTGAAGCTCCCTAAATTTCTAATGATTTGCACCGTTGAATTTGATCTACAGATCGCCTGCTCTCAAAGACTAACCATAAGCTCAGTTATGTCCAGCTCTATCTTCATTGAGTGCCTCAGAGGTCTTATGTGCCTTGTATGTGTCGACTAGATGATCAAGGATTCTAACGTCCTTGATAACCATTGACCCAAGGGTTTGGAGATCTCTCATGTTCTGATCACCACCGACATCCTGGCGCAGTCGTTTGGCACAGTAAATGATCTCCTTGTAGTTTGCTGCTGCGACGATGCCAAGGTTCTTGCGATATCCATGCCATTGGTTGTTACCGACTGTCTTATCTGCTGTGAGGAAGTTCGAGAACTCACGGTGAAAATGTCCTGCAAGCAAGTCCCAGCGAAAGGTTGGATGCTCCATTATCTCCGTCTGGACCAGTGTTAATCCGGTAAGTCCCGAGAAACCAGCCTGGACAAATATTAGTTTCAGGCGAATATTATCGTCTGCAAGTAGCTGGCCCCAACTCGGGAAGAAGTATTCAGCACATTGGTCATCAAAGTAGGGCCCGTACTTTGACCAAATCATGCGGATTTGGTCGGCAGTCACTGAGACAACCCAGCCCATGGTACCTAATTCTTGGGACACCTTTGCCAATTTCCGTTTGGGTAATGTTCCCTTGCTGCGTATACGCCAGGAAGACCCCCAAATACGCGTTCATGAGTCTCGACCATGCACTTGGCGAGGACATAAACATCGCCGTTGGCTGAATGGCATCCGACATGCCGGACTCTGGCATCTCTCCACATTTGTCACGTGTTGTCCAGGTTGCTCTGTTAGTCTTAGTTTGTAGCCACGTGTAACCATCGTCTACGAGATCTCTCAGCATGATTTTGATGCCAGTAAATACAGCAACGTTTCCTTGCGCGCTGTCCATGACAAAATCATCTGGCAGGCAAACTGCAAAAGCTTGGCCTATCATAATCTAGAGACTATCATCTTCTGCGACATCCTGTCCGAGGTTAGCAGCCTGGGCACAAAAGAAGAGCTCCTCTATATTGAGCTGTAGCTGGGCATTAAACGGTGCTACTGTAGCGCCTTTCATGGCAAATTTGATTGCACCTTTGTAGATGTCGTGAGAAGAGCGGATTTTGTCATCGTACAGCAACGGGCCGATTGGTATACCCAAGGCTGGCCTATGTTGTCTTGCCGATGCTGGTACATACACTGCATGCTGCTTGTGATCACCTAGAAATGCATATGCCACACCTTCTTGCCGCCTAGATTGGCGACGGCTAGCCTGACGCCTGAAAGACACAACAGGCACAGCCTATGTTGCCGCAGCCGTGCGACGAGAGAACGCTTTGCTGCGAAGATTTTCAGCACTCATGGTCGAGGTGCAAAACAACCACGAACTACACGGAATCCCCCACGATCAAATATAGAAATAATATAAAACAAATTGTAGGACAATGAGATTGGGAGGCAGATTGCATGGTATAGATACCGCCTTCAAGAGTCGACTTGACTGTAATCCTGCAGGTACATGTTACTTCCTCCTCTTGGAGGGGCGGTCAATCGCCTTACCTGCTGTCTTCTTCCTTCAGTTGTCCTTTTGTCTTTCCCGAAATTCAGGGATAGTGTGGGGACTTCTTCCTTTTCGTTTTGTTGATTCACCGCAAGATGGCGACGGTGTGAGCGACGTAGGAGAGGGGCGTGGCGGGTGAGGGGGATATAGGCAGACGGGCGCGTGTGGTTCGCGTGACTTAGGTTGGACGAGGCTGTGCGGTTGGGATCACGCCTGTATGACTAACAAGGTATGAGATAAACCTTTGTTGTTTGCTGTTTGAACCTTTTGCTTGCTGTGCCTTCCTTGGTGACGGAACGGACGGGCTGGCGCCCCGAGGTTGTGGAAACATGGGGCCCCACACAGTAAGGCTCAAACACCAAGAATCAATTCAATCAAGCTACTCGGGAAGAAGGTGAAGAAGGGGAAGATGCCAGCATTCAAACCTGGACCTTCTGATTTCCGGTCACACCAAGACAGCAGGACTTGCTCCTGAGAGAGTGCCTCAACCCTTACAAAAATAAGTTTACCCAGTCTATTGACATCATTTGGACGTCCTATTTCCTGAATAGACTTCCTTTGGACTACTGAATATACAGCTTGTATGTTTCAAGTCTATAGACATCTTTTGGACTATCGTGTATCCTTTCTTTGGCCTGTCAACAGGAGATTGGCACCGACGGTCTATAGAAAACCTGCTATAGAAAGGAAACAAATATCTGCCATTTCCTGCCTATTGACTTTCTGTAGACTGGCCACTGGTCAACATTCCCCTTCAACCATCATATGGCCCCTATTCGGATTCATGAACCGTGATCAGTTGAGTCCGAACCTGGAATTTTGCTGAGGTCGAAAGTGATGTTTTTTCCCCTGTGTTGAGAACCAATACATGACCATCATTGGCACACGTCTAGGATCATTGAAAATAATCCTTAGTGCCATCTGCAATAGCTTAACCAGTGCAAGGACGTAGCACCGTCGTCGCTTCCAAGCAGAAAAGAGATATCATATATTACTTGACTTTCGGGCTTCCGCAAATTCGAGTGCCCTGCTTGCCTCTGACGTGTCAGAATGAAGGGTGAGGTGTTCCAGCTTAACCCAATTATGCATACATCTAACCCCAAGTTGAGGAATTGCTTGGAGTAGTAACTCAACACCAAGATAACGCTTGTGTTTGTAACTGCTTTCGGTCTGAGACATTCAGTAGGACCATTGAAAGACAAACTTGTGGAGTGCGTTGTGTCCATGCAGGTTCACATTGATGCAGGCAGCGTTCTCACTGTATAAGTTTCACTTTCAATGGACCTACTGAATGTCTCATACCGGATGCAGTTACAAACACAGGCGTTATCTTGGTGGTGATTTAATACTCCAAGATATTCCTTACTTCGCTCTTGGATGGATGCGTAATCGAATTAAGCAGGGATACCTCACCCTTCATTCTGACTCAGAGGCAAGCACGACACTCGAATTTGCGGAAGCTCGCAAGTCAAGCAATATATGGTATCTGTTTTCTCTTAGGAAGGAGGTGGACGTCCTGAAACCACTAGAATTAAGTAATTGCGAATCTCACATAATGATTATCGATAATCGTTATGTGGCATACATGGCCGTCATTGGCACGTGTCCAAGGTCATGGTGGATCCACCATGACCCTGGACACATGCCAATGACGGCCATGTATTGCCTGTCTGTATAGGTTAAAAACATCAATACATATTCACATAACGGGAACTCAACATAATTACGGATTCATATTTAACATATTACAGTTCATAAATCCGAATTGGGTGAATATAATGATAATAGAAAGGCAATCGTGGATCAGTGGCCAGTCAATGGTCAGTGTATAGAAAGTCAATAGACAGGCAATGGCAGATGATCATTTTCCCTTCTATAGTAGGTTGTCTATAGACAGTTGGTGCCAATCTCCTATTGACCGTCTATGGGAAGGAAAGAGGTGTGAACAAAGGTGGTCTATGGGAAGGCAATAGACCGTCTATAGCTTCAATGGACGTTTGTCCATGACTTGTCTATTGGCTGACCAAACAATTTTTCACAAGGGAAGTACAAGGGGGTTGGAGAACTAATCACCTACTATCTTCCCATTCTCCCTTACATCTTTCTGGTTGACTCACTCATTCAGGCACGAGCCTCGGCGACATCTTGTGTATACAACGTAAACAAATGAGAATTAGCTGAGGCAGGCTAAAAACATGGATGACACAGACATGTGAGCCTCAAGTAGGTCCAGGTGCAACTCTTGGTGTTTGCACCTTATATCCTGAGTTGCTTGATTTCATGTATAACTTTTCTACATATTTGATTAGTATGAATTACTTATAGGGCAGGCATCTTAATCTTGCACAACTGTAATACTACATGATCAAATATTATTTTCCAGAGGAGAAATGGGAAAGTAGACAGGGGCTATCATTACATTAAATCCATGCATTATGCTCAACAATATATCAATATATGTGCATCTGTCACCTTGCTTGCTTATCTAACATGTGTACTTTGCATAAGCCAATGTGTAATGTAGCCGCAACAATACACGTGCCTTACCTTTTGTGACGGGCCACACATCACATCACACATCACATCACACATCATCTTTCCCATAATCATCTCCGACACACTCACCATAGTTTTGGCGCTCTATGGCCTTTGTTGCCTTTGTGCCATTAAACACATAATCAATCAATCAGACATCAAAATAGTGTCGGATACCATGTTCTTCAGTCCTCGTGTGCTTCTTTATCGATGGATGGCGATCAGTTGTGAGGCTGGCAACCACAAGGCCCTGGCTTTTGATGTGCTCTAGGCTGCGAACCATTCCTTCCTTTTCCATGTCGCCACTGGATGTGACTTGTGGTGACTGCAATTACCATAATCATGAAATATGTCATAGCCAACATATCTTGCTAACAATGGAAGAGCGAGCTGGTACATGGTGACCAAAAGAACCTGAGACAAGACAAACACAGCGCGGTCTCGAAATAGTGGTCAAGTCGTGTTTGTCCTTCCCTCTGAAACAACACGCAGTGAGAATGTGCGATGCACAGAAATCAGTTGGGTACTTTCTCTCATGTGCCAACTACCCGTGAAACAGGACATATCTGTGCTACAGAGATTCATGGCAGTTCTTGGCATTCATTTTTTGTTGCATTTCACATGAGAGTAAACAAAGCAGATATCGGTGTTCTCACCTCCCCAACCTGCACCTTTTGTGTGTGGATGACCTTGTTAAGCTGGTGGCAGAAGAAGGGGTATGTCAGGTACTTGGCGCTGAACCCTGGGGAGTCAAACCTGCCATCCCCTGAAAGGTCGACCTCTGTGCTGTGGAGGCTGTGAAGCAGTCCAGCCTGCTGTGTCTCCCACACCTGAAAGAATTAGATTAATGTTTAGGGGTCAAGTAATTATTCCACGTATCTGAACAGAGGGACTGCCACTTACATTTTTTGCTGCTTGAAGAAGATATGCCCTCTGATAGTTCAAGAATGTTCTATCATAGGTCACCTGTATATTAATTAGGCGTAGCATCCTCAAGGCAGATGTGGGGTGGCAACCGCAGAACAGTATAGCCGCAGACAACAGTAGGTTGCCAACATACTTCCTCCCCACTTTTGCCCACTCCCCACTAGCCAGCCCCACACGTTTGTGTCCGTTACTACAGGTAACATCTAATGTACGGCTCGTGCCTGCCACAGTGGTCGCTGCTGTGCAGGGTTCACCACACCTGTGGAATGTTGAAAGCAGTTCCATCAGCGCAGATTCAAAAACGATGAACTTCCTTTCTTTGTAGCTTGGCTCATCGTGTGTTGCAGATTCGTCCCTGGAACAGATTACATTGAAGTATGATATGCAAGAAAGATAGCAGCTTCAGCTCGTTGGTGGAGAATCTTCATAACTGCTCAGTGCAACCAGGCAAGGACAGAAAAAAAGATGAGGCAAGAAGAGAAGTTAGTGCCTGTCCCTGTCGTCTTCTTTCCGTCCTTGTCTGATTGTACTAACTCATTATGACAATATACATGATATGTAACATTGCCACAGGTAATCTGTAAACTGAGCGCATGTAAATCAAGTTTAATAACTTGTGAAATGAGCTACTCATTATGCACCAAGTTACAGCGAACGCTGTCTTGTCACTAAGGAGTACAGGAGGCTTGTAAAAAACAATGACACTGCACACTACCTGTAGGCATTTTTCCTTTACATTTCCAATATTTTCACTCCTAGCACCTGATTACGTGTAACATAAAACATGCAGAGAATTTTGAACAGCATTCATGGCAATTAGAGCACAATCGATATCTTGAAGGCGGTATCGAATGTTAACAAAAAAATTGTATCTGTTCAGATATTAATTGATGTCTTGCAATTATGTAGGTGCCTTATGTAGGGCCTCCTCTGAAGCTCCCTAAATTTCAAATGATTTGCACTGTTGAATTTGATCTACAGATCGCCTGCTCTCAAAGACTAACCATAAGCTCAGTTATGTCCAGCTCTATCTTCATTGAGTGCCTCAGAGGTCTTATGTGCCTTGTATCTGTCGACTAGATGATCAAGGATTCTAACGTCCTTGATAACCATTGACCGAAGGGTTTGGAGATCTCTCATGTTCTGATCACCACCGACATCCTGGCGCAGTCGTTTGGCACAGTAAATGATCTCCTTGTAGTTTGCTGCTGCGACGATGCCAAGGTTCTTGCGATATCCATACCATTGGTTGTTACCGACTGTCTTATCTGCTGTGAGGAAGTTCGATAACTCACGGTGAAAATGTCCTGCAAGCAAGTCCCAGCGAAAGGTCGGATGCTCCATTATCTCCGTCTGGACCAGTGTTAATCCGGTAAGTCCCGAGAAACCAGCCTGGACAAATATTAGTTTCAGGCGAATATTATCGTCTGCAAGTAGCTGGCCCCAACTCGGCAAGAAGTATTCAGCACATTGGTCATCAAAGTAGGGCCCATACTTTGACCAAATGATGCGGATTTGGTAGGCAGTCACTGAGACAACCCAGCCCATGGTACCTAATTCTTGGGACACCTTTGCCAATTTCCGTTGGGTAATGTTCCCTTGCTGCGTATACGCCAGGAAGACCCCCAAATACGCGTTCATGAGTCTCGACCGTGCAGTTGGCGAGCGACATAAACATCGCCGTTAGGTGAATGGCATCCGACATGCCGGACTCTGGCATCTCTCCACATTTGTCACGTGGTAGTTAAAACCTATCTACAGGTATGAGCGATGAGCGATGATTGATTGACCAGGATATGAGAGAGGGGGATGACGATAGCAAGCGAGCATGGCAGTTAAAAGCTATCTACAAGTGTGACAATGAGATATTTACATGAGGAGTTCGGTGATAATGGATAAAAGCGGAGCAATGCTTATCATCTACATCTGACTAAGAAACCCACACGTGGTCAAAAATTCACTCTCTCTCACATCATCTTTTCCATAATCATCTCCGACACACTCACCATAGTTTTGGCGTTCTATGGCCTTTGTTGCCTTTGTGCCATTAAACACATAATCAATCAATCAATCAATCAATCAACATTTGTCACGTGTTGTCCAGGTTGCTCTGTTAGTCTTAGTTTGTAGCCACGTGTAACCATCGTCTACGAGATCTCTCAGCATGATTTTGATGCCAGTAAATACAGCAACGTTTGCTTGCGCGCTGTCCATGACAAAATCATCTGGCAGGCGAACTGCAAAAGCTTGGCCTATCATCATCCAGGGACTATGATCTTCTGCGACATCCTGTCCGAGGTTAGCAGCCTGGGCACAAAAGAAGAGCTCCTCTATATTGAGCTGTAGCTGGGCATTAAACGGTGCTACTGTAGCGCCTTTCATGGTAAATTTGATTGCACCTTTGTAGATGTCGTGAGAAGAGCGGATTTTCTCATCGTACAGCATCGGGCCGATTGGTATACCCAAGGCTGGCCTATGTTGTCTTGCCGATGCTGGTACATACACTGCATGCTGCTTGTGATCACCTAGAAATGCATATGCCACACCTTCTTTCCGCCTAGATTGGCGAGGGCTAGCCTGACGCCTGAAAGTCACAACAGGCACAGCCTCTGTTGTCGCAGCCGTGCGACGAGAGAACGCTTTGCTGCGAAGATTTTCAGCACTCATGGTCGTGGTGCAAAACAACCACGAACTACACAAAATCCCCCAAAATCAAATATAGAAATAATATAAAACAAATTGTTGGACAATGAGAGGGGGGAGGCAGATTGCATGGTATAGATACTGCCTTCAAGAGTCGACTTGACTGTAATCCTGCAGGTACATGTTACTTCCTCCTCTTGGAGGGGCGGTCAATCGCCTTACGTGCTGTCTTCTTCTTTCAGCTGTCCTTTTGAGTTGTATTGAGTTGAGGGTTTACGTCGAAATGTCCGGCCTCGTGTTCCGCGGTGACCGCGATGCGAGAAGCGTGCATCAGGCAAACATCCGTGGTAGTGTATTGGTCTGGGATGACGGCTATCTTCGTGCCGTTTGCGATGTGTTGTGCCTCCGGGCGAGAATATTTATGTGACCAGGAGTTCGACTGTTCCGTTTCTTACGGGCACAATTCCTCGTGCTATCCCAATTCCTCGTTCGAGGAGAAGCTGCGTGTTGCCTTCAGCCAACAAACTGCCAGTTGTGTGCTCTGTCGCACGTAGCGGTCACAAGGATTGACGACAAGGGAGGCAGGTTGACGTGCTTACTCATCACGGCGGTTACGTCCGTGTTTGCGCGCTTCTCCGGGGTTATTGGTGCCCACCACTTGTCTTCCGCAGTTTCCGGCGTTTTGAAAGATAACTCCATTTGTGAAGTGGATGACTGCTTCAATTTCGACTAGAAAGTCCATTCCGAGTATTACATCCCGTGGACAGTTCGGCAGAACGGCGAAGCTGATGACGTACTGGGTGTCACGCACTTGTATGACTGCAGTGCATCGGCCAGTCGGTGTTACGACATGTCCGCCAGCAGTCCTGATGTCAGGCTCGTCCCACTTCGTTTGCACCTTGCGAAGCTTCTTAGTGAGCGTACCACTTATAACGGAGTCGTCGGCTCCGGTATCGATTAACGCAATCATCTCATGGCCGTCGATTAGTATTTTCAGGTTATTGGTAATTTTTCGAGCGACGTGTTGGTGCTGCGTTCCTGCTCGTCGAGTTGGAGGAATTGTAACTTGTCGTCGGTCCGCACCTTCACCTCCCGGAGCTGCAGTCTTCAGTTTTCCCGGTTAGGGCTGTGCCACACAGGTCGTCTTGCCGCTCACGGTGAACGTGCTCTTCCTGGCGACCTGCTGCGGTGGGGGACGCTCGGGGACAGGTCGCGTGGTGAGCCAGCAGAAGCATTCTGCTGCCGTATATAGTCTTCAATTGCGGCTGGGCGACTACCGCGCTGAGGGCGGGGGCGTCGGGTGAAAATCCGGGAAGGCCAAGGCGTCGGTAGGGACATCGGCGATAGACGTGGTTGGCCTCTCCGCAGTGGTAGCAAGGCGGACTGAAGTCGGGAGTCCGCCAAACGTCCGTTTTGCGAAACGGCTGAGAGCGTGGCGAGACGCTCGGAGTAGGTTGGACAGGCCGAGGAGGGTCCAACGGTTTCCGAAGTACGGCGTACGAGTAGGTGGCACTTGTCTGAGAGGGCGGCGTAGGTTAGTCTAGGTGCTTCGGCGTCGCGGTTGGCGGTTGACGACGTCTGGATTGCCTATCTTTGATCATCGCGCCGATCGAAGATAAGGGTCTGGGGCCTTCTCTCGGCAGAGGAGAGCTCGTGCTTCTTCGCGTACCACCTCTCGAATCAGCTCTCTGAGAGATCCGACGTCGAGGCCAGTGGTCGTGGAGAAAGCCTCGTAGCCCTGGTGTCGTTGGTCGACGGTAGCGCGAGAGAGGTCCTCTCAATGCGGACGGCTTCGTCCAGAAAAGCGTTGGTTGTGGCGGGTGGGTTCCGGGACAGGGCGCGAAATATTTCTTCTTTTACGCCCCTCATGAGTCGCTGAATCTTCTTCTCCTCGGATGCTTTGAGGTCAGCTCGCCGGAATGAGCCGCAACACATCTTCGACGAAGCCAGTAATGCTTTCGTTTGGCAGCTGGATCCGTCTCTGGAGCAGATGTTCATCGCGTTCAGCTCGTTGTTGAAAAGCGAACGCCTCGCGGAGGTTGCTTTTGAAGACGTCCCAGGACGTGAGCGAAGTCTCCCGGTTCTCGAACCATGTCTTCGCGGTGCCTTCCAGGGAGAAAGAGACGTTGACGAGCTTCTGGTCGTCACTCCAGTTGTTGAACTTGGCGATCCGCTCGTAGTGGTCGACCCAATCGTCCACTTCGTCGTAATACTTCCCGCTGAATGTCTTCGGCGACCGTGCAGGGGCTATGGGGGTGGCAACAGGTTGCGCCACTTGGGTACTGGTCTCCGCAGTCATCTTCTTCTTGCGTTTAGCGGGCTCTGATGGACCGAATTCTGCAGGTAGGGCAAGCTGTCTTGTGCTTCGTCGCGGTTGGTCTCCCAGACCGTTGAACAAGGGATGCCCACCACCTCCACCAGAAATGTCACGAAGCGAAATGGGCCAGCGAGTCGTCGAATAAACAGCAAACGGTTTATTAAACTACTTGGTAGCAAAAGCACAAGAGTGATAGCTCTCTGAACACAACTGAGTCCAAAGAATGAATGCTCCAGCATGGAGCGCACAAGTATTTAAGCGTCGCGCCGAAAACTCTAGAACTGCACGTGCGTTTGCCAGAGAGCAGGCGATGCGTCTGGAATCTTCTTGCTTCTTCAGGACGCGCCGGGATGAGATGTACCGTTTTGTGCCTTCCCTGCAAGTTTCTCGAAGATGATTCGTGGCAATATTCTGCATGCCTCAAACGAAGCAGGGCGAAAACCCTACTCAATGACTACACGAATACCGACGCGTGAGTGATGTCAACGGCTGGGACGATTCATTTAGGCTTGCTAACGTCATATTTTATCTATCTGGGACCGCCAGAATTTGTCGTGGTCCTCTTAAGTCGTGGGACGAATTCCAGTCACAGCTCACTGCCCTTTTCGGTAATAGCCACGATCAGAAGAAGGAAGCTGAAACCATCATTTCCACTCGGGCACAGTTAGATAACGAGACATGTACAGACTGCATTGAGAATGTCCTCAAACTTTGCCGTACCGTAAAGCCCGATATGTCACCCAATAAAGGCACCAATCGAACTTTAGGTTTTCCGTGGTCCGCGGGTCGAGTTCGGGCGTCACTCCTGGCGTCCAACGACAACGTTCAATAAATTTGGAATCAGGATGATGATTTACTATACTCTTAAAAATGAACTTCACTGCATAGCATGATCGAACCCAACCATCAACACGAATGACAACGTTTAATAAATCAGGGGTGAGAGAACGACGTCGTTCAGGATGATGACTGGCTATACTCTTAAAAATGAACTTCACTACATAGCATGCTCGTACCCAACCATCGTCACAAATGACAACGTTTAATAAATCAGGGGTGACAGAACGACGTCGTTCAGGATAATGATTGACTATACTCGTAAAAATGAACTTCACTGCATAGGATGCTCGGACCCAACCATCAACACGAATGACAACGTTTAATAAATCAGGGGTGAGAGAACGACGTCGTTCAGGATGATGATTGACTATACTCTTAAAGGAACTGAAGGAAGTGAATTTCAACCCAGGGTTACTTTGATTTTATGAAAGCCTAGGAAGAGTACATCTCAGTTACGAAATATTTCTTTTTGAATCCTTTCTTTCTTTGAGTAATCGAATTTCAAAGATTACATTCGAGCGCAAAGCTCAGTACTCCCTCAGACACAACACTGGGTTGGCTTGTGTCGGCTACGGCTAGTCTCGCCTTTCTAATTCGCCTCCCGGTCTGTGGCGAAGGCGGAATGTTGCTTTGAGGCCCACGTCGTGTGATGTTGATTTTTCCAAACTTCAATGCCCTCGAGTTTGCGATAGTCCAGGAGTCATGCCTGCAAAACGTTTGTTCGTACGAGTGCACGCGGTAGACGCAGTATGACGCGACATCATCCACAGAATCGTTGACGTAGGATGAATTACCGTCATTGCAGTCACCCAGCCGCCGTGGCAAACACCCTTCATGTGTAATGAAAATGAGAACCTCGCAGCGGAAATATGGCATTCCTCTTTCGGTTCAGGTGCCCTTGTGGCACAGGCGTGCCGATGCGACGGCAGAAGAATGCCTTTGTTGCCGCGAAATGAGACATTATTGAAGCAGCGCAGCGGTTGCATTTCAAGAAATATGTACTTTAAAATACTGTGGCTGAGGACTGAGTTGCTCCAGGTATCCTACTGCTACGTGAGAGAAAGAGGAAGAGCTAAGTGAACAAGTGAGTTCCTCCATGTGTGCCTTCGGTTTGTTATTAGTAAAGTTACATATTATAATTTTACGCTGTCCATAGTACATGCAGGAAGCTTTGGTACGTTGCTTGCCTACCAGGTGGCTCTGGGGATCATTAGGAAAGCTGAAAGCACTGCAAAAAGACCTCGAAGCATGTGCTGTACATGCCATAAGGAAAAACTTTCCTTCTGAAGCGCACAAAGGTTTTTGCCTTTTTGACGTGTGATGCAGTAGATGCTCTCTGACCATGTGCATGTTTACTCGGTTTCACGGAGATGAAGTTCTCACTTCTTCTTTCAGGTGCTTCTACGCTGCATTGAATGCCTCCCATCTTGACAGCAGTAGACTGGATGGTTTGAACACTGCTTGATCACAACAGTATACCTTTCATGAACAATAGAGGTCTGCCATATACCCTTCTGAAATAACCAGACAGCCATTACACAGTAAAATACATTCTACAGACATCAAAGCTTGCAATGTTGCTTTATTGATCACTGTATTTATGAATGAGCATACAAGTGATAGCAGTAAACAAGCAAACAATGAAGGACAACATCCCCATACTGTGTTCATATCAATTTGCAAGTGCTACTTCGCACCAACCAGTAACGCAATGTATATATGTTTTTTTTATTCTGTTCAGTGCACAGGTGTTTGCCACAAACACGTTCCAGTCCATAAGCTCTAAGAGAACCTAGGCTATCACCTTGCCTATAATCGATTTATATATCGATATAGATATATATTGATACAGCTGCGATCATATCAAGGCTCAATTTTTATGTTCCACATTGCAGCACTAGAACCGGTAACTGTGGTAATAGTTACGAGAAATCACCTTCTTTCAGGCTTCAGATTGTATATAACTCCCATTCCGGGTTTTTTTATCTGTTCAGTAGTGACTTATTTGGCGTCATACGCCAACTTCGATGCCTCCTTCATGATGGGTCCAAAGCAAGGCCAGTGGTTGCCTTGCCATCTACATGGTTTTGTCTTTGTCGTAGTATTTGGTTTTGTTTTATTTTATGTAATTATGGTGTTTTGATTCATTTCTTTGTATTGACCGTTTGTATGGTGCACCATTAGGGAGGCCCTCTCGCCGTTCATGGCCACCAGAAAAATAGAAATAAATACATACATAAATACGCGTTCATGACTTTATCAGTATAAGAAGGCCTTAGGTGGGGTCGTGTCAATGGCATCAACAGAGGCTTCTCTTCAGAGGCATCCCTGTCATTGACAAAAATTTCAGACCTTTTCTGTGTCTGTGCACATCCATCTTTGCAACACTTTCTCAATTTCTTATTATAAATTTCCCATGTTTGCCCTCATACCAGTCCAATTGCAGCCATTGGTGTGGGCTCAGGCCATTTGCAGACCGCTACTATTTCACTGTAGCTCACATCTTTGGAAGTTGTTGGTGTTTCACTCAGGAGGTGATCTACAGCCACTGCGAAGATAAGGAACGGTCATGGCTAAGTGTCTTCCCTATGCTCTTTCTATCAAAACATGTTCCCTCATGGCTGTTGAAAGCGTGCCAGGTCAAACCCAGACACATTATCTCGAAGCTTGTATACATTGTTTCCTGAATGACAGCTGATTTGTATACGTAAGCTCATACTTCTCCACATGCTAAGTAGAAGCTCTGCATTTCCCTCAGAATTGGAACTACACCTGTAAAAGTGGTTACAAGTACGCTGCATCTACGGGTTTAGCTCAGCAAGTGCACGGAACTTGACCGCAGATTCAAGCTCCTTCTTAAACCTCTGTTACAAGATCCTCTTGTGGAGTACATGGCCCCTAAGCATTCCCGAGCATGCCATTTGCATATTGCAATTGTATAAGCTTGTTATTTTTACCTTTTACTACGTGTACCTTTTACGTCATTGTTGCAGATAGAATTATTGTAACAGAAAATTCAACTAGGCAAAGCCTGTGTGCCTTGTTTTGTATTATTTTTTCGTGCCCTCAATACTTTCTAACAATAATTTGGATTTCCTCCTCACTACCTTCTAGTAGTAAGTACTGGACTCTCATAGTGCACAACGCTCAACTGTCCTGAACACTATTTAATTAGAATTAGAGCTAATTGGGACCCCCACATTAATCAGCACCCTCCAGGCAGTCACCACACTAATTGGGGATCGTCTAAGTCGTGTCCAGACCAGCTGAGCGTTGTGCACTACGAGAGCCCATACAAAAGAAAAAAATCGATAGAGATAGAGTGGAGAGAAGGAGTTTAGTTGAAGATCAACGACGCCATCTTGAAGAAAGAGGTCCGGAACGGCCGCTGACCGCCGCTGGGCGAGGGAACACAGAGGCAGGTTGCAAAGCATCGCAGCTATGACCACCAGTTCCGGACATCCTGTGACGTCAGCTGTGATGTCATCATGGCACACACTCCGTCTCCGACACACTCAGCATAGTTTTGGCGCTCTATGGCCTTTGTTGCCTTTGTGCCATTAAACACATAATCAATCAATCAATCATCATGGCACGTCTGGGCAAGTGAGGACAGCTCTGGACATGCAAGGAGAAAAACACTCGTAATACAGAGGCTGGCAAAGCAAGAGTAAATATGCAAACCATCAATAGCTAACAAGAAAATAGAATTAGTTACACAACAAATAATCCCACTACAACAGGAGCGCAGAACGATGCGACTGCTCTATCCAACAGCCAGGCAGAGGACTGACTTGTAATGTTTTTTTCACCTGTATAAAGCGCCGCAGCTGCACCTCCTAACGGTTACTTTCTCAACTAATCTCACAACAAAATTATTAAGAATCACACCAGCGCTACTCCCATTCCCAAGGCAGAAGAAGATAGAAAATGGCGGGGATGCCCGGACAACAGCAACCAGCACCCGACGTGCACTTGCACAAAAATTGCAAACAAATCGGGAAGAAAGTTGGTGAAAGCATTAGTTACACAACAAATCAGCTCACCACAGCAGGAGCGCAAACCGATGCGACTGCTCTCCGCGACAGCCAGCGAGAAACTGACTGGGACGCCGCTCCGCGGCCACTACGCATCCGCGCTCCTAGCGCCCTCGGGGGCGACCACCTCCGAGAGGCTAAGAAAGAAGAGCATTCCTGTGCCCCCTGCTGGCCGTTCTCATTGGTCGTGACGTCATCCTATTGGCTCAGGGCTACACTGTTTTTTTTTCACACAGTCGACACAACTGGACAAGGCCAATCTACAATGACGTCATCATGCACCTGCGTGGCTCAAGGACGCGTGCGCTCTAGACAACGGACCTATTATTTATTGAATCACTATCCCAAGATTTTTTCCTTTATACATCTATAACGATTGAATAGGAAACTATTGCAGAAGAGCACCATGCATGAAAGCTGATCGTAGGAATTCTAAAGTCTTACTATATGAGACTTGCAAAAGAACAAAATATCCTAACACGTAACTCCATCGACGGCTAATAAGAGGACTGGGCACTGAACAAATCAACACAGAGTACGGGTAACAAGGAGCGCAGAACTCAAGGCAGCACTATCGTGAAGACAACAATGTTCCTTGTCAAAAAATAAAAAATACAAAGCGTCAACAAAGGAAAGCATGCATATCGGGGCATGTCAGAAGACGTCAGGACAAATTGCACGACTGCTGGGCAAGAGGAAAACAAACACGTGAACAGAGTGAAAAGACACTCACCATCATTTTTCACGTTCACAGCATTCCCCCATTGACAATCCGCTCGTCACAAAATTCACCTGCATCGTCGAACACCATTCACCAGTGACGAACCACACATCCGCACCCCATCAGAGGCAGACAGAACCCCAGCGAAACTAAGCTCTTCCACTGACGGCCAACGCAATTGGTAGGAGCAGAATTGACGTGTCCAGACCCGCCAGTGTCCACGAGAGAAAAGAATCCTTGTGCCCCCTGCAGGCCGTTCTCATTGGTCATGACGTCACCCTATTATCTCACAGCTACACTGTTTTTTTTCACTAATGCTCCTCTAGACAAGGTCAACCTGAAACAATAGTGTTGCGGTATGACGTCATCATGCAGGTGCGTGGCTCAAGGAGGCTTACGCTGTAGACAGGGGACCTGTTATTTATTGAATCAACTATCCCTAGATTATTTGCTTTGTTCTACTATAATGATTGCATAGGGAACTATTGCAGAAAAACACCATAGACAAGAGGAGATTGTCGCATTTCATTCCCAAAGTGTTACTCTACAGGAAAAAAAATGGTTCAGCAAGGCTTGTCCATCCCAGCCAAGAGCCATGCACCTAACTGAATAATGACGCTTTGTTCCTCCTGAATAAAGTCACACACCTGTTCCTCTCGCGCTTACTCTCTGAACTAAATGAATCGCAAAATTATTAAGAATAGCTCTACTTCCATTCAAGGCAGCACTGTCGTCATCGTCAAGAATATTCTTTGTACAAAAAGAAAAAACTACATGTAGAAGGAAAGCATGTCAGAACAGGCCCAGGCATGTCAGCGCATGTTTGTCAGACAACAAGGGGGGAAAAAGCACACGCACTCCTCTTATTCAAAAACAGTGCTCATTATAAATCTGTCCAGGGCAATACACACCATTTTTCTATTGCTACACTTTTTTCCAGTAACGGTCAATACATTGCTACAGACTGCGTGACGTCATCACATCCTGTCTGAAGAAAAAGACAGCGGCAAAGGCTCCTATTATTTATTGAATCGCAAGATTATTTCCTTTGTCCTACTCTTAATGACATTCATTCTCTCATTAAAATTCAACAAAAAAGCACCCTGCATATTAAGGATTTTCACCCCAAAGGCTCATCATGGTCATTAGAATTACAGTAAACTACCACTGCTCTTTTAAAATAATAAGTGAAACCACTCAACATCACTTCCAGGCTTATGTAATACATGGCCCTTTCTATGCTCACACATTCGTTGTCTGAGGCTACACCTGCGAGCAAAAAGGCGCAAAAGCCGGGTGGGCAAAGTTCCATTCGCGCATTGCGTGCAAAAAGGCGCGAAAGCCGGGAGCAGAATTCCATTCGCGCACGCCAAAGCACAAGACACAGAACGCCTTTACGGGAACATGATGGCACTCCTACCACATTAATGATTTTCTACCTTGCATTGCAGTTTAGAAAAACTACTACAAAACTATAATTTTAGGAGCCCATTAAAATTCTACTTTCTATGGAATCTATAATTGCCCTATTACTTGGATCGCTATTAATGAAGCGCTCCAATTTTTTCTCTCTTCCCATTTCAGCCTTGTCATGCAGTGAAGCAGACTCACATCCAAAGTAATTAATTTACACTGAGGGTGCCGTGCTTCAGGATTCCTATCCTGCGCTCAGATGCAAGCATTTGTTCACGGATACCTCTAACAGCTGACTTCCTCAACATACCGAGCTCCTAACCACATCTAAGAAACAATCAGAGAAACCCTCTTCTCAGCTGTACCATGCGACTTTCTTCTGCGTAAAATCGGTGATTTGAGGAAGAGAGCAGTGAAAAATTGCGCGCACTTGTGCTTGACTCACAAAACCTGAAGCATATGCTAATAAACTAAGAAAAAGACACTCATGTCTGGTATCTGATAGTGCCACATACACAGACGCATTGCCCTTGCGTAAAGAAAGCACAGGACAGGGATACACAATTTCCCCTTAGGTGAGCAGGGAAAAGGCTTACGACCACAGGTCACCACACACCGCCATGCGGCTAGCACAACATGACACCAACGAGATACTAGCAGCGGGAAGAACTGCAACACTGCTAAACAAGTCCAGACATGCCATGATGATGTCACAAATCAGGAAAAAGTACACGCATGCACGCACGCACAGAGGACAACGCATTAAACACACGGAGCGCTCAGGAATAACCGTAGCGTTACCGCACATCGCTACGAAGGGTAAAAATTGCAACACTACTGAACAAGTCCAGACATGCGACATCGCATACAAAACACTGCTCATCGGGGGAAAGGCCTAAGCCTGCGGCGGATCATCATCATCATAGAGCGTACACAACTTCATTTTTCTATTTCACGTAAACTAAACGCGGTCTGCTTGGAAAACGACGTACAAATTTTCTTAGGGAGCAGAGCAATATAGAAATTTCTACTCCGTGCTCAGACACCAGCATTTCTGCTCAAAAACCTGCAAAATTAACCACTGCTTACTTCGTCAAGATACCGAACACCCAACTGATAGAACACTATTCAGCTTTTACGCAGGAGGCTTCCTTCTACATACAAGTAGAGAAAATAAGAAAAGAGCAGCGAAAAATTACACGCACTTTTGCTCGCATAGCTATAAGAGAGAAAAAAATAAATAAATAAAATAACGAGGCACACGCTAATAAACTGGGACAAAGACGCCCATTTCTGCTATCAGATAATTATTGCATAATGCCAAATACTCATTTGCATTGTCCCTGCGTGAAGAAAGCACAGGACAGGGATACACAATTTATCTTAAGCGAGCAGGGAAAGTCACTTCTACTCAAACAGTTTAATACCATAAAGTCTGAATTTTTGAAAAGAAAATAGAGCTTGAACAGCGCTACGAAGGTGACAGACACATACTAACAAACAAACAAACAAACAAACACTTCTATTCATTTCTATTGATAAAGGCGTAAACCACACTACAAGAACAAAGCACGCTGCTTCAGGAAAGCCTATCAAATGCATCGCAACAGGACCGGCTCTCATAAAATAGCCTGCCCAAAACGAAGACTTCACCAGGTTCGCGAGGTAATTCCATTTAAAACGCTCTCGGTCTATCCTACAGATAGCAATGCAAGCGCTGCTGCCCTTATTTTTTAAACCACTATTTTACGCAATAGTACATAAATGTAAAAGTGGGGTTGTTTGTTTGGTTTTGTTGGGTGTTCGATATCTTGACGAAGTAAGCAGTGGTTAATTTTGCAGGTTTTTGAGCAGAAATGTTGGTATCTGAGCACGGAGTAGAAATTTCTATATTGCTCTGCTCCCTAAGAAAATTTGTGCGTCGTTTTCCAAGCAGACCGCGTTTAGTTTACGTGAAATAGAAAAATGAAGTTGTGTACGCTCTATGATGATGATGATCCGCCGCAGGCTTAGGCCTTTTCCCCGATGAGCAGTGTTTTGTATGCGATGTCGCATGTCTGGACTTGTTCAGTAGTGTTGCAATTTTTACCCTTCGCTAATATCTTGTTGCTGTCGTCTTGTGTTAGACGTTGAGCTTCGTAGCGATGTGCGGTAACGCTACGGTTATTCCTGAGCGCTCCGTGTGTTTAATGCGTTGTCCTCTGTGCGTGCGTGCATGCGTGTACTTTTTCCTGATTTGTGAAGTCATCATGGCATGTCTGGACTTGTTTAGCAGTGTTGCAGTTCTTCCCGCTGCTAGTATCTCGTTGGTGTCATGCTGTGCTAGCCGCATGGCGGTGTGTGGTGACCTGTGGTCGTAAGCCTTTTCCCTGCTCACCTAAGGGGAAATTGTGTATCCCTGTCCTGTGCTTTCTTTACGCAAGGGCAATGCGTCTGTGTATGTGGCACTATCAGATACCAGACATGAGTGTCTTTTTCTTAGTTTATTAGCATATGCTTCAGGTTTTGTGAGTCAAGCACAAGTGCGCGCAATTTTTCGCTGCTCTCTTCCTCAAATCACCGATTTTACGCAGAAGAAAGTCGCATGGTACAGCTGAGAAGAGGGTTTCTCTGATTGTTTGTTAGATGTTGTTAGGAGCTCGGTATGTTGAGGAAGTCAGCTGTTAAAGGTATCCGTGAACAAATGCTTGCATCTGAGCGCAGGATAGGAATCCTGAAGCACGGCACCCTCAGTGTAAATTAATTACTTTGGATGTGAGTCTGCTTCACTGCATGACAAGGCTGAAATGAGAAGAGAGAAAAAATTGGACCGCTTCATTAATAGCGATCCAAGTAATAGGGCAATTATAGATTCCATAGAAAGTAGAATTTTAATGGGCTCCTAAAATTATAGTTTTGTAGTAATTTTTCTAAACTGCAATGCAAGGTAGAAAATCATTAATATGGTAGGAGTGCCATCATGTTCCCGTAAAGGCGTTCTGTGGCTTGTGCTTTGGCGTGCGCGAATGGAACTCTGCTCCCGGCTTTCGCGCCTTTTTGCACGCAATGCGCGAATGGAACTTTGCCCACCCGGCTTTTGCGCCTTTTTGCTCGCAGGTGTAGCCTCAGACAACGAATGTGTGAGCATAGAAAGGGCCATGTATTACATAAGCCTGGAAGTGATGTTGAGTGGTTTCACTTATTATTTTAAAAGAGCAGTGGTAGTTTACTGTAATTCTAATGACCATGATGAGCCTTTGGGGTGAAAATCCTTAATATGCAGGGTGCTTTTTTGTTGAATTTTAATGAGAGAATGAATGTCATTAAGAGTAGGACAAAGGAAATAATCTTGCGATTCAATAAATAATAGTCATCTTTCCCATAATCATCTCCGACACGCTCACCATGGTTTTGGCGCTCTATGGCCTTTGTTGCCTTTGTGCCATTAAACACATCAATCAATCAATAAATAATAGGAGTCTTTGCCGCTGTCTTTTTCTTCAGACAGGATGTGATGACGTCACGCAGTCTGTAGCAATGCATTGATCGTTACTGGAAAAAAGTGTAGCAATAGAAAAATGGTGTGTATTGCCCTGGACGGATTTATAATGAGCACTGTTTTTGAATAAGAGGAGTGCGTGTGCTTTTTCCCCCCTTGTTGTCTGACAAACATGCGCTGACATGCCTGGGCCTGTTCTGACATGCTTTCCTTCTACATGTAGTTTTTTCTTTTTGTACAAAGAATATTCTTGACGATGACGATAGTGCTGCCTTGAATGGAAGTAGAGCTATTCTTAATAATTTTGCGATTCATTTAGTTCAGAGAGTAAGCGCGAGAGGAACAGGGGTGTGACTTTATTCAGGAGGAACAAAGCGTCATTATTCAGTTAGGTGCATGGCTCTTGGCTGGGATGGACATGTCTTGCTGAACCATTTTTTTCCTGTAGAGTAACACTTTGGGAATGAAATGCGACAATCTCCTCTTGTCTGTGGTGTTTTTCTGCAATAGTTCCCTATGCAATCATTATAGTAGAATAAAGAAAATAATCTAGGGATAGTGATTCAATAAATAACAGGTCCCCTGTCTACAGCGTAAGCATCCTTGAGCCACGCACCTGCATGATGACGTCATACCGCAACACTATTGTTTCAGGTTGACCTTGTCTAGAGGAGCATTAGTGGAAAAAAACAGTGTAGCTGTGAGATAATAGGGTGACGTCACGACCAATGAGAACGGCCTGCAGGGGGCACAAGGATTCTTTTCTCTCGTGGACACTGGCGGGTCTGGACACGTAAATTCTGCTCCTAGCAATTGCGTTGGCCGTCAGTGGAAGAGCTTAGTTTCGCTGGGGTTCTGTCTGCCTCTGATGGGGTGCGGATGTGTGGTTCGTCACTGGTGAATGGTGTTCGACGATGCAGGTGGATTTTGTGATGAGCGGATTGTCAATGGTGGAATGCTGTGAACGTGAAAAATGATGGTGAGTGTCTTTTCACTCTGTTCACGTGTTTGTTTTCCTCTGTTGCCCAGCAGTCGTGCAATTTGTCCTGATGTCTTCTGACATGCCCCGATATGCATGCTTTCCTTTGTTGACGCTTTGTATTTTTTATTTTTTGACAAGGAACATTGTTGTCTTTACGATAGTGCTGCCTTGAGTTCTGCGCTCCTTGTTACCCGTACTCTGTGTTGATTTGTTGAGTGCCCAGTCCTCTTATTAGCTGTCGATGGAGTTACTTGTTAGGATATTTTGTTCTTTTGCAAGTCTCATATGGTAAGACTTTAGAATTTAGAATTTTTACTTCATTTTTAATTAATTTTTTAGAATTTAGAATTCCTACGATCAGCTTTCATGCATGGTGCTCTTCTGCAATAGTTTCCTATTCAATCGTTATAGATGTATAAAGGAAATAATCTTGGTATAGTGATTCAATAAATAATAGGTGCGCTGTCTAGAGCGCACGCGTCCTTGAGCCACGCAGGTGCATGATGACGTCATTGTAGATTGACCTTGTCCAGTTGTGTCGACTGTGTGAAAAAAAAACAGTGTAGCCCTGAGCCAATAGGATGACGTCCCGACCAATGAGAACGGCCAGCAGGGGGCGCAGGAATGCTCTTCTTTCTTAGCCTCTCGGAGGTGGTCGCCCCCGAGGGTGCTAGGAGCGCGCATGCGTAGCGGCCGCGGAGCGGCGTCCCAGTCAGTTTCTCGCTGGCTGTCGCGGAGAGCAGTCACATCGGTCTGCGCTCCTGCTGTGGTGAGCTGATTTGTTGTGTAACTAATGCTTTCACCAACTTTCTTCCCGATTTGTTTGCAATTTTTGTGCAAGTGCACGTCGGGTGCTGGTTGCTGTTGTCCGGGCATCCCCGCCATTTTCTATCTTCTTCTGCCTTGGGAATGGGAGTAGCGCTGGTGTGATTCTTAATAATTTTGTTGTGAGATTAGTTGAGAAAGTAACCGCTAGGAGATGCAGCTGCGGCGCTTTATACAGGAGAAAAAAACCATTACGAGTCAGTCCTCTGCCTGGCTGTTGGATAGAGCAGTTGCATCGTTCTGCGCTCCTGTTGTAGTGGGATCATTTGTTGTGTAACTAATTCTATTTTCTTGTTAGCTATTGATGGTTTGCATATTTACTCTTGCTTTGCCAGCCTCTGTATTACGAGTGTTTTTCTCCTTGCATGTCCAGAGCTGTCCTAACTTGCCCAGACATGCCATGATGACATCACAGCTGACGTCACAGGATGTCCGGAACTGGTGGTCATAGCTGCGATGCTTTGCAACCTGCCTCTGTGTTCCCTCGCCCAGCGACGGTCAGCGGCCGTTCCGGACCACTTTCTTCAAGATGGCGTCGTTGATCTTCAACTAAACTCCTTCTCTCCACTCTATCTCTATCGATTTTTTTCTTTTGTATGGGCTCTCGTAGTGCACAACGCTCAGCTGGTCGGGACACGACTTAGACGATCCCCAATTAGTGTGGTGACTGTCTGGAGGGTGCTGATTAATGTGGGGGTCCCAATTAGCTCTAATTGCTAATTAAATCGTGTTCAGGACAGTTGAGCGTTGTGCACTATGAGAGTCCAGTACTTACTACTACTTCTTTGTTCCCTTTCTCTAATGTACATCAGTATAAATATATGTACCATGTATGTCTGTATCATGCCTAATGAAGGACAGACTCTATTCGAAAGCTTGTGTTTCAGTGAGATTATTTGGATGTTTGAGTCTCTCATGACCGTGAGTTCTGATAATCCTACCTGTGTCGGTAAAGGGAGCCAGCAACCTTTCTAGTAGGTGTTGTAGGTGACGTCTGTTGAGGTGACTTTAATATTAATCAGCTCGAGTAACCACGGAACCTGGTCAGCAGCAAATACTACAAGGTGTCATTTGAATCTGTGAAAACATAAGGCGCTATGAATTCACTCCATGGCTGCACTGGTCCCGTTGAAAAGAATTGTGCAGGACTGCAGGACGTTCCCTGCAGCCATCTTGTTCACTTCTGGCCGAAGTTTCCAAGATAAATTGTGTCCACTTGGGCACTCGGCTTTTGTGGTGAGAAGCGTGATGCGAACATCTGTGGCCACTTTGTGAGATGCACCGGAAGTTCTGAATATGATGCACATTTGATGTACTACTTCTGGTCTGGTGAAGCAGAGGGCACAACACTGCAAAGTAGAAGAGCTTTTGGTATCTGCAATCTTGTATCAGAACGCCATTCAAAACTGTTGTCTTCAGATTTCCAGAATTACTCAGCAGCTGGTTCCACCAGTGGTGCAGATATTGTCATATCATGCTCCTGCAAGGCATGCAGAAGTTAAAATGTTAAACAAGACAAGAGCCTGACCCACCTGTGAGCATGAGCATGGACAATAGGTGCTGAATTCATCACTGGATAATTGTGCCATTAAAACCATAATCTCTCTCTCTCATCACTGGATAAAGGTTGAGAGGTGTTGACGGTAAATCATCCATTGACACGCTTTTACTTCTGAGTTTCACATTCTTGTCGGTCACGATAGAAGCCTGTGTCGCTGATATGAATGAAGAATGCGGTCAGTGTCTATAGCACAATTTGACACTTATATTCTCCTGCGAGAGCTCAGGGCTCCCCAGGGGAAGGGGGATATTTTGTTTGGTACATTACGCAGCGTAGGCATCACAAAAATCGATTTGAATTTCAAGTGAACCACATATATGTATCGTTCCTGTGTATCTGTAAATACATACCTCGTCAGCACTGGTGTTCGCATCGTCAGACGTCACACGTTGAAACACTGGTGTCGGGACTGCCGTTCGTGTGAGAAGTTTTCGACCGTCCGCTGCTACCATTTCGTACAACTCGTCAGAGACATGGGTTGAGCAAATACGGCGTGGCTCACGAATGTCTTGACCAAGCGCTTGCAACAACTTTCGTTTCCGTGCATTTTCCGTTGGAATCTTGTGGTACACAACGTCCCTTGTCGAAAGAGCACACTTGGTGTATCCCCGAACATTACAGTAGATACCTGGCATACCTGGCATAGCTGTCAGGTGAAGCTTTGTTCAATTTCGGCAGGAAATGAACTGTAGCACCATCGTCACCACGATCATCTTCACCTGGCGCGAGCTGCAGAGCCTTCCACCAGATCATGTCATTAAATCGCTTCTCGTTAGCTCTTAACCATGAAGGTTGTCTTGTCTCCTTCATATTGGTGACCCGGACGTGATCTGACCGAGCGGCAACCATGACCGCTCCGCAGCCCAACCCTACAGGACTTCTCGGGCAGGAATCTCTTCCACCGGCAACACCATCGCCAGGCCTTAACGCTGTTTCCATCAAGATTCCCCCGTTCTGGCCCGCCGACCCCATTCTTTGGTTCGCTAACATTGAGGCGCAATTCATACTCCATTTCTGCGGTATCACTGCAACACCACGCGGTTTCCCGACTTTCGGACCCCATCCACCACGAAGGCATCCGACTCGCCACCGGTGCCTTCCGGACGTCCCCTGTGAAGAGTTTGCATGTTGGGGGCAATGAATGGTCGCTCGAGAGACGGAGACAATTTGAACATGTGAAGGCTGCGCTAAGGTACAGATGCCAGTGCGATGACCCAGTTGTACACTGTAGTGTGAACCCCGCTCTGGAGCGACTCTTCCTTGCAAAGCCCTCTGTTGTACCATCGTTTCCGCTTCGCGTGCAGGCGGCGAGTTCCCGTCTGGGATTCAGTCCCTTTGGCGTTCCCGTGAGCAGGCAGTCCTCGATGCTGCGCCTTGGCAGAGACATCTCATACAATCCAATTTAAAAATGACACAGTTTGACAAACATTCCACTGCACACACTGTCATTCTCCAGGAATTCCTGGAGATTCGCCGTAACTTCGGGAACCACCATGCAATCTACACTGATGGGACCAAAGTAAGCAATGGTGTGGCGGCCGTTGCCCTTGAAGGTGATTCTATTATGATGGCACGCCTGAACACGAACGCCACAGTTTTCACCGCAGAGTTTTACGCGATTCTCCTGGCTCTGCGGCACATTCAACAAAACGACCTTCAAAATTCAGTAATTTATTCCGATTCGCTAAGCTCTGTGCGTGCGCTGCTTTCATGCTATGACAGCAAGAATCACCTCGTCAAGCGAGCACGAGCGCTTGCGACCCAACTTTGTTCCCGAGGCTTTTCAATCTGTCTCTGCTGGGTCCCCAGCCACACTGGGATCCCGGGGAATGAACGAGCCGACCGTGAGGCTCGGCGAGCGTTGGTACAAGAGGAATCAGCTCTCGGGCTACCCTACCAAGACATCCTGCCAGTGTTAAAGAGAGCTGTCTACACACAGTGACAGCAGGAGTGGGACATGGAAGAAAATAACAAGCTACACCTCACACAGCCACACGTTTCCCCCCCGAATCGGACTGAACACATCAACAGATCATCCGAAGTTCTTTACGCGAGATTGAGGATTGGGCACACATGGCTCACGCATCACCACCTACTCAGAGGTCAAGATCCGCCAGCTTGTGCGCACTGCGGTGACAGCTTGACTGTCTTGCACGTACTGGCATCCTGCCCTCACTTCGAACACCAACGCCAACAGCATTTCGCCGCATTCTACAGATACCATGTCCCACTCCACCCAGCCCTTCTACTGGGTGACACTCCTCTTGTGACGTTTAATAATGTCATCCAATTTTTGACCATGTGTGGGTTAGTTAGTCAGGTGTAGATGTTAAGTATTGCTCCGCTTTTATCCAATATCGCCGAGCTCCTCATGTAAATATCTCATCCTGGATCACCTGATCGCTCACACTTGTAGATAGTTTTAACTGCCATACTCACTTGTTATCGTCATCCTCATCTCTCTCTTATCCTGGTCCATCTCATCGCTCATACCAGTAGATAGCTTTTAACTACCACACACTCTCTCTCTCACATCATCATCTCTCACATACTCACCGTAGTTTTGGCGCTCCATGGCCTCTGTTGCCTTTGTGCCATTAAACCCATAACCCCCCCCCCCCCACACACACACACTTTCGGCCACTCCCACGATGTCAGACTTCCAGATCCTCCGTGACGAGGCCGCGCGGCTGACCGACATGGTTCCGACTTTACGTTTCAACCGCCGCTGCACAACACCCAGGCACCGTAGTCCTCGTCGACGCCTTCCTCGTCGACGACGTCCTTTCGCCGTGCCACAGGACAGCAGTTCAGCTAAGCAAGCTGCAGCAACGTCCGTTGAACCGTCTCCGCTCCCGACTGTCTTGGGATCATTTCATGGTCCCGAGGAGGAGCGCCGACAGCTTGAACAAGTACTGCGGCAGTTTGACGGTGTCTTCACGGAAAAACCCGGTAAGTCGTCTGTGTCACAACATAGCATAGACACGGGTAACGCTAGGCCCTGGCGTTGTAATCCGAGACCATTGAGTGTGCATAAGCGTGCTTTGTTAGACGCTGCTCTTGATGAAATGGTCCAAACCGGTGCAGTTCAAAGGTCCCAGAGCCCTTGGGCGTTTCCTGTCGTCCTGGCTCCGAAACGTTATGGTACGGCTAGGTTATGCGTCGATTACCGTCGACTTAACGCAGTAACTGTAAGAGACTCTTACCCCTTTCCGTCCATCGAGTCTATTATGTATTCCCTGGGCAACGCTACAATGTTTTCAACGCTTGATTGTAGTAGAGGGTTTTTGCAAATCCAAGTTGCCCCGGAGGATGTCCCGAAAACAGCCTTTACCTGTCATAGGGGTGTGTTTGAGTTTGTACAGATGCCTTTCGGTCTGTCTAACTCTCCCGCCAGTTTCCAACGGCTAATGGGAGATGCGAAGTATAACTTCGCGATGGCGTACATGGATGATGTCGTAGTGTTTTCCAGAAACTTCCAGGAACACTTGGAACACCTGTCAATCGTCCTTGCAAGGATGAAGCAGGCGGGGCTAACCATCAACCCCCGCAAGGTGCAGCTGGCATCGCCTAGGATCAGCCTTCTCGGCTTCATGGTGGACGGAGGAACCATCAGTCCTAGCGATGACAAGCTAAAGGCGATCATGGAGTATCCGGTTCCCGGTAACGTAAAAGCCTTGCAGCGTTATGGGTATGGTTGGTTTCTACAGACAATTCATTCCTAATTGCGCTGAGCTAGCGCAGCCGCTTAACCGGTTGTTGCGCAACGATACACCCTGGCAGGTGGGAGAGGAGCACGAACGATCATTTCGAGCTCTTTCTCACGCAATCGCTAATACGGCCAGGCTATATTTGCCTGACCTGAACAAACCGTTTGAAGTGCAGACAGATGCTAGCGATTATGGGGTTGGCGCAGTTCTCTTGCAGGAGCATGACGCTATTCTCTGTCCAGTGGCTTTTGCAAGTCGCACGCTCAATCCGGCAGAACGGAATTACTCCGTCACGGAAAAGGAATGCTTGGCGATCATCTTCGCTCTGACTGACCACCAGGCACTTTCATGGCTGCAGTGGCTCCGCAACCCATCTGGACGTCTTGCCAGGTGGGCCCTGACGCTACAAGGCTACTCCTTCAACGTGGAGTACAGGCGGGGCTCGACGAACGTGGTAGCAGACGCGCTTTCCCGTGCGCCTCTACCGGAGGGGGGAGAGGAAGGCACCGATGCGCCTTCCCAGCTCCTGGCAGCAGCACAAGTGGCACGAGACGTATCTTTGTCTTGGGGCACGGTCGTGAGCAGAGAGCAGCTCCTAGACGCTCAGAGAGCGGACGGCCTTTGTCAGCGGGTGTCTCAATGGTTAGCTGAGCAGGACTCGGCAGGCACCGGAACGACTGACGGACGGCACGACTCCTATCTGCCGGGCGAGGATGGCATCCTGTTCAGATACATACCCCAGGCGGATGACGATGACGGCTCATCCCCATTCACATTCGTGGTGCCACGGAAGTTGCGTAAGTCTTTCATACGTTACTTTCATGATTCGGCCTTGGCAGGTCACAGCAGTGGCAGGAAAACTTATGAAAAGTTGTGTCGTGTTGCGACATGGCCAGGAATGAGGCAGGATGTAACAAAGTATGTTCGTACTTGTCCCGTATGCCAGAGAGCAAAACCTCGTGGTGGTTTACCCCCTGGGCGCTTACAGCCTATTCAGAGTGATAGGCCCTTACAGATAGTTGCTTGTGATGTGATGGGACCGTTTCCGCGTAGTACTAGAGGTAACCAGTATTTGTTTGTCGTTACTGATCATTTCACAAAATGGGTTGAGCTGTTTCCTCTCAGGACACTGACTTCCCAGAGAGTGTGGGAAAAGTTACTCGACACCTTTTGCCGGTTCGGGTTTCCTGCTCAGCTCATCACAGATAACGCTACCTACTTTACAAGTAAGGTGTTCAGATTCTTGCGCTGTCTTAGGCATTCAGCACAAGAAGACTTCCCCATGTCACCCTCTTGCTAACATTACCGAACGTGTTAATCGGAACCTGAAAATGATGTTGGTTGCTTTTACTAGTCAGCACCGCCGTGATTGGGATCTTCGCCTGGCTGAACTGGCGTTCGCTACACGGACAACAGTAAACAGATCTACAGGCTTCACCCCGGCGTTCCTGAACTTGGGACGAGAGGCACCTTTTCCAGTGGAGAATGCTCTACGCCTCCGGGATGGCAGTACCCAGCCTCCTTATTCAAGGTTCGCTGAGCAACTCCGGAGTCGACTGGACGATACAGCTCGGACGGCTCGAGAGAACCTGGACGTCGCAAGGTTGGACCAGGCTCGCCAGTACAACCGTGGACGTCGGAACCTCACCTACAGCGTCGGTGACCTCGTCCTTCGACGGACTCACCCACTAAGTGATGCGTCACGAGGCTTTGCAGCTTCACTCGCAGATGGGTGGGATGGCCCCTTCGAGGTAAGTGCGTGCTCCTCCGGCCTCACTTACAGGCTTCGTCGCTGCGACACGGGCGAAGAAACTGGGGCAGTACACATCTCGGACCTGAAGACTTACCACCTCCGAGACCCTGAGGGCGAAGAAGCAAACGTTCAGCTTCCTCCTCAAGACCTGGACCAGGATCCCGTTCCCGGACCTTCCAGTCGCTACAGTTTGCGTCCCCGCAGGCGGCGCACGTAGCTGCCACTATCCTAGTCGCTAAATCCTAGTGCTCTTGAATAGTTGGTCTTTCTTAGTGTGATTTCTGTTTCGCAGTCTTCAACTATAATCTTCTGGGGGAGAATCTTTTTAGGTTCTCACGGTTTGAAATAGCTTTCTTACCGTATTCCCCTTTTCTTCCCTGGCAGACTACGATGCCTCCCAAGAGGAAGCACCAGCTTGCCCGGCCTCCTGGACAGTCCCCGGGAACAAGTACATCGGGATCACGAGCTCGGTCTCCAGGCGGACCAGCGCCAGCAGCCCCGACGCACCGATCGGTTGCCACCTGGACCGTGGTGTCAGAAGGAAGACCAGTATTCTGGGCCTCCCGTACCCGCTGGTCTGCGCAGCCACGTCCGCTCCGTACGGATGATCCTACCAAGGCGCCTCTGCCCTTCAGGGGACTGACCCTAACTGACCGTCACCTGAATGACCCGCCCATCCCAATTACCGAAGAAGAGAGGAGACTCTTGTGTCCGCTTTGCGGAGTACCGGAAATCCACCGCAGTGCTCACCGAAGTGGCCCACTACACAAGGCTAAGCAGCAGACCGCCCAGCCCGCCGACGGAGATGTCATTGGCCACGCTCAGAAGGCTCAGGCCTGATCTTCTGAAGGCATCACCCCCAACCAAGACGAATGAGGACATAGTCCTCGAGATGTCCGACGACGAACTATGAGTGACGGGTAGGACACTTGAAGGTGGGGGGGGGGATGTGGGCCATCGCTCTGTTTTTGATTGTGCCACGAGATGGCAGGACAGATGGTCGACGACACGTGTTAGGGGGGCGGGTCTCCGATATATAAGCACACGGGTGGGTGTGGCTTGGACGGCTTTTGTTTGAACGGCGGAGTGCCGTTAGGATCTCGCCTGTGTAAGGTATGGAATAAATCCTTGCTTGTTGTTTGAACCTTTTCGTTTGCTGTGTCTTCCTTGGCGACGGAACGGACGGACTGACGCCCCGAGGTTGTGGAAACACCGGGTTTCCACAAGATATAGAAAAAGAAAAACAAGAAGAATGCGACCTTACGCTTCTTCGACAATCCCGTTTTGCATTTTGTGTCATTCCCCTCCTTGGTTCTGGTGATTCAGTCGTTCGCCATTTCAACGCACGAACGCACGAAAGCCTTCAAATAGGAAATACGAGTATGGAGGTATAATTGCGTGTGGTAAAATGCGTTTATATACATTTCAGCATATTCTCCGTTATTTTTATTAAAAAAGAATTACAACTCAAAATATTCCAAAAAGCGACTGGGTCGGCCAGTTGTCGTACAGGCTACCTGGTAACAAGAAGAAGAAGGAGGAGGAGGAGAGGAAAAAGACGACGACGACGAAGAAGAAGACGATAAAGCACAAGAAGCACACGAAGTCGACGACGAACAGAAGAAGACGACGACGACGAAGGAGAAGAAGACTAAGAAGCACACGAAGACGACGACAAAGAGAAGAATAAGAAAAAGTAGAAGAAGGTAAAGAAAAAGAAATAGGAAAGAACAAGAGAAACAGAAATAGAAAAAAGGAAAGGAAAAGAATGCCACCCCGCGCTTTTTCGACAATCCCGTGTTGCATTTTGTGTCATTCTCCTTGTTTTTGGCGATTCAGTCTTTCGCCATTTCGACGCACGGAAGCCTTCAAATAGGAAATTCGATTATGAAGGTATAATTGCATCTGGTAAAATGCGTTTATACATCTTCGGCATATTCTCCGTTGCAGACGAGGAGAGAGAGAAGGAAAAACGGACGAAGAGTAAGTGGAATAAAGATTCTTTTTCGGAGTCCCCCATCGGTAACGGACGGTTAGCCCTTGTCGGAGTTCCTTCATTATCATAGGAACGCTACATCCGTAATTTCTTATTAAAAACGAATTACAACTCCAATTATTCCAAAAAGCGCCTGCGTTGCCCCATTTTTCATAAGGGCTACCAAGTACCGACAACACAGGACGCCATATTTTTTCAAATATTTAAGTAAGTCCTTCTCTCCACCATATTCTCCGTCAAGTAGAAGAATGCGACCCCACGCTTCTTCGACAATCCCGTTTTGCATTTTGTGTCATTCTCCTCCTTGTTTTCGGTTATTCAGTCGTCCCCCATTTCGACTCACGGAAGCCTTCAAATAGGAAATACGAGTATGGAGGTATAATTGCGTCTGGTAAAATGCGTTTATGCATCTTCAGCATATTCTCCATTATTTCTTATTAAAAACGAATTACAACTCAAAATATTCCAAAAAGCAACTGCGTCGGCCAGTTGTCACAAAGGCTACCTGGTAACAAGAAGAAGATGACACCAATAAAGGCTGGAAAGCACACTTGCCTATTTTGTGTCGCTCTTTTTCCCTGGTTTCTCCTGGTAAGAAAGTCTAAGGGAAATCCTGTAGGATTCCTGTAAGAATCTGTGTGTGTGTGTGTGGGGGGGGTTCTAAGGGGTTACTTTGTGAAAAACTGTGAGAGAAGTCCTGTGAGAATGTCCAATTATCACACATAAATTCTCTCAGAATCTCGTAAGAGATGTTGTGTGAGATTTTCTATAGTACTTTTCAATAGGGGATGGCCTTTTCCAGAGAGGGAATTCCAGAATAGTCACAACATCTGGCGTCTGCTTTTGTGACGTAATTATTTATTGACTTGGAGAATACTGCCAGCCATCAGTTCCATAAGTTGAGGGCCAAGGCATGGAGAGCACAAAGAACAACACAGGGACACAGCATCCGTCTGGCTCACACAGAGCCTAACATAACGAAAAAGTAAAAAACAATAAGTGATCACGTATATTAACATGCTTAGTCGTTCCATAACTACCTTACAAAAAGCTGAGGAGCCGGGAATGCTCATCAGGTGTGGTGGTAACTTGTTCCATTCGCGAGTACTGCGACGAAAAGGAAGAGCAACTGAACAACTCCTTTCTGCAAAACTCACTTATGAGACTAAAGTGTTTCTGCCTGGTAACCCTCACTGAATGTAAGACATTCGTAGAATTAAAGACCGCTTTCACCATGCGCAATACTATGGAAAAAGTGAAGACGCCTTACTTGTCTGTGGCAAGCTAAAGATAAAAGGCCTGATGCTTCAGACAAGCATGTGACCGAGGTATCCCTCAAGTACGAATTATATACAAAACGCAAGACTTTCTTCTGGACATCCAGACAATCAATTGGGACTTGAGTAAAGGGGTCCCACAAAATGCCGCCATATTCTGGAAGTGGACGTATTAAACTTTTCTATGCTGTCAGTTTAGTCGCAGAAGTACAATGACACAATTTTCCTTTCAGGAACCAGAGCTTGCGTGACGCTCTGGAAGCAATATGATCGATATGCGCTGTCCAACTAAGGTTTAACGAGAGATGACGCCCAGATATATATATGTTTGTGAGTGGAACGCTATATATAACGCAGGAAGACAAAATCGGTGATTGTTTCCTAGACTGAGTCATTTTCACATTTTTCTACGTTTAAATTCATCTGCCACGATTCGCACCATTTAGAAACAGAATCGCGAGCAGCGTGCAAGCTGCCTATGCAGTGTGAGCAGCAAGAGCTGCTGTATGCATGCATACAGTTCTGACCAGCACCATCAGACACCCTAGTAATAAAACACAGTGATCGGCAAAAAATGACACTGTACAGCTTGGGACAAAAGTTTACGGAACACGGTACTGCCGTATTTCTTTATTGGAGCTCCATGATGCTAGATATAAGGGAGAGATCTAATAAGAAACAGGTGACTGGCTATTGTATCCGCTCTTGGGTTCTGGAATGGTGTCGCTCCCATGAAGAAATATGACACCCGCGTGTTCCGTAAACTTTTGTCCCAAGCCGTACACCTGGATATTTTACGCATAAATCATTGATGGAGATGAGAAAGAGTAGTGGCCCCAGCACATAACCCTGTGACACTCCAGAAAAAACAGGCAGATGCGAGGATACCGCATGGCCGAACTTTACAAACCCAAATTACGACCTGTTTGCGATTAGTGAGGTTAAATCAAGTGACTAGACGATCGTTATCCACCCCAGGCAGAAATCTGGAATGGGACCATTTCAAAATGGTTTAACGAACTGGTCCCACTCTTGCCCAACTCTGGTAATGGTCCCACCCTGGTAATGGTCCCACTCTGGTAATGGTCCCACTCTGGTCCCACTTGCCAAGTGGTCCCATGGGGGACCAGTTCGTTAAACCACTTCAGAATAGGACCACTCTGGAGTGGGACCACTTCAAAGTGGTTTATTGGACAGGTCCCACTTTGAGTGTGTCCCACTTAGTGACTGGGACCAGTTGAAAGTGGAACCAGCTTCACGATGATCCCACTTGAAGTGGAACCAGTGGAATTGATCCAGTGGTCCCCTCTGTTAAGTGGTCCAGGATCCGGCCACTTAGCAGCTGGGACCACTGAATGCATGACCGAAAATAATGCGTAGAAATGCACATATTGCTCAAGTAAATACCGTTTATTATGCTAAAAGCATACACTGAGCAGAAAGAAATAATCAATACATCTCTACATGTTCATACTACGTAGTATAAGTCTGATCACTCACTGTGTCTTGACAAAGCATTGTGCGATGCACTCACGGACCACAGGGAGCTTTCGTTCGTTGGCCACCTCACATCTTGTATTTTCTTAGAGAAGATGACACATGACACTCCTGTTTTCCATGCAGGTCGCGACACCCCCTTCCTCTTCACCGTATACGTTCGGAATCTTCTTATCCTGTTTCTCTTCAAGTTCCTCCTAAGTTTCTAAAATGAAACATCTATTTAATAGCAATCAAAACATCACGGTCATCACTCATGCAACCTGCATTACCTGCAAACATTCGCGACGTGCAGTCCGATTTGCGTTTCACAGTGCGTTCTTGCCCCTCTGCCGTTTAGGCCTTCTTGGCGTCAAAACTCTTACGGGAAATCGACAATCTGTTGCACAGGAACCATTGTCATCGCATTGTCTTACAAAGCCCACTAAAACACACCTAAATACTGCACAGGAGATACACCATCCTTGCGACGGCAACTGAAGACAAAACCAACTTGCTGCGACGCGTCCAAGTTCCGTCCTCGAACTGCCACCTGCCACTCTCGCCGCTCGCCCTCTCCTCTCCCTCTCGGCTCTCGCAGTTTGAATTTGTAGCCGCCGTAGCGTCTTCACATTGCATCAGCCTCTGCAGTTACCTTTTTTTCGTTGTCTTTCTTCTAGTTCTTTAGCTTAATTTTTGTTGCTGTTGAGATGTATTTTTTACATTTCTCTGGTACTTAATATGTTACACCTTCAGATGAGAATATGTGCTCGAATTGGAGTTACAGGGATACAGCATATATTTGATCGCAGACGCGCGCACCTGGATAAACAGCAATAAAAAGTGATCATGCATGTGCTAAAATAGATCAGAGTAATAGATCAAACAAAACCTGAAGGATATATGGCAAGTGTGGACAAGATGAAATCTGAAAGGGGGAAGCTGCCCAACTTGGAGTCTCAAGTGACCATTCTGGGAACAAAATGGTACCTGTGAGGCTCCAGCTGGAACTTCTGGAACCATCTGAGCCCAGATTGGAACCCGCTTAAAGGTCAGCTACGCCGATTTCCCGATGTGTTGAAACGGTTGTGATATTCAGAACGAGCACATCCAACTGCCCCTGAAACGCACCTTCGTTTCTCAATTTTGTCTTCCTATTACGAAAATTAATTCATCAAAGAAACCAAAACAAGCCATGGGCGCAGCCATTTTTGTGACGTAGATGGGATAAACCTGCTCCATCTACGTAGATAGAGAATCGTGCGTCTGATTGGATGAAAGCTGAGGCTTTCTGTGACTTCCCTAGCGTCTTCTCCCGTTTGCGAGGAAATCCAGTTATGGCCGCCGGCTACGATGAGCGTTTCGTCCGAGGTAATCCCGAGAACTATTGAACGATTGAAACAACAACCGCGAACTCACCTCAACATCATTTTCGGCGTGAAATTGCGATTATGTGCTCGAGAACTTCGCAGTTCAACCGTTCAGCTGCCATTCACGTCAACCCGTTTGCTGCTTTTACAACAAGTGCTGGAATGGGAGCGATTGAGCAACAACGCGAGACTTGGTGATTGTTTGAGAATATACCTGCAGAGGACTGGTCTTCAAAGAAAGAAGGCCGTATTTCTGCCCATGCACATCGTGCGATTGCCAGGCTTGTTACACGAGATACATATATTGTGCAGCATCATAGCGCGACTGCAATGAACGACGTAGGAATGTATCGTGACCACTCGAACTGCATTCGTTGAATCATTCGTCGGTTATATGAAAGTGCTCATTAGAGCTGCCCCGCACAAAAAGTGTTGGATGTAGTTTTGTAGTGTGTTGTTTATCTCGTAGAGCGCATCGCGGCATGTAGGTCGAGAGCCCTTATACGTATTTTTTGCATGTTTACTTGAGTGTGCGCATTGTTCTATACCACACAGGCCATATTTCATTCATAATAGTTTCGCAAATAAACACGTACGGGTTGATCTCATATTGCTTTTGAGTTAGGCATAGTGTCTTCAGATCAGGGTATGTGTATCCTGTTTGCTGGGCCCAACAGATGTTATTAAGGGTAGTGCAACATTTCCCACTTCTTGAACCATGCTAACATTGCCAGAATAAGGAACATTACACTGTGCTGTGTATTCTACACTCAGTTGTCTCGCGACGTAAACCCCCAATTATTATATTGGGTACTCCACATGTTCAACCAGTCAGCACTTCCCATATCCTATTTTTTTTAAAACATGTGCTTAAAATTGCACAACTGCCACTCAAGTAACTTTGCCACCAAATTAGTCAGTGACAAAAGGTATATGTACTTTATCACAAATTTAATAACCTTGGTAGAAATGGTTGATGGTGTCCTCTGCCTTGTACGGTGCACTTCATAGCAAAATACACAATAGTCCAAATGTTTTCCTTGTCCACAAATGCCCTGTCAAAACTGAAAGACTCTTATCAAAATGGGGAAGCGGGCTTGCTTGTCCAGAGAAACAAATATGAAACTGCAGTGCTGAACGTAAATAACTGCATGCTTAGCAACTAAAGCTGGTGATCCCGAAGACCTAATATTTCTAGGTTAAAGGAAACAAAGGAGAAAAGACCACTGCAGCGTATTAATGTTGTTTCAAAAGTATAACACCACAAAATTTGTGAGAGTCAGTTGGTGTATTTAGTGATGTTGGTCACCTCCTGCACCAATTTTTAATAAGATTCAAATGCGTTGCTACCAACCAGGACCTAAGCCTGGCCTATGATCTAATAATAATAATAGTATCTATCTATTACCTATATGGACCTTCACCACTAGTTTGGTCTAGGTTTCACACGTGGCTTCTAGTGAAATTCGAAGCTGCTCTGTAGAGCTGACAGGAGACTTGCAGAGTAGAGAATTTTTTATTTATATTTTCCAAAGAACATGTAAAAAACAATGTGCTGTACCAACTGTATTCAAAGAAATACAAATATACTTTGTTTTAGCTATGTGCATATTAGCAGATTACAGATGACCGATGACACACAATGGGCGTCAAGGGTGAGAACACAAGAATGCTACCACTGCAGGCACTGTCCTGAAATTCTAAGTCACCATTTGTCAGAAAGCAATGACCACGCACAGCCTAAGGATCATAATGAGCTCCTTCCATTATTTTTATTAACAGCATGTTGGCTGCCATCCAGTCCATGAAAGTGACCCTTATCGTTGAAAGAACGGTTCAACAGCAAGCGAGCTGGTGATAGTGTCCATGATGGTGAGACCTGAGGAGGAGATACAAGAAGGGACATAAACACGCTATGTTGAGACATTGTGTATGTCCCTTCCTATCCCTCGTCTCAGGGTTTTTCGCTATGGACCTTCATGATGTTTCCTTCGGCAAACTTTACATATTTTTATGTAGAATTGTGAAGGTACAGCCAGGCGCTGTTAGCAAATCACACAGTACTTTTCTTGAATCAAGAATCCATGGAAGGTACACAGTCATCTTCAGCATTGCACACATCTATGGGACATGTTAATCACTTTGGAATGTCACAGACATGTCATGGAGGCTGGCACATGATTAGTGGTGCTGAACAGACAACTATTTGTCATAGTTTTGGCATAAAAAGTAGTTTTGTCACCTGCATGTTGAGACAGATGTATCTCTACATACTTTGCCATGACACAAATATATGAAGCAACAAATGTACCCTCTACCTTATTATGGTTATTAGTCAACACTGCCAATAATGTGGGAGCACAGTCTTGTACCACCTACACTCTTCAAAATGACCTTCACACACGACACATTGTAGGTCAACGAGACTCCAGAATGATGTCCTCTCCCTCCCCATTAGCTGAAAACATGTTTCTACTACTTTGCATAAGGGGAAGTTAGTACAAGAAATGCACACATTCCTTTTTTGAGCAAATCAGTATTCAGAGCGTTACCATACTGTGGTAGGCCTGCAGTGCATTACGTGGTACAGCACGCACTGTAAAAAATTTCACCGTAGAACATGTCCCCCATTCTAATGACAGTCTTCTCCAGTTTTTCAAACTGCCATTTCCCATAGTGTTTTATGGTATGACACAGTATTTCTAAACCTTTATTGTAGTTTACTGATTGTAGCAGAAAAAAGACACCACTGTTTCAGATCACAGGACGCAAGCCATAAGTGCTATACGGAAACAGTACATGCTGCTCTCTAGCAGTTGTTCGTGTTTGAACATGGTATGGTGCATGCAGGGTAAATTCCATGGTTAAAATATCCAAACGTGAACAACTGTTAGATTACATGATGTAGAATGCTCTATAGTACAGTAAAACCTCCAAAGTCGGACACCTCCCTACCTCGGACAACTCCCCATGATTTCATTGCACGGGCAGGCTCCCATTGAAACTACATGGGGACGAAATTCTCTATGTCGAACACCTCCCTATCTTGGAAGTAGGATAGGGTTTTCCCTGCAAAGTCGGAGAAAACCCTGGTCAAATTACCTCAATATCGGCCCATCTTTGCACCAAAAAATCCCAAAATGAGCCACTGGCCTTGACTTTTGCCCCTTTTTTCCCCTATACTGGTCTCAGCATTTTGTTGCTTTAGTTTTTAGAGTCCAAAAAAAAAAACAAGTGCTGTCAGCCTACATTGTAATTCTTTATGTGAGCACTTGTCTTCAGTTTGTCTAGAGCCTTTGAACAAACACTGCACCAAAGCTATGAGAAGTGGGCTGACGCTTCAGAGACAAGTCCTTGCTGCTCGAAAAGCTCTAGAGGTAATGTCATTGAGTAGAATCTGAACGGAATTCAATATACTAAAATCAGTAATAATTATCAGTGAAGAGTGGGTAGAGGTACCACCACCAGGAACCACCACCAGGTACCACAAAGGACCTTAAATTGAAGGAGGGGGACATTTCTCACAGCTGTGATCTCTTCCATTTTTTGTTGCCGTCATATTCTGTAACTCGGACACCTCTATAAGTAGGAGACGCTTCGGCTGCACCGCGGGTGTCCAACATAGGAAGGTTTCACTGTATTTGTGTTCCGTGTCATGTGACCAGAAACAATATATGCTTTTGCTCATGCTGCACAGCACAGGCAAATTGATTTGCATGTGAGGATAATAACATGAAACCCGAGGCGCGGAGGAAAAGGCATGACTTTACGGTCTCTGTGTCAGTTGTCTCATGTTGTAATTGCGTACCAGCTGGCCTGTACCTGAGAATACGTTTGATGCATTGTACACGCACCATAGACATGCAGTATGTGGTGTGTTGTGATAGTAATGCCAATTGAAGAATAATGCTCCAGGTGGATTGTTTCGGTACAATCTTGAACTATGCATACCAAGGGGTAGGGCATCTACGTGACAGGTTTACCTGGATGTAAGAACGTAAATGTTAGCTGAAGTCATTGAATAATTAACATTATCAATATACTGCTGCAGATGATACAAACAATAGCACACAAGATGCTCCGATATGTTCTGCAGGAATGTCTCTGTACTCACAATATTAGTACAGCAGCTACAGAAAGGCATAAAACAAGTTTTTGTATACATGATACCACTTGAATTCAACAAAAGCTTCTGCTGCACTGCCAGAACACCACGGCAGACAGATTTACCTTACTTCACCTGAGAAAAAGTATGTACTGTTGCACACATGATGCTGTTTGAATGTCTTGAAAAACATAATTTATGACCGAAAGACATCAACTGGAAGATTTTGATTTACCTTAGTCAAAACTGAGAAAAAGTATGTGCTGTTGCACGCATGAAACTGCTTGAACTGCCCTTGAGCGCTCTGGAAGAACACCTTATTTGTGACCAAAATACAACAGCTGAGCCAGCACTGAATTTATACCTTACTCAAAATACACAAGATGTGCTGCCGTGCATATGATACGATGATACTGCTTAAATGTACTCTGAAAGCGCTGGCACCTCAGGCATGGTTGCTATAAGCTAGCGAGCAACAGCAAGGGTATACGAACACAAGAAGTCGAGCACAAGTGATAGAATGCACTTGATTAATCGGAAAATGAAATGTTTCAGTACCAGGTGTCACTGTTCCGTCAAAAAAAAAAAAACAGATGAACTTTGAAGGGGCGTCTGGTTGGCACTGGTGACAGCCTTCAGCTTGAACCCCAGACGGTGATAATTGAGACGAGGAGTGCAAGCTTTTCGGTGGTGCCAGAATGCCTGCGAAATCATTTAACAAATAAGGCAATTCCAAATCTGTACCCGCTGGGGCGTAATCTCTAAAGGATGAAGCAGTAACTAACAGATAGCGTATTTTTCTCTTCTACCTGATGCAATTTGCACCGCATGACTGACTTGTCTAACATTACGCGTCTTACCTTTATCTGCTGCCCAGTCCTGCCCCTGCAATCTCCTGCTGCAGATAAGGTTGGCACAGCATCCCGGACGAAACATCTTCGGCTTCTTGTGAAAGAAGTTGCGCATTGCTTCCGTAACATTCGTATGAGCCAGATGAACTGATCAAATCGCTGCTTTCGAAGGTGGCACACAGTCGAAGTTGTAACCGATTGTTGCAGTCAATAGATTTCTCTTTCGCCTTTCGGAAAATTGTGGTTTGAAACACTGGAACTGCATGCTGAAGTGTTCTTGCAGACGGGAGCAAAATGCTCACGCATTCTCGGCACGCAGCACAGAACACGAACCACACCTGTACTGGCCTAGCAAATGCTTTGCAGTCGAAGGAAGCAAAACTCACGTTCCTCGTGGGTTTAGTGAAGTCCAGAAATATACTGGCTCCCTAATAGCGAACTGTTTATCACTTTCCCAATGTGAATCTGCGCAGCAGACGGCTCGGCAGAAGAAACTGGCCGGCTTGGCGGAAGAAACCAAGCGAAAAGTCGTGCCAAGCCGGAGCGCGGGCAGACCACGAATGTGTCGTCGACACAGGGTTTGCGGGCCACAAGACGGGATATCAGTGAAACTAAAAATTCACTTTTTCGGAAAACCGCGAGGAGTTTGGGATAACTATTTTGCATACATAATCAGTGTTCCATTATGGACACATCGTGTGAGTACCATTCCATTCTGTGACACTCGAAAATCGAGCTTTAAAGCCACAGTGGGAACCACACACCACTTTGGCACCCATCTGGGCCCAGAATGGAACCCGCTTAAAGCCAGAGTGGGACCATTAATACCACTTGGGGACCCATCTGGGACCATTCAACTGCAAATGGAACCACTTGGGGACCATTCGGGAACCAGTCCTGATTTCTGCCTGGGACTATATACCTCAATTTGCGATGGAACGCTTTTGTGAAGTCCAAGAACACAACGTCAACTTGGCTGTCATTGTCTATTGCTGAGGCGAATTCATGAAAGGTATGAACCGATTCCGTCACGGTCCCCTTCGGATAAAAAGTATTTCATCTATAATACCCAGGCAGAAATCTGGAATGGGACCATTTCAAAATGGTTTAACGAACTGGTCCCACTCTGGTAATGGTCCCACTCTGATCCCACCCTAGTAATGGTCCCACTCTGGTCCCACTTGCCAAGTGGTCCCATGGGGCACCAGTTCGTTAAACCACTTCAGAATGGGACCACTCTGGAGTGGGACCACTTCAAAGTGGTTTATTGGACAGGTCCCACTTTGAGTGTGTCCCACTTAGTGACTGGGACCAGTTGAAAGTGGAACCAGCTTCACGATGGTCCCACTTGAACTGGAACCAGTGCAATTGATCCAGTGGTCCGGGATCCGGCCACTTAGCAGCTGGGGCCACTGAATACATGACTGAAAATAATGCGTAGAAATGCAAATATTGCTCAAATAAATACCGTTTATTCTGCTAATAGCATACACTGAGCAGAAAGAAATAATCAATACATCTCTACATGTTCATACTACGTAGTATAAGTCTGATCACTCACTGTGTCTTGACAAAGCATATGCCTGACTGTGCGATGCACTCACGGAATACAGGGAGCTTTCGTTCGTTGGCCACCTCACATCTTGTATTTTCTTAGAGAAGATGACACATGACACTCCTGTTTTCCATGCGAGTCGCGACACCCCCTTCCTCCCCTTCACCGTACGTTCGGAATCTTCTTATCCTGTTTCTCTTCAAGTTCGTCCTAAGTTTCTAAAATGAAACATCTATTTAATAGTAATCAAAACATCACGGTCATCACTCATACCTGCAAACATTCGCGACGTGCAGTCCGATTGGCGTTTCACAGTGCGTTTTGCCCCTACGCCGTTTACGTCTTCTTGGCGTCAAAACTCTTCCGGGAAATCGACAATGTGTTGCATAGGAACCATTGTCATCGCATTGTCTTACAAAGCCCACTAAAACACACGTAAATACTGCACAGGAGATACACCATCCTCGCGACGGCAACTGAAGACCAAACCAACTTGTTGCGACGCGTTCAAGCACTAACTGCCATGCCGCCATGCCACCTGCCTCTCTCGCCCTCTCCTCTCCCTCTCGGCTTTCGCCGTTTGAAGTTTGAATTTGTAGCCGCCGTAGCGTCTTCACATTGCATCAGCCTCTGCAGTTACCTTTTCTTTTTTTCGTTGTCTTTCTTCTAGTTATTTAGCTTAATTTTTGTTGTTGTTGATATGTATTTTTTACCTTTCTCTGGTACTTTATATGTTATGATATGCACCTTCAGATGAGAATATGTGCTCGAATTGGAGTTACAGGGATACAGCATATATTTGATCGCAGACGCACGCACCTGGATAAACAGCAATAAAAAGAGATCATGCATGTGCTAAAATAGATCAGAGTAATAGATCTAACAAAACCAGAAGGACATATGGCAAGTGTGGACAAGATGAAATCTCAAAGGGGAAAGCTGGGAAGCTGCCCAACTTGGAGTCTCAAGTGACCATTCTGGGAACAAAATGGTACCTGTGAGGCTCCAGCTGGAAGTGCTGGAACCATCTGAGCCCAAAATGGAACCCGCTTAAAGCCAGAGTGGGAACCACACACCACTTTGCACCCTTCTGGGCCCAGAATGGAACCCACTTAAAGCCAGTGTGGGAACCACACACCACTTTGGCACCCATCTGGGCCCAGAATGGAATCCGCTTAAAGCCAGAGTGGGAACACTGCACCACTTTGGGACCCATCTGGGCCCAGAATGGAACCCGGTTAAAGCCAGAATGGGACCACTAACGCCACTTGGGGACCCATCTGGGACCAGAATGGAACCCGCTTAAAGCCAGAGTGGGACCATTAATACCACTTGGGGACCCATCTGGGACCATTCAACTGCAAATGGAACCACTTGGGGACCATTCGGGAACCAGTCCTGATTTCTGCCCGGGTAGCAGTCCAACTGCGCTACTATTTCGCTCGATACTGTGTTCCACCATACCATATAGTTCCCAAATTGACTGGACTGGATGCAATCGTCCCCACCAGTTCATGCACAATACCAGCGATTTACTAAACTCACACGATCAGAGTCAAATCAATTATTTATACTTTAACGTCTCTATTATTAATTGTAGCACATAAGTCATGTCCCTCCTCTGTAGGACCAGTGTCTCTTCCAAATTCCATGTTGAATGCAGTAGGACTTACGTCTTTGTAGAAGTGAAAGTACATGTTTATAAAGTATGCGCTCCTACGGTGTGCAGCAAAGTCATACACATGAGACATAGTACACCAAATACAGACCATAGATTTCAGAACATAGCCGTACAACTTATTACAGCGTTGATACAATATCATTTCCGACAACAGTTTCACTATCTACTGTTATCACATCAGAGTTGACGCTCAACTGCGGTAAGTACTCCGTACACAATTGGGGCAAAGCTTTGGAATCCATATCAGCAGTGGCGGTTTGCTCAGTTATGTTTGACGTATCACACCTCTGGTCACCTGTGGCACCGAGTCTATTGCTCAATTTCCATGCACATAGAGCAAGTGCAATCAGAAAGAAAGATATAATTCCTAGATTAGCCAGCGTGCACACCGTTCCGTACAAAACTGTAGTCCCCGACGGCCACGTACGGTTCTGAACAATCGTGGAAAATCGCGAAGCAAATGAAGGCAGCTTCATGTCTCGTGAGGCAGTGCAGTTGCTTGGAGAGGTCGTGGCATTGGGATACACAACATCTGGACATTCTGTAGTGCTGGGTAGAACTTCTCTGTGTTCCCCGGTGCTTATCTTATACCTCGTTGGTGCATTTGAAGTCGTGGCAAGAAAGTGGAATAAAACGGCATATTTTAGCATGGTTCGCAAGTAACGCTGCGTGGATCGTAGGAAGGGACGTTATCTTCTTTCACTTCAGACGCTACCCGTTATCCACGAAGGGCTGTTGCTTCCTCTTCTTCCACCTCAGATGCTCTCCGTTATTTACCAAGAGAGATCTCAACCCTCGCCCTCTGCTCTTTTGCCACTTGGGTTCTCGTATATTCTTCACTATTTGTAGCTGGTCCTCAAATATGAACAAGTGCAGCCTACTGAACGGAAGAGTTGTTTTTCGTAAACTAAACCGTTTAGTGCTCTCAACCGTTTTCTTTTGAAGAGCGATTAGCCAAAGACAAGCAAGCTATAGTGACTAGCTGCATGCAGGGATTGCACGCAAAGCTGCATGCAATCCCAGGGGTACATCAGACGTCACCTCAAATCGGCCCCACAAGGTATCCGAAAATTAACATACGTTTCACTAGCTAGATCCAAATTGGGGCATGCTTCAGCTATCTGGAATCCCCCTCAGCGCTACTTCTGCTTTGCTTTAGAGGTTGTCCAGAACAGAGGAGTTCGTTTCATTGTCAGCAACTGCAAAGTTATTCGTTAACGGCAATTAAACAGCAACTTGAGCTCCCTAGCCTGGACAATCGCCGAACCGACGCCAGGTTGTCACTTTTTCACAGGTTTGTCCATAGTATCCCGCCTAACCTTTCCCCAATTACCCGTTCTACAGTTATATTCCCACGTTTCGACCATCAGTACAAAGTAAATCGTTTTGAATGTCGATCAGACATCTTTGCGAAATTCTATTTTTGTCGAACCGCAAATAACTGGAACGACCTTCCCTCTGACCTAGCTCAGCTCGTTGACTACGATAATGTTTGTTGCCAACTATGTGGGAACTCTTTTTGTAATGTACTATTATGTTGTTTCTATTAAATGCTTTGCTTTTTGTGCCAGCCATGCAATGTGACCGGTTCAGGTTTTGTAGTTACTGGTAATTGTCTTCATCGTCTTTGTGTTGCTGAAATGCTTGTATCGCACCACACCCACATGTAGCGCACTTATGAGCCCTTGGAGTACATTAAATAAATAAATAAAATAAATAATGCTTTCCAATTGACATACAGAAAGGGATTGATCAGATAGTAATGCTATGATGTTATGATGACAAATATTCGGCCGATGTAAATTAACTTTATGAAAAAAACCACGTCAGGTAACTGCTCGCATACCTACCAACCTGGCTAAGTCAAAATTCGGGAGACTGCCCTCAGCGCCCCGGAGAGGGGGGACGCATTAACATTGTGCAATACAGCCACTGTATTGCAATTGCTCTACGTCGTAGGTAGCCACTATCGGGTGGAGCTGCGAGGTGCTATCGTTGCTTCCGTCAACCGCAACTGCGAAGACTCATCATTTCAGGACACTGCATTTCGCGCAGTCGCACCCATCTCGGCGATGATGGCAGTGGTCTTCGTCCTTCCACTCCTGTAGCCCTTCGCTCCGTCAGTTTTTTGGGAACATTTTCTGGAACAGTGATCACACGTGGTTGCGTCCGCTTTGCGGCTGATTGTGCTCAACCAGAAAACCTGTAAAAAGGCACTTAAAACGGATTAGGAACACGTACAGATATTTATTCTGTATGGAGAGCGCGATCGGAGGAAAAGAAACTACCCTACCAAAGTGGACTAAGGCTAGGATGATAGCAGGTCTTTTCAAACCACACTGATACAACGAAACACGCTATCGGCCGCCACCTCCAGCCATGGATGGTCATGCCGCGAAACACGTGTTACAGTCTAATTCTTCAGGAATACGTTCGCACAGCTCTCAAAGGAAAATTAGAGAAGAAAATAAAGCCCAAGACCCAATTTTTCGAGAGATTGGAGAGCGCGTGCGTGCAGTCGGGAGACTGCACGCACGCGCGGAATAATTAAATATGTAAATTCACCGAAGTCTACGGCATCCCAACATACAGGGTGTCCACGCTAAGTGTGAACAGATTTTTTAAAAATATTTATAACACTTTTTCCAAGATGTAATCAATTGCAATATAACATATGCTGAATGGCACTCCCTAGCAGGGCATTAGCAAAATCCAAAGGCGATGTCTTAATTAACTTTCATTAATTAACTTTTTAATTATAAAAGCTACAAAGTTGTCCCAATGAGAACATCTGTTCCTTTCGGTCACCTGATATCGTAGCCGTTTTCAGAACAAAAATCCGTTTGATAGATCGCCCGCAAAAAATTCGTGAAGGAACGCCATTTTTTTCTTTATTTTGTTCATTGCGCTTCTTAGAAGACGCGTATTTCCTTCATCCCCAACGGGAGAGGGGGAAGGAGCACAGTGCCGCCTCATGCGTCGAAGATGAGCTTTAACTTGCGGAAAGAAAACAAAAACAAATGTATCGGGTGACTCTATCGGAACTGGCCTTATCTTGGGTTGCATTTTCTGTTTCCTTTTAATATTTTTCCAGGACGCGAGAGGCGATAGTGTGCTCTTTCTCCCTCTCACATTGAGGGTGAAAGAAAGACGCGTCTTCTAAGAAGCGCAATGAACAAAATAAAGAAAAAAATGGCGTTGCTTCACGAATTTTTTGCGGGCGATCTATCGAACGGATTTTTGTTCTGAAAACGGCTACGATATCAGGTGACCTAAAGGAACAGATGTTCTCATTGGGACAACTTTGTAGCTTTTATAATTAAAACGTTAATGAAAGTTAATTAAGACATTGCCTTTTAACTTCGCTAATGCCTTGCTAGGGAGTGCCATTCAGCATATGTTATATTGCAATTGATTACATCTTGGAAAAAGTGTTATATATATTTTTAAAAAATCTGTTCACACTTAGCGTGGACACCCTGTATATCAGTCATGTATACTAACATCCCAAGTATTCTGTCAAAGATTGATGACTTGAGTGCTTTTGTTCACGCCAGTTCATCTGATATTTTCGCTCTGACATTTTTCCGGCTACACTATTTTCCGCAAGGACCGACCCCACAGAAGAGGAGGAGGTGTCCTCATTGCGGCGAAGGATTACTTGTGCGCGGTTCTTGTTAACACTCAAAACACTTTTGAAATAGTGTGGATAACGCTATCTCGTGCCTTCCCATCTACCATATTTGGAATTTGTTACTGACCCCCTGATCTAAATGACACTACTTTCCACGACAGTCTACGCCAGGATTTGGTTGAACTCAACTCGCAATACCGCACAAATCGCATCTTCTTGATGGGCGTTACCCGTCTATTAACTGGAATGTCAGAACTGCTTCACAGTTGAAGAAAAGTGCTTCACACTGCTTCACAATTCTCACAGGAAGCGCATGCATTTTTTTATTGCGAAGCAACTGTGGCCATGAGCGGTGTACAGACGTGGACAGACGGAGAGAGGACAGCAGGAAGGAGTGGGGGATTAGTATGCGTCCTTGGCCGACTTCAAGGGGAACTGTGCCGACATTCGTCTGGAAAGTCTTCGGAAAACTCAGGGAAAACCTCAGACAGCACAGCCGGAGGTAGGATTCGAACCCACCACCTCCCAGTCTTCAGCACGACCTTGGTTACCACCAACGAGCGGACGCCTTAGCCCACTCGGCCATGCCGCTGGTCGCAATTTATTGATTTGTCATTAATGTTCAACCTGACACAAGTCATCTCACAATCAACACGAATAACATCAACGACGAAATCCATCCTCGATCTTGTTCTGACATCACACCCGGATCATATATCATATGTACACATTACTGATGGTCTTAGCGATCATAAAAACATCACCTTTGATATAACCGCAACTCGACCTCCCTCACGTGCTTGTACCGTCAAGACCATTTATGCATACAATCGAGCTAACTTCCAAGCAATTAATGAGAGCCTCATGTCTTTATATGAAAACTACTTCCTAAACTACACATTACGTACAGTTGATGATAATTGGCGTCTGCTCCGTGATTGTGTCATGCAACTAGTTGATACCCACATCCCAAAAATAAAAATAAAATCATTTCACTACAACCCATGGTTCTCGAAGCATCTTAAGACGCTTCTCAATAGGAAAAACGCCTCTACAGACGAGCAAAATTAACTAAAGACGATAACGCATGGGTCGCGTTTCGTGACTGTACCCGTGAATATAACCGTTCCGTTCAAAGTGCCAAACAAAAATTCTACAGCCATGACCTTCCCAAATTGTTGCAAAACAACCCGAAGAAATTTTTGGAGCATTCTGTCACCGCCGAAATCCCATCACATCACATTACTCGATTCTTCCGGGACTGTTCTGACGGATAATCTCAGTGCTTCCGAATTTGCTTCCTTCTTCTCATCTGTCTTCAGTACTGACAGCTCAAGCATTCATCCGTACTTATCAAAGCCTTTTACTGCAACGATGTCTCACATAGACATTAGTTCTCATGGCATTCGTAAAATAATAGTAAACATAAAACTGTCATCATCTGCTGGACCAGATGGAATTAACTCCAAGATATTATACAACACTAGACTAATATCAAGTGAAATTCTGTGCTGCATATTCAGGCGATCTCTTCATCTCTCCACCCTGCCGAGTGACTGGAAAACAGCCATGGTCATCCCAGTACACAAGTCAGGTGTCACGGAGCTTGCACAAAACTACCGTCCTATTTTCATTACCTGCATATCATGTAAAATTTTTGAGCACATTATATAGTCTAACATCATTAAATTTCTTGAAAAAAATAATTTCTTCTACCCTTTGCAACATGGATTCAGGAAAAATTTCTCTTGTGAAACGCAGCTAGCCTGTTTTGTTCATGATATTCTTTCTCATGCAGACACTAACTCTAGAACGGACGCTGCAGTCTTAGATTTCCGAAAAGCATTCGACATTGTCCCACATAACAAACTTCTATATAAGCTCTCCATTCTAAATCTGGATTATCATGTTCTCCGATGGATAGAATAATTTCTTACAAAACAGTCGCTCTTTGTTTCATGTAACAATTTCCACTCTCCCGAAACCCCAGTAACATCCGGCATACCGCAGGGCTCTGTTCTCGGACCTCTGCTGTTCCTCATCTATATCAATGACTTACCTAGTGGCCTAACATCAACCGTCCGACTATTTTCAGACGATTGCGTCATTTATCGTAAAATCTCGTCTCCTCTGGACCACTCAACATTACAGAAAGACTTACGCTAAGAAGACGCTAATACAAGAATGGTGCGCAGTATGGCAAATGCCCTTGAACATCACCAAATGTAACATTGTCTCCTTCACACGTCAACGACTCTGCACCCTTCCCCCATTTTCATACACGATGATAACTTCATTCTGCCACGGCTTGATTCTTACAAATATCTTGGCGTTCATCTTTCAGCAGACATGACATGAAATACACACATTGACTACATAATCTCGAACGCTAATCGTTCACTTGGCTTTATCCCTCGAACATTGAAGCAGGCACCTCCTCACTTAAAATATTTAGCATATCTTACTCCCACTCGCCCAAAACTGGAATACGTCTCCACAATATGGGATCCCGCCCAAGCATCCCTCATTGATAGTCTTGAACGCATCCAAGACAGGGCAACACGATTCATATTCAACAATTACTGCACTACAACATCAGTATCTGCACTGAAAGCTGAGCTTAACCTCTCGACCTTAGCACATCGTCGTACCATTTCAAAGTTGTCCCTCTTTCATCGATTCTTCCATACCATACCCACAGATCAAACCCCAATCGTTCGTGCCGGTATCATATTCCCCGGTCTAGACCATACTAATAAAATCACGCGTCTTCTCTGTAACACAAACGCATTCTCGAAGTCATTCTTTTGTTCCATCATAGTAATTAGGAACGATTTCCCAGGACACATAGCTACCACTCACGACTGCCAGTGATTTTTAAACAGTACTGTTTAAAAAAAAATCAGTTTAGCGGATGTATACTTATACATCCGCTAAACTGATTTTTTTTTTGTTCTTGCTTTTCTCCTCTTAGATTACTCGCAAAGTGTATTAAGTATGTTCGGGTTGTTCATTGGTGTACTAACTCTTTTGTATTATGTCCTCTTTTCCTTTTTTTTCCTTTTCTATTTCATCATGCAAATGTTCAGTATTTTATTTATATCTTATATACTATATTTATGTTTCTCAATTGTAATTGTATGTATACTGTAACTGTTTTTCTGTTTCTGTTTACTGTAACAGTTTTTCCCACCCCCATGTAATGCCCGTAAGGGCCTTTGGGGTAAACTAAATAAATTAATAAATAAATGGCTATGAGTGACATTTTATCCAGGTATGCCTGGAGTTTTGCATATATGCCAAGCAGTAAGTACTGACAACGTTTATCCGGAAACACACAACTGAGACAAAACACGATTAAATTAGCAATTAGAGCTAATTGGGACCCCCCACAGTAATCAGCATCATCCAGTGAGTCACCACACTAATTCGGGAGCATCTAACTCGTGTTCAGACCACCCTGTGTGTTTCCGGATAATCGTGGTCATAAAAAGAAAAAAATAGACAGAAATGGAGCGGAGAGAAGGAGTTTAGTTGAAGATCAACGACGCCATCTTGAAGAAAGCGGTCCGGAACCGCCGCTGAACATCGCTGGGCGACGGTGCACTGAGGCAGGTGACTACCTAGTTGCAAAGCACCACACCAGGTAGCGCCACCGTCCTTCCTGTGACCACCAGTTCTGGACATCCTGTGACACCATCATGGCATGTCTGGGCAGCTTAGGACAGCTCTGGACATGCAAGGAGGAATACACTGATAATGCAGAGGAATGCAAACTGCTGTGAAAGCAAGAGTAAATATGCTAACCATCAATAGCTAACACAAAAAGAATCAGGCACAGAAGCTAGACAGCCCACCATAAGAGCAGCTACGGGGAGCGTAGAACAATGCAACTGCTCCATCCAACAGCTAGGCACAGAACTGACTCGTACTGCTTTTTTGTCCTCTATCAAGTCGCTCATCTGCACACCCTTAGGGTTACTTTCTCAACTAATTTAATGACAAAATTATTAAGAATCATGCTAAGGCTACTCTCATTCCCAACGCAGCTTTTGCAGAAGACAGAAAATGGTGGGGATGCCCTTACAGGTACAACAGCAACCAGCGCCCGACATGCACAGGCATGAAAATCGCAAACAAAGTGGGGACAAAATTGTCACGCGCGAAAGAATTAGTTACACAACAAATCACCCCACCACAATGGCATCCAGGAGGAGCCTAGAACGATGCGCCCATTCCATGCGACAGTCAGACAAAGAACTGAATCGTAATGCTTTTTTCTCCTCTATAAAGTCATGTATCTGTCCCTCTTGTGGTTACTTTCTGAACTAATTTAATCGCAAAATTATTAGGAATCTTTCTAGCACTATTCCCATTCAGGGCAGCACTAGCGTCATCGTGAAGATCAGAATGAACAACTTGAATTTTTCCCATCCAAAAAAAATACAAAGCTAGATGTGCCAACAGAGGAAAGCATGCAGGTCGGGGCATGTCAGGACATTGGTCAACGAGCGCTGTTACACGAGAAAAAATCGCACGACTGCTGGGCAACACAGCAAAGCAAACACAGAGAAACACTTGAACAGAGTGAAAGAGACACTCACCATCCTCGGAGTATTTTCACGTACGCTGCATTCCCCCATCGTAAATCCACTCGACACAAAATCTACCTGAATCGTCGCGCACCATTCACCAGTGGCGAACCATACATCCTTACCCCGTCAGAGGCAAACTGAATCCCACGGAAGCTACACTTTCCCACTAACGGCGAACACAATTGCTAAAAACAGGATTAACGCGTCCACACCCACCAGTGCCCAAGAGAGAAGTGAATCCTTGCTGCCTCTGCAGGTCTTGCTCATTGGTCGTGACGTCATCCTATTGTCTCAGGGCTACTGTTTTTTTTTCACTAATGCCCAACCCAACTGCCCTGGACAACGCCCACCTGAAATAGAGCCGCGGTATGACGTTCAACCAGGCATACAGCCACATGGTTCAAGGACGCCTACGCTGTAGACAGGGGACTTGTCATTTATTGAATCACTATCCCAAGGTTATTTCCTTTATTCTACTATATTGATTGCTCATGAAACAGAAAAACTTGCAGAAAAGCACCACACATGAAAGGTGGTCGTAGGAATTAAGCATTTCAATCCCAAAGTCTTACTAAATGAGACTTATGAATACAGGAATCCTAATAATAACAGGAATATCCTAACGTGTAACACCACCAATGGCTAAATACGACGAGTTCAGTCAGATATGTCCGTCTCAACCGAGAGCCAGGCACATAACTGAATAATGACACTTTGGTTTTCCTGAATAAAGCTACACACCTGTCCCCCTTGCAGTTACTCTCTGAACTAATTGATTCGCAAAATTATTAAGAATCGTTCTAGCACTACTCCCATTCAGGGCAGTACTATCGTCAAGACAGCGCTTCAACAAGAATATTTCTTGTCAAAATGAAAAAAAAAGCAGAACTACATGCAGAAGGAAAGCATGACAAAACAGGTCTGGGCATGTCAGGACATTGCTCAACGAGCACCGTCACGCCAGGAAAAATCACATGTTTGTCAGACAACAAAAGCAAGCAAGCACAGAGAAACACTTGAACAAAATGGAAATATACATACTCTGACAGTGAATACTCTCCGACATCCAACTATTCTAAACACACACAACACACACCCCTGCTATTCAAAAACAGTGCTCATCATAAATCCGTCCAGGACAATGCGCACCATCGACCAACCTCCCATTTTGGTGCTGCACTTTTTCTCCAGTAATGGTCAATGGATTGCTACAGACATCTGAAACATAGAGCCACTGCATAAGGTTATGATATCCTGTTTGAAGAGGTGCAGAGCGGGGCTAGGCAGCGGCAAAGACAAACCCTTCTAAGATTTATTGAATCGCAAGATTGTTTCCTTCGTCGTACTCTTAATGATATTCACTCTTCCATTAAAATTCAACAAATGCATGGTGCAAAAGCACCGTACATGAATGATGATCTCAGCGATTTTCACTCCAAATGCTTATCGTGGTATCCGTGGTACTTTCAATAATTAGAATCACAACAGCAGTAAAGTACCAGTGCTCTTTTAAATAATAATTGTGACCCTGGAACACTCAACATCATCATCAGCCTTATGTATTGCATGGCGCACAACCTTTTCTATGCTCATACACTCGTTGTCTGAGGTTAAACCTGCGAGCAAAGTTGCATTCGCACACGACGGAGCACAAGACGGAACACCTTTACCAGAACAGATATATGATATGATTGTATCCCTGCTATATTGATGATTTTCATTCTTGCATTGCAGTTCAGAAAAACCATAATAAAAAGCCCGTACTACTCCTAATAAGCTCAACTATAATTTTAGGAGCCTTAAAATTCTACTTTATATGGAAACTATAACTGCGCTATTACTTGGATTGCTATTAATCTAGCGCTCCAAGTTTTTCTCTCTTGTCATTTCAGCTTACCGGGTCTTGCCATGCAATGAAGCATACTCACATCCAAAATAATTAATTTGCACTCAGGGTGCCGTGCTTCATTGGAATTTCTACCCTGCGCTCAGATGCCAGCCTTTCTGCACAAATACCTATAACTGCAAACAACTTACTTCTTCAACATACCGAACTCCTAACAACATCTAGCAAACAAACAAACCCACTTCTCATGAATTCAGCTTTACAAACCGGTTTCCTTGTGCGTAAAAGCAGTGAAAGGAGAAAAGAGCAGCGAAAAATTGCATGCACTTGTGCTGGAATTGCTATGGCTTCAAAAACCGAGGCATACGCTAATAAACTGAGAAAAAGATACCCATTTGTGCCATTAGATAATTCTTGCATATTGCTACATACACAGTCACATTATCCCTGCGTAAAGAAAGCACAGGACAGGGGTATACAAATTCCACTTAAGCGAGCAGGGAAAACGCTTAAGACAGAGCGCTCAGGAATAAATGCAGAGTCACCGCACATCGCTACGAAGCTCACCGGCTAGCACAAGATAGCAACAACAAGACACTATCGGCGGGTAAAATTGCAACTAGAAAGACACTGCTAAATAAGTTCAGACATTCCATGATGATGTCACAAATCTGGAAAAAGCAGACACACACAGTCAGCAGCTCAGGAATGCACCAGGAAGTAGTATATTATCAGCTCAAGTATCCAGAAACTCACACAGAGGCCTGGACGCCATTGGGACCCCCCACAGTAATTAAGATCATTCAGGGACTCATTACACTAATTGGGGAGCATCTAAGACGTGTCCAGACCACTGTGTGAGTTTCCAGCTACTTGAGCTGATAAAAAATGAAAAAATAGGTAGAAAATAAAATAAAAAGATAGAAATAGAGTGCAGAGAAACAATTTATTCGAAAATCAACGATGCCGTGACGAAGAAACGGCTCCGGGGTGACCAGCGCTTGTTGGCGTCGGGTAGTTGAAGAGATCGACGACAGGCGGCTACTTAGTTGCAAGGCATCACACCAGATGGCGCCACCATCGTAGCTCTATGCGAGAAAGACAGAACAAGACACTAGCGGCAGGTAAAAATGGCAACACTGCTGAACAAGTCTAGGCATGCGAGAGAAAAGGTCTAACCGCTACTGCTAAACAGCACGGAGAAAACAGTACACATCGGGGAAAAGGCAATCGACTAGGCCTAGCCACAGCGTCACAACACTACGCGGCTTACACAAGGCGGGAACCGCTGAACGTGCGTCAACAGGCTTGGTACGTGACACCGCTAAACAAGTCTAAAGATGCGTGTACAGCGAGAGAAGGCTTAACACGAGCACGGTAAAACAACGCGCAAACATCGGTAAATCACCCACCTTTTCCCCCTGCGACTGCTCATCAGCCAGGCAGAAACTGAGCGAGCGCAGGGACTGCGGAGCAACCGAGCACACGTCTGCTCTCCGCGACAGCCAGCGACTGAGGCGACGCGCTGCGGCAGCTACGCATACGCGCGCTCCTAGCGCCCTCTGCTCCACCCAACCGCGCATGCGCGCGCGCTCCTACCGCCACCTGATAGAGGCTAAGAGAGAAGAGCATTCCTGCGCCCCCTGCTGGCCGTTCTCATTGGTCGTGACGTCATCCCATTGTCTCAGGGCTACCCTGCTTTTTTTTCACACAGTCGACACAACTGGACAAGGTCAATCTGCAATGAAACCATGGCATGACGTCATCATGCACCTGCGTGGCTCAAGGACGCGTACACTCTAGTCAGGGGACTTATTATTTATTGAATCACTATCCCAATATTATTTCCTTTATTCTTCTATAACGATTGAATAGTAAACTATTGCAGAAGAGCACCATGCATGAAAGCTGATCGTAGGAATTCCAAAGTCTTACTAAATGAGACTTGCAAAAGAACAAAATATCCTAACACGTAACTCCATCAACGGCTAATAAGGGTGGGTTCACACGAGGGACGCATCCCCGGGATGCGTATTTCCAAACCCGCTCCTGTACAACAGATCGACCGCCGCCGCCTCCAGTTAGCGCGCCGGCGGCAGCAGAAAACCCTGAACATGGTGGCTGCTGTGCTATGTTGCTATGTTTGTGGTCGGAGCGTGTGGACTGCTGGACGGTTAATGAGTGAAAAGTGAATGATAGATGTGTTTAGGTGTCTTTGGATGACGATAAGGAACGTACAAGTTCTCCGAACATTTATGTGCCTTGCTTTTGAGAACGTGAGACCATGGATAGTCAACGTTTTCAGTGAAAGTGACGATGTGCTGCTGCTTCGTGTCTCTAGTTTGCGATGGCATGAATGCCCATTGTCGTTCAAATTATTGTGAGAAACAAAGCGCGAAGACTGAAAAACCAAATATCGGCTAAAGCTTTGTTGTGTGTCACATTCGATGGAGTGTATCAATATGAAAAATAACACTTTCCAATCCCGCCGTAACGTTATTTACTGCGATTCTTCATAGCAACCACTCTCTCTGAAGCTGTTTACGAGGAACATTGGAATTAAGCCATTAAAGAAATAAACCGTCATCGAATTATGTCGTGGTCATGGCGCATCTTCAAAAATGGCAAGACTGTATGTACTGGAGTCTGTACATAGTACATGCACAAAAGATAACACTTCTGTGTGTATGGACACCTGTGCGTCCTAACTTTTCGGGTTCGGGGGGATGTGTGATTCGGGTTGTATTTTCCAACTTCTAATTCGCTGTGAGATGGAGTCCTGTTAATACATTCAGATGATGTCCTTTTCTTTCTGCTTAGACTTCTTTGCTGATACTTCATGGTCTCTTTCATGTTGACATAAAAATCATGTCCACTAGTTATAAGTAGAGACACTGCACTATCTTTACGTAACTAATAGTTTTGACAACCGTACAGTGTACTACAACAAAGAATCTACTGAGCTTTTCTCCTGATCAGTGTTTTTATTCAGTACAAGCAGGTAATTGTGGCAACGAACAGGAGAAATAGCATGCATAATATACACGAACATTGGTATGTTCAAATACAGCAAGTGTACCAAATAGAAACAAAATAAAACAGAATGAAAGTATACAGCAAAGTCAAAAACCGTTGAAAGAGGTAACATTTCCTCAAGTTTGAGGAACACACCATACGAAGAGGACAACACATACTATAGGTACATATCATGATGACATTATGAAGCATGCTGCATTACTCACCTCACAGTGAGGAATGCCATTCACACGTTTTGTTGTTTCAAGAGATATGTTCATTGTTGTTTTTTTATCAATTCATTATTGTGTAGTTAGATAAGACATTACTTGATTTTCTGTCTTAGCACAAGCCCCCACTGCACATTCCACAAGGAATATTCAAAGCTAAATTTAATGGCCATCTGTGATGTTAACTACAGTCTGTCAATTAGATTTTTGCCTTGTATCTCATGTGTCAGAACAATTGTCATGATCATGTGTCAATTTCAGATCTGCCTGTATATCTTCGCAGCGTGATTTCCACTGCACACTCCACAGTCAGCCCTTTGTCACTCGCCATGTGAACCTGCATGCTCCTTTGCATGCATTTCACGTAAATTAATTCTGCTGAGCTTCTCTCTTGATTTTCCTTCTGATATCCCACTCTCAATAGCAATGAATTCATCAAGCACTGTGGAGTGCCTGCGTTTAGTGCATTACGTCATGTTGTACTTTGTCTCGCTGGTTGTTTTGGTCAAATTATCAGCATCCCTTCTGCTGTCAGTTCTGAATCATGTAGGAAATACAATACAAGACTGGGATTTGCTGGAATTTTTTTCTTGTGGGAATGTTGGGGCTCAAAAGGAGCTTGGAACTTACCCCAAGTTACTTTGACAAAATAACCTAAAAAAGGAACAAGTTCTTCAAGAAGTTACCGGAACTCAAAATCAACGAATTAGGTTTAAAAGTATACAGGGGGACCCGCAATGTAGTCAGCTTCTGGTCAGCTCTCTGAACAAAGAAAGGTAGCTTTACAGTAATGAGTTACACCCAACACTGATCCTTGTTATTATTATTAGAGCATGAATCAATGTGCACTAAACACTGCCAAAATAAGCATGCAGCTATGCAATGCAAATCTTCGAAATATGTAGTAAAAATCCGTAATATGTGCACTGTTTTGCATTGTTTGTGGTACAAAAGTAATGCACCAAAATCCTATTTTTTTGTAAAGAAAAGTGAGTATTTTGTTAGGGATAATAAGGTAAAATAAAGCCGCATTCATTCTGCAGAACACAGCAACGGATACTTGCGCCACAGGTATAAATCATGGAGCTAAGGCGTTTGTGATTGATAAACTAGCATAAAGCAGTTACGCAAAAGTTCAGTACATAAACGCAGTCTAGGTACTAGACGAAACCCCTGACGAAACAAGCTTGAGTATGAGCGAAACGAACATACGTGTATATTCGAATAAATCCCTGCTCAGGTTATTATCCAGGAAAGAAGTGATACAGTGGGCAAACAAACCTCTAGGTCTACACGTTTACTGGTCAAGGCCGTAGGGGGAGGGGGCGTACCTTTATTAAGAAAATAGATACGAAAAGTTAGCCAGGCAAAGAGCCGGCTTGCTATTCCAAAAAAGAAAAAAAACTGAAAAGAAAAAGAAGGAAAAGGTAAAAAAGAAAGAAGGAAAGGGACACGAGAACAACGGCACATGCAGTTCACGAGTCCTGAGATTCCGAGAAAAACCGAGGAGAGCGGCAGTGACAGTCCACTTGTTGGGGTGCAAGACAAGGCCAAGGAGCGCAGCCAATGAAAAGTTGTTACAGCCAATCTGGATTGATGACAATGAAGGGTGTTCCTATGGTGAAAGCGTTGCAGACAATGTAGTCATAGTCAATGTGTATGTGGTAGTTTCGGCCCGGAACTGCAGAGCACTTATGGCGCACCGACAGCGAATATGTAGACGGCGTAGGGGTTAAATAAAAAAAAATATTAAAAATCCAGTACCTGTGTTCACACTCACTTGACCTCATCTTGGTCATACTCAAACCATCATGTCGCTACTGCCTTACATCACGTACATGTATGCATGTAAATTGAGGTTTAAGTGCCACAGGATGCTGTGTTTACAATTCCAAGAGCACTGCAGTCCTGTAAAAAACAGCATGCGCTACCGTGCTATGAAAAAAATGCATAACTTATTCATGTCAGATAAGTAATGTGTCATCTTTGTCTTCGTCACTTCACCATGTTTCCTAATGTATGCCAGCTTCCACAATCTAAAGTGCTGACAGACTGATATTGCAATGTTGCACAGCTGTGTCTTTTCCATAAAATCACTATATGTTGCAGAGTGAATTACTTGCTTGGTCTAGATGCATATCATAGTAACTGAAATAAAGTCGTTGTGTTAGTAACTGAACATTTGTTTTGGTACCGAAACCTTATTGCACACACCCTCCAAAGCTTGAACAGCCTTCTCCCTATCTTGCCACTACAGTATCTTTTTATTATCTCAGTCTGATGGGCAGAACACGGCACATTAATGATGGTAGTATCGCATGACTAGGGATACGGCTTTGGTTTTATCCGATAAGCTCTGAAAACACCACCAGTAATTTTTACAATGAAATTTTGTACAAAATATTGAGACTATTCTGATCCACAATGCCAAACTTCCCATGCCAAAAGTCATGTATTGGCTTGTTGTAAAGGGCTACAAAGGGACCGTGATGAGCATTATGGCTTTCAGCCCTTTCAATTGTCCTGCAAGGGAGATTCAGGACATCTAATGAGAGTAGGCCATTGTTGCACGAACAAGCGTGAATATGAAAGGATGTCCAGTGTCCGATGCTAATATTAGGCATTTACCAAGTTGAGATAATCAAACAGAAGTACAGGTCCCAGATTACCAACACTGACTTCTAACTTGTATAGTACATACCTCACTTCAGTATAACTGGGTATTTTACATATTGTGCTGCCAACGCGCAATGTCAATGTGCAAACAAAAAAGTTGCACGCTGCATTATAAGTGTGGTGCACACGCTCATTTTGTTGTTTAATACTTGCTTCTGATTTATATGAACTTCAACAATTGTGACCACTTGCCCCGCTTCCTGGAACCTCTGAACAAGTGGGTTTTCTAATGTCAGCCACTGCCATGTAACCAAACCATTGTGTTTTGTGTATCAGGGCACTAACGGTAATCTGCAGGCTGTTCGAAACGTATCCATACACACTTAACTGTTGTGTTTACGTCACCACGGTAGAGACTTCAGTACGTGCACGACGTCTTGCTGTTTTTGCAAGTACGCCATGACCACGTCATAATTCAACAACGGTTTATTTCCTTAATAATTGAATTCCAACGTTCCTCATCAACAACTCCACAGAGACTGGTCACTATGAATAACCGCAGTAAAGAACGTTACGACGCGATTGATGAGACAAGGGTTATTTCTCTTACTGCTACACAGTCCATCGAAGGTGCTTAAACACAACAAAGCTTTAACCTAAATTCGGTTTTTCACTGTTCGCGCTATGTTTCTCAAAATAATTTGAACGACAATGGGCATTCATGCCATCGCAAACCGGAGGCACGAAGCAGCAGCACGTCGTGAAAACTGAAACTTCACTGAAAACGCTGACTATCCGTGGTCCCATGTTCTCAAAAGCAAGGCACATAAATCTCCGAAGGACTTGTACATTGATTAATGCCATCCAAAGACACCTAAACACGTCTATCATTTACTTCTCACTCATTAGCTGTCCGGTAACACGCTCCTAACCACCAAACACAAATATAGCGGCCGCCATGTCATTTTCCGCCGCCGCCGGAATACGCAGTGTACCGCCGCCGGCGCGCTAACTGGAGACGGCGGCGGCAGCGATCCGTTGTACAGGAGCGGTTTTGGAAATACGCCCCCGGGATAAGTCCGCGGATGGTGTAAACGTCACAGCCTACGTCATCAAAATGTGCGTCTTCTCCGGTCCGCGGAGGACCGGAATCCCACCGCGGACCATTCGTCTCCGACCCACAAACGGTCCCCGTGTTGGCGGGGGACTTGAGGATGGAGCAGCGTCTTTTGACTTTTTTTCTTTTTTCGACTGGCTGTTTTACAGCTCTGACCGCTGAGCAGAGGGTATTCGAAGAACAGCGTAATAAAAGAGAGGAATCGTGTACGGGTCTTCACGAAGCAAGAAGAAATGGGGAAAACGATGGTTTTGCTACGAGCAAGCGGATTTCCAAATACGATACCCACTATAGCACGGCGTGGAAATGTGACCTTACTGCACGATAGAACAGTAACAGATAAATTACGATTATGATATGTTTTGCATATGCATTTGTCGGTTTGTACTGTAAATAGTTTTTACTACGTGTTCAGACTCGAGAACTCACAGTTGTCTGTTTCCTTCGCTGAAAACTCAGTGCAGTTTGAGTTCTTTCTTTTCAATGAAGTGGACATTTTATGATTCCGCGGCACGGCAATACTGCTCGTACGCAAAGGCGGCGACCGCGAAATGTGTGTTGTCATCGACGTAGCGGTTTCTTTTTTATTTCCCTAGTGCAGTGGTTCCCTCCATTGTGGAATGCTAGAGGTGCAATAATGTACCGCAACGTATAAAATGCCATTTTTTCTGTTCAACCCCAGTGCAGAAAAGTGAGAAAACTGGTTCACGCAGCCTGATAAGTGTTGTTGGAGACGGACTTATCCGCTCCCATCCCTCGTCCCGTGTGAATGCTCAGCGGGGACGGAGACTTGTCCGTTCACGTGACGTCACCGCCCGCCGCGGACTTATCCCGGGGATGCGTCCCTCGAGTGATCCCACCCTTAGAGGACTAGGCACTCAAAAAAAAAAAAACACACAGAGTACGGGTAACAAGGAGCGCAGAACGATGCGTCTACTCTATCCGACAGCCAGGCACGGAACTGAGTCGTAATGCTTTTTCTTCTCTATAAAGTCATGCATCTGTCCCCCTTGCGGTTGATTGCTGAACTAATTTAATCGCGAAATTATTAAGAATAGCTCTATTCCCATTCAGGGCAGCACTATCGGGAAAGATAACAATGTTCCTTGTCAAAAAAGAAAAAATACAAAGCGTCAACAAAGGAAAGCATGCATATCGGGGCATGTCAGAACACGTCAGGACAAATTGCACGACTTCTGGGCAACAGAGGAAAACAAACACTTGAACAGAGTGAAAAGACAATCACTATCATGGGACACGTACACTACATTCCCTCATTGTAAATCCGCTCGTCACAAAATCCGCCTGCATCGTCGAACACCATTCACCAGTGACGAACCACACATCCGCACCCCATCAGAGGCAGACAGAACCCCAGCGAAACTAAGCTCTTGCACTGACGGCCAACGCAATTGCTAGGAGCAGGATTAACGTGTCCAGACCCGCCAGTGTCCAAGTGAGAAGTGAATCCTTGCGCCCTCTGCAGGCCGTTCTCATTGGTCGTGACGTCACCCTATTATCTCACGGCTACACTGTTTTTTTCCACTAATGCTCCTCTAGACAAGGTCAACCTGAAACAGTACTGTTGTGGTATGACGTCATCATGCAGGTGCGTGGCTCAAGGACGCTTAAGCTCTAGACAGGGGACCTGTTATTTATTGAACCACTATCCCTAGATTATTTCCTTTATTCTACTATAATGATTGCTTAGGGAACTATTGCAGAAAAACACCATAGATAAGAGGAGATTGTAGCCTTTCATTCCCAAAATCTTACTGTACAGGAAAAAACAAAATAATGGTTCAGCAAGACATGTCCATCCCAGCCGAGAGCCATGCAGCTAACTGAATAATGACGCTTTGTTCCTCCTGAATAAAATCACACACCTGTCCCCCTCGCGGTTACTCTCTGAACAAAAAATCGCAAAATTATTAAGAATAGCTCTACTCCCATTCAAGGCAGTACTATCGTCATCGTCAAGAATATTCCTTGTACAAAAACAAAAAACTACATGTAGAAGGAAAGCATGTCAGAACAGGTCAGAGCATGTCAGCGCATGTTTGTCAGACAACAAGGGGGAAAAGCGAAAAGAAACAAAGAAGAAAACCAGCATCAAACTGTTTCTAAGCGCACGCACTCCTCTTATTCAAAAACAGTGCTCATCATAAATCCGTCCAGGACAATACACACCATTTTTCTATTGCTACACTTTTTTCCAGTAACGGTCAATGCATTGCTATAGACTGCGTGACGTCATCACATCCTGTCTGAAGAAGACAGCGGCAAAGACAAAGACTCCTATTATTTATTGAATCGCAAGATTATTTCCTTTGTCCTACTCTTAATGACATTCATTCTCTCATTAAAATTCAACAAAAAAGCACCCTGCATATTAAGGATTTTCACCCCAAAGGCTCATCATGGTCATTAGAATTACAGTAAACTACCACTGCTCTTTTAAAATAATAAGTGAAACCACTCAACATCACTTCCAGGCTTATGTAATACATGGCCCTTTCTATGCTCACACATTCGTTGTCTGAGGCTACACCTGCGAGCAAAAAGGCGCAAAAGCCGGGTGGGCAAAGTTCCATTCGCGCATTGCGTGCAAAAAGGCGCGAAAACCGGGGAGCAAAGTTCCATTCGCGCACGCCAAAGCACAAGACAGAACGCCTTTACGGGAACATGATGGCATTCCCACAATATTAATGATTTTCTACCTTGCATTGCAGTTTAGAAAAACTACTACAGAACTATAATTTTAGGAGCCCATTAAAATTCTACTTTCTATGGAATCTATAATTGCCCTATTACTTGGATCGCTATTAATGAAGCGCTCCAATTTTTTCTCTCTTCCCATTTCACCCTTGTCATGCAGTGAAGCAGACTCACATCCAAAATAATTAATTTACACTGAGGGCGCCGTGCTTCAGGAATTCCTATCCTGCGCTCAGATGCAAGCATTTCTTCACGGATACCTTTAACAGCTGACTTCCTCAACATACCGAGCTCCTAACAACATCTGACAAACAATCAGAGAAACCCTCTTCTCAGCTGTACCATGCGACTTCCTTCTGCGTAAAATCGGTGATTTGAAGAAGAGAGGAGCGAAAAATTGCGCGCACTTGTGCTTGACTTAATAAACCTGAAGCATATGCTAATAAACTAAGAAAAATACACTCATGTCTGGTATCTGATAGTGCCACATACACAGACGCATTGCCCTTGCGTAAAGAAAGCACAGGACAGGGATACACAAATATCCTTAGGTGAGCAGGGAAAAGGCTTAAGACCTCAGGCCACCACACATCGCCACGCGGCTAGCACAACATGACACCAACAAGATACTAGCAGCGGGAAGAACGGCAACACTGCTAAACAAATCCAGACATGCCATGATGACGTCACAAATCAGGAAAAATGCACACGCATGCACGCACAGAGGACAACGCATTAAACACACGGAGCGCTCAGGAATAATCCTAGCGTTACCACACATCGCTACGAAGCTCAACGTCTAACACAAGACGACAGCAACAAGATATTAGCGAAGGGTAAAAACTGCAACACTACTGAGCAAGTCCAGACATGCGACATCGCATACAAAACACTGCTCATCGGGGAAAAGGCCTAAGCCTGCGGCGGATCATCATAGAGCTTACACAACTTCATTTGTCTATTTCGCGTAAACTAAACGCGGTCTGCTTGGAAAACGACGTACGAATTTTCTTAGGGAGCAGAGAAATATAAAAATTTCTACTCCGTGCTCAGATACCATCCTTTCTGCTCAAAAACCTGGAAAATTAAGCACTTCGTCAAGATATCGAACACCCAACAAAATCAAACAAACAACCCCACTTCCACTGATAGAACACTATTCAGCTTTTACGCAGGAGGCTTTCTTCTACATAAAAGTAGAGAAAATAAGAAAAGAGCAGCGAAAGATTACACACACCTTTGCTCGCATGCTCGCATAGCTATAATAGAAAAAAAAATAACGGCGCACACGCTAATAAACTGTGACAAAGACACCCATTTCTGCTATCAGATAATTATTGCGTAATGCTTAATACTCATTTGCATTGTCCCCGGTGCGTGAAGAAAGCACAGGACAGGGATACACAATTTATCTTAAGCGAGCAGGGAAAGTCACTTCTACTCGAACAGCTTAATACCATAAAGTCTGAATTTTTGCAAAGAAAATAAAGCTTGAACAGCGCTACGAAGGTGACAGACACATACTAACAAACAAACAAACACTTCTATTCATTTCTATTGATAAAGGCGTAAATCACACTACAAGAACAAAGCACACTGCTTCAGGAAAGCGTATCAAATGCAACGCAACAGGACCGGCTCTCATAAAATAGTCTGCCCAAAACAAAGACTTCACCAGGTTCGCGAGGCAATTCCATTAAAAACGCTCTCGGTCTATCCTACAGATAGCAATGCAAGCGCTGCTACCCTTATTTTTTAAACCATTATTCCACGCAATAGTACATAAATGTGTCACTCGTGTGACATGAAAAGGCACACACAAAGAACTTACTTGTCAAGTGGGATCCCTGGTTCAGAAAAGCGCGCGCGCCCGTAGCTAGTAGTGTTGCAGTTTTTACCCTTCGCTAATATCTTGTTGCTGCCGTCTTGTGTTAGACGTTGAGCTTCGTAGCGATGTGTGGTAACGCTAGGATTATTCCTGAGCGCTCCGTGTGTTTAATGCGTTGTCCTCTGTGCGTGCATGCGTGTGCATTTTTCCTGATTTGTGACGTCATCATGGCATGTCTGGATTTGTTTAGCAGTGTTGCCGTTCTTCCCGCTGCTAGTATCTTGTTGGTGTCATGTTGTGCTAGCCGCGTGGCGATGTGTGGTGGCCTGAGGTCTTAAGCCTTTTCCCTGCTCACCTAAGGAAATTTGTGTATCCCTGTCCTGTGCTTTCTTTACGCAAGGGCAATGCGTCTGTGTATGTGGCACTATCAGATACCAGACATGAGTGTATTTTTCGTAGTTTATTAGCATATGCTTCAGGTTTATTAAGTCAAGCACAAGTGCGCGCAATTTTTCGCTCCTCTCTTCTTCAAATCACCGATTTTACGCAGAAGGAAGTCGCATGGTACAGCTGAGAAGAGGGTTTCTCTGATTGTTTGTTAGATGTTGTTAGGAGCTCGGTATGTTGAGGAAGTCAGCTGTTAAAGTATCCGTGAAGAAATGCTTGCATCTGAGCGCAGGATAGGGATTCCTGAAGCACGGCACCCTCAGTGTAAATTAATTATTTTGTATGTGAGTCTGCTTCACCGCATGACAAGGCTGAAATGGGAAGAGAGAAAAAATTGGAGTGCTTCATTAATAGCGATCCAAGTAATAGGTCAATTATAGTTTCCATAGAAAGTAGAATTTTAATGGGCTCCTAAAATTATAGTTTTGTAGTAGTTTTTCTAAACTGCAATCCAAGGTAGAAAATCATTAATATGGTGGGAATGCCATCATGTTCCCGTAAAGGCGTTCTGTCTTGTGCTTTGGCGTGCGCGAATGGAACTTTGCTCCCCGGCTTTCGCGCATTTTTGCTCGCAGGTGTAGCATCAGAGAACGAATGTATGAGTATAGAAAGGGTCATGTATTACATAAGCCTGGAGGTGATGTTGAGTGGACTCACTTATTATTTTAAAGAGCAGTGGTAGTTTACTATAATTCTAATGACCATGATGAGCATTTGGGGTGAAAATCGCTAATATGCACGGTGCTTTTTTGTTTACTGTAATTCTAATGACCATGATGAGCCTTTGGGGTGAAAATCGTTAATATGCACGGTGCTTTTTTGTTGAATTTTAGTGAGAGAATGAATCTCATTAAGAGTAGGACAAATGAAATAATCTTGCGATTCAATAAATAATAGGAGTCTTTGTCTTTGCCGCTGTCTTCTTCAGACAGGATGTGATGACTTCACGCAGTCTGTAGCAATGCATTGACCGTTACCGGAAAAAAGTGTAGCAATAGCAAAATGGCGTGTATTGTCCTGGACGGATTTATGATGAGCACTGTTTTTGAATAAGAGGAGTGCGTGCGCTTAGAAATAGTTTGATGCTGGTTTTCTTCTTTGTTTCTTTTCGCTTTTCCCCCTTGTTGTCTGACAAACATGCGCTGACATGCTCTGACCTGTTCTGACATGCTTTCCTTCTACATGTAGTTTTTTTCTTTTTGTACAAGGAATATTCTTGACGATGACGATAGTGCTGCCTTGAATGGGAGTAGAGCTATTCTTAATAATTTTGCGATTCATTTAGTTCAGAGAGTAACCACGAGGGGGACAGGTGTGTGACTTTATTCAGGAGGAACAAAGCGTCATTATTCAGTTAGCTGCATGGCTCTCGGCTGGGATGGACATGTCTTGCTGAACCACTATTTTGTTTTTTCCTGTACAGTAAGACTTTGGGAATGAAAGGCTACAATCTCCTCTTATCTATGGTGTTTTTCTGCAATAGTTCCCTATGCAATCATTATAGTAGAATAAAGGAAATAATCTAGGGATAGTGATTCAATAAATAACAGGTCCCCTGTCTAGAGCGTAAGCGTCCCTGAGCCACGCACCTGCATGATGACGTCATACCGCAACACTATTGTTTCAGGTTGACCTTGTCTAGAGGAGCATTAGTGGAAAAAAAACAGTGTAGCCGTGAGATAATAGGGTGACGTCACGACCAATGAGAACGGCCTGCAGAGGGCGCAAGGATTCACTTCTCTCTTGGACACTGGCGGGTCTCGAGACGTTAATTCTGCTCCTAGCAATTCCGTTGGCCGTCAGTGCAAGAGCTTAGTTTCGCTGGGGTTCTGTCTGCCTCTGATGGGGTGCGGATGTGTGGTTCGTCACTGGTGAATGGTGTTCGACGATGCAGGCGGATTTTGTGACGAGCGGATTTACAATGAGGGAATGTAGTGTACGTGTCCCATGATAGTGATTGTCTTTTCACTCTGTTCAAGTGTTTGTTTTCCTCTGTTGCCCAGCAGTCGTGCAATTTGTCCTGACGTGTTCTGACATGCCCCGATATGCATGCTTTCCTTTGTTGACGCTTTATATTTTTTTCTTTTTTGACAAGGAACATTGTTATCTTTCCCGATAGTGCTGCCCTGAATGGGAATAGTGCTATTAATAATTTCGCGATTAAATTAGTTCAGCAAGCAACCGCAAGGGGGACAGATGCATGACTTTATAGAGAAGAAAAAGCATTACGACTCAGTTCCGTGCCTGGCTGTCGGATAGAGTAGACGCATCGTTCTGCGCTCCTTGCTTCCCATACTCTGTTGTATTGTTGAGTGCCTAGTCCTCGTATTGGCCGTTGACTTTGGAATTCCTACGATCAGCTTTCATGCATGGTGCTCTTCTGCAATAGTTTACTATTCAATCGTTATAGAAGAATAAAGGAAATAATCTTGGGATAGTGATTCAATAAATAATAAGTCCCCTGTTTAGAGTGTACGCGTCCTTGAGCCACGCAGGTGCATGATGACGTCATGCCATGGTTTCATTGCAGATTGACCTTGTCCAGTTGTGTCGACTGTGTGAAAAAAAAGCAGGGTAGCCGGGTCATTCCACATGAAGCGATCCAATCGGGTGGCTCGACACCCGCGGAAATCGCTGATTTTCGGATTCCTTGTTCCAATAGTTGAAAAATCAACACCCAAGAAATATTTTCGCGGAATTCGGCGGCATTTTTTTCGCTACGTGCCGCTAAAGGTCGGGAATTGCGTCAAAAACGAGGTGCGTTTGATTGCTTCTCCAGAGAAAACGACAAGATGTTTTTCAGGTTCGTAAACGATAAAGTGACCCAAAAGGATGTGTCTTTCACCCACATCCGAGAAAGCTTGTTTTGATGTGGCTTTCAGGACGTAATCCAGAGACAAAAATGCGCGTTTTCGGTGAATGTTTGACATTTTCTGCTGACTCACTGCCTACGAACTGAAGCTTGAAATTTGGTAGCCATGGAGTTGGTGACTCGACCAATCAACGAAAAAAAAAATTATTGCTTAGGTGCCAAATGAGACCCGGATATAATTAGGCAAATATGCCGAATTTTCAGAAATCGGCATAATACAACAAAAAATAAACAAATGTGGCCAACGCGATACGAACAATCTGTCAAAGCGAAAGTGAAGATAAATGTGTCATCTAAAACATAACTAAAAATCTAAAGGGTACTTTTTGTTATTTTTCAGCAAATAATTTTTTAATGAAGCACAGTTACGACAACGGGCGTATAGGGCGAAGTTGCGTGCCCTTATGTGACTGGGGTGAATGAATAGACACAATATGCCAGGAAAAATCGTATTTAGGGTAAAAAGGGTTTATTAGGGAATCATATTGAAAACAATCGGTAACAAACATCTTCTAAGTGAGTAGGAGTTCTGTAATCTCACTCTGTACACAGGCGAACCTAGCAATGCGGCTTCCGAACGTTATACACCTTGGCCTTTGCGGATGACGATGTAACACGAACCCTCACTTTTCCTGTCGATAGGGGTTCAAAGCAGTGGAGATCGCGAGTGCCTGGTATGGCTTTTGCCATCTGGTAACGTGCTTTCAATGCGCCCTGTTCAAGGGTCACATCACTACATGACACCCAAATTGGAACTATGCGCTCTAGATTCCCTTGAGCCCAGAGGAAAAGGTCGTGTGCGGTGAGTATCTGGCGGTCGAATGGTCTCTGCAGACTTGCCTTTGCTGCAAGTCGCTTGACGGTGCCTCCAATTCCGTCACACGCTCCTTTGCCGTGAGAGGTACCGAAGAAGTGCCATGTCGCTGCAATACCAAAATCCTCTTCGTGATAGCACAAATTTATGAAGTTCTTCTTGTTTTTGTACTGGGAAGCGGCACCATCGGAAAAATAGTGCAACTTTTTGATGTGGGGATGATCTGCGAGGAACCGTTCTAAACATAACTTTTGATACAAGTGAACAGATGCATTGTCATGGGCGAGGGACTCTGATATCACCACGAAGGAGAGATTTTGCAATCCTTGATCTCGATCCCTGAAATATACCACAATCGGGTGCACTGTTGCCTGCGACGTATTCCAGTAAAACGACTGGGGCGAATTCTGGGCAATGAAAGAGTAGTTTTCTGAAAAATCTAATTGCACGATGGCCTCATCATGGGGAAGACTGTCTTTTAGTTGCTTCATGTAAACAGACTGTGACGAGCAGATGAAGTGATGTTTCTTTAAGGCTGAAAGTGCACATAGCAGGTTGTGATGAAACTCCTCTACTTGGACAACAAATGTTTGAAGCGACGCACGAACTCCAGGCACCCACTGCTGGTACGTGATATTGTCACAAAACTCTGACATCAGCTGGAGCTTTGTATCCAGTACGCTCTTGACTCCCGGTAACCCCGGACAGTCAGTACAGCTGCCCAGCATGCACTGTTCGCGTTCAGCGCTGCATACCATTGTACCAAGGAGTTCCTTGTAGCCGTTTTCTATCCCAGCCGCGTGGAGCATCATCTTCACATTCTGATGGTAACTGCAAACACACACAGCATGCGTTCCTGCATGGGTCCCCTGCGAGGACGCACCAGGGTGGCCTTAAGGAAGCAAATGTCGAAAAACCAGCTTTCAATGTAGGATTGTTGGCCCGCCACATGATGAAAGCTTCCTTCAGGCTGGCGAGCATGAGACGTTTCTGGTGCCCTTTCAACACGTCTTTCTTCCCCGGCATACAGTATGATATCAGATCGTCCTCGTAGAATTGAAGCACAGATTGCTTTGTGTCGTTGTCTAGAGCTGGTTTTCCCCTAGAGGTGCTTGGTTCGCTGAGGATTCCAGCATTTTTCTTCATTTCCCTAGCTTTCCGCACCATACGATCAGACGCTCCAAAATAACTGGCTGTCTGCTGTCTCGACCATGACGGCGGTGCCAGTGTCAATATCATTACTTTCCGCGATTTATTATCTTCTTCAGCAAATTTGTGTCTCAGTTCATCGAGCACAGTTGTGTAATCTTCGATCAGTACGGGACACGGTCCTTGTGATGTAGCCGGCTCGTCTATCCCAACCCCCAATGATGTTTCCAATGCCTTCCTGGCTTTTGATTCTATTTTGCGCAGTTTGGCTTGTGCATAGCCTTTTCGTTGATCCAGGGCTCTTTTTCGCGTCACTGGTGTTTCGCCAAGGAGTCCCAGGGACTCGTTGAGCGTCTGCAGATCTTGATCGATGTTGCTCGATATCTGTACCGGACTGGCCGCAGGTTCCGCCTCACTTGAAGTGTCCTCGTCATGATATTTCACACACTCTATGTAACACTTAGGACACAACCGATCGCCCGGAGTCAGCTGGAGCGACAGTGCATGCTTCGACAGTGTGGAAGATATTATTTTCGTCCCGCGCACATTCTTCTTGTGTTTGCTGAACGGGTCGACACAACACCTTGAAGCAAGCTTTTGGCTGTATTTTCGTGTGTATAGCAAATGATGGTCCTTGCAAATGCCAATGATTGAAGCAGCGGTGCGCTTAGCTCGAGCAGAAATCAGTGACTGTTCCTCTTGACTCAACTCGCTGAGCTTCGTGACGGAAGGGGTACGAACATATTTGTTGCAACCCTTTGGGCCAAAAGAGCAGAGCGTACTGTCACTCACATTGGTCGATGTAGATGGTGCATCCATGGTCGGAGCCGAGAGCTCCAGAAGGTGAGTAAACAAACGCCAACCGTAAGCTTCGGGTAAGATGACTGGTCAGGGTGGCTAGTGAGGATGATTGCCCATGTCAGTCGCCGCAAACTTTCGGAGGTTGCGGCATTCCTCACAGGCCACTAAAGCCGGAAGCGTCGCGACACTGAAGGCCACGCAGGCGTGTGTGTTTGGGTACCAGGTATTCACGGACCACGCATGAAACAATTCTGTAGACAATTCTCTCTCACTTGTCTAGCTCAAAACAGACGACTGCTTGGGAGCATCTTTATTTTTCAACGGGTGCTCTTCTTTCGAGGATGTACATATGATACCTGATATTGGATCACATAAACAGTTTGGTGTTCTCCTGAATCATGCGGCGGACTGGCGTCGTGCTTTTTTCTTTGGGCTAAAGTGCGCGAGTTCAATTGTTCACACTTCTAATACGAATAATGCAACAAAATAATGTTACGGTAATGAAAAATGTCAGTCTTTACATGTACCGTCGAAGGGAAGGTGCCTTCCCTGTGAGAGGGCGAAAATTACGTAAAAGGAAGATGAAGAAAATTTGCTTGCACGTTGCTTTAAAGAGAACGAATTGCTTCTATTACACTACTGTAGTAAACAGAATTTATCACTTTTTCTGTTTTTTTTATAAAGTTGTGTGTTTATTCATCCCAGTCACATAAGGGCACGCAACTTCGCCCTATACGCCCCTTGTCGTAACTGTGCTTCATTCAAAAATTATTTGCTGAAAAATAACAAAAAGTACCCTTTAGATTTTTAGTTATGTTTTAGATGACACATTTATCTTCACTTTCGCTTTGACAGATTCTTCGTATCGCGTTGGCCACATTTGTTTATTTTTTGTTGTATTATGCCGATTTCTGAAAATTCGGCATATTTGCCTAATTATATCCGGGTCTCATTTGGTACCTAAGCAATACTTTTTTTTTTCGTTGATTGGTCGAGTCACCAACTCCATGGCTACCAAATTTCAAGCTTCAGTTCGTAGGCAGTGAGTCAGCAGAAAATGTCAAACATTCACCGAAAACGCGCATTTTTGTCTCTGGATTACGTCCTGAAAGCCACATCAAAACAAGCTTTCTCGGATGTGGGTGAAAGACACATCCTTTTGGCTCACTTTATCGTTTACGAACCTGAAAAACATCTTGTCGTTTTCTCTGGAGAAGCAATCAAACGCACCTCGTTTTTGACGCAATTCCCGACCTTTAGCGGCACGTAGCGAAAAAAATGCCGCCGAATTCCGCGAAAATATTTCTTGGGTGTTGATTTCTCAAGTATTGGAACAAGGGATCTGAAAATCAGCGATATCCGCGGGGGTCGAGCCACCCGATTGGATCGCTTCATGTGGAATGACCCAGCCCTGAGACAATGGGATGACGTCACGACCAATGAGAACAGCCAGCAGGGGGCGCAGGAATGCTCTTCTCTCTTAGCCTCTCGCAGGTGGCGGTAGGAGCGCGCGCGCATGCGCGGCCGGGTGGAGCAGAGGGCGCTAGGAGCGCGCGTATGCGTAGCTGCCGCAGCGCGTCGCCTCAGTCAGTTGCTCGCTGGCTGTTGCGGAGAGCAGACGTGTGCTCGGTTGCTTCGCAGCCCCCCGCGCTCGCTCAGTTGCTGGCTGGCGGTCGCGGAGAGCAGACGTGTGCTCGGTTTGCGTGTGCTCGGTTGCTCAGTTTCTGCCTGGCTGATGAGCAGTGGAAAAAGGGGGTGATTTACCGATGTTTGCGCGTTGTTTTACTGTGCTCGTGTTAAGCCTTCTCTCGCTGTACGCGGATCTTTAGACTTGTTTAGCGGTGTCCCGTACCAAGCCTGTTGACGCACGTTTAGCGGTTCCCGCCTTGTGTTAGCCGCGTAGTGTTGTGATGCTGTGGCTAGGCCTAGTCGATTGCCTTTTCCCCGATGCGTACTGTTTTCTCCGTGCTGTTTAGCAGTAGCGGTTAGACCTTTTCTCTCGCATGCCTAGACTTGTTCAGCAGTGTTGCCATTTTTACCCGCCGCTAGTGTCTTGTTCTGTCTTTCTCGCATAGAGCTACGATGGTGGCGCCGTCTGGTGTGATGCCTTGCAACTAAGTAGCCGCCTGTCGTCGATCTCTTCAACTACCCGACGCCAACAAGCGCTGGTCACCCCGGAGCCATTTCTTCGTCAAGGAATCGTTGATTTTCGAATAAATTGTTGCTCTCCACTGTATTTCTATCTGTTTATTTTATTTTCTACCTATTTTTTATCAGCTGAAGTAGCCGGAAACTCACACAGTGGTCTGGACACGGCTTAGATGCTCCCCAATTAGTGTAATGACTCCCTGAATGATCCTAATTACTGTGGAGGGTTCCAAAGTGCTCTAATTGCTAATTAATGGCGTCGAGGCCTCTGTGTGAGTTCCCGGATACTTCAGCTGATAATATACTACTCTCGGGGATGTGTTTTATAGGGATTTATATTCCACGCTCAAATACCAAGATTTCTACACAAATACCTCCATCAGCATATCGAGCAAAGTTAATACTGGCACTCAACAACATCTAACAAAAAACAAATAAACAAACAACCCACTTCTCGTCAATTCAGCTTTGATAAGCGCCTTTCCTCTGTGTAAACGCAGTAAAAGAAGAAAAGAGCCGTGAAGAATTTTATGCACTTGTGCTTCAATACCAGTAACTGCAGAAAGCTGTAGCACACGCTAATAAACTGAGAAAGACACACTCACTTCTGCTATCAGAAAATTATTGCCTAATGCGACACACACAACTGCGTTGTCGCTGCGTGTGTAAAGAAAGCCAGGCCAAGGGTATACACAAATTCCCTTAAGCGATCAGGGAAAATCACTTCTACTCCGACAGCATCTTATGATATACGCTGAATTTTTACGGGTGAAAAGTGCAACAAAAAAGGCACTGCTAATCAAGACCACACGCACGACACTAGAAAACACGACAGGGAAAAGGCTTAAGGCGGAGCGCTCAGGAGTAATAGCAGCATCACCGTACATCGCTACGAAACTCAACGGCTAACACAAGATGCGTATGCTTTTCTAACACAAGATGACAAAAACAAGATACTAGCTGCGGGTAAAAACTCCAACAAGAAAGACACTGCTAAACAAGTTCAGACATGCGACATCGCACACAAAGCACCGCTCATCGGGGAAAAGGCCTAAGCCTGCGACAGAAAATTATAGAGCATACACAAGTTCATTTTTCTATTTCGCGTAAGCTAAACGCGGATCTATATTTCTTGCTTGCTTCCATTTCTAATTTTCCTTCTTTTTTTTGTTTATTTTCAGTTTCCTTCTTTCTCTTTTTCGGAATAGCAAGCTGGCAATAGCCTGGCTGACATTTCGTTTTTTTTTTTCTTCGTGTTTTCTTTCACTCTATTAAACATATCCCCTCCTTGGAAAACGACGCACAATTTCTCTTTCCTTAGCAGGGAATATAACTTAAATTTTCAATGATTCACACAAAGTAATGAACTGCTGAAAATGACAAAATCAATTTAAGAAATACCCTGTCGTTGTTGTCATTCCCTACGTAGTGTTAACACGACGACAGTGAGTCTTAGTTGGTGTCTCTTCTAAAAATACGACATGCAGCAGATCATTATCCTTGCGGTAAATCCTTTATACCAGTGCCAGCAGAATGTATTCAGAAAGGCTTCGAGTGTGTGAGGTGGGCCCAAGGCGTGTTGATGGGCGCGCACTGCTCTGTTGTTGTATGCTTGCAGTCAATGATGCTGAAATGACTAGTTTTTTTTTTTGAGTCATTAGCGACTCATCTATTTAGTGAAAGGTCGTGCGCTTGTGAACATTTGTAAACTGGTTTGGTTTAAAAAATGATGAGGGGTACAGCGTCTTGCCAATGATGTTCTCATTTACCCGTTCCACTCAATAGTATTGCAAAAACATATGGGTGCAAGCGAATCAAAGTAAAATGAAATTAATCCTCTTCTGTATTATAATTGTTGCGAAAAAGCACGGCTCCATTTTTTTCTTGGATGTATAGACAACATGCATTCCTGAGCCGCTTTCTGTTTTTGATCCATGACTTGAAAACCCGAGACGAGGTAGGGACGAAAACAGACATACACAAACACGGTCTCAGAACAGGAGGTAACAGGTAACAGGTGGCCGTTGAGCTTCGTAGCGCTGTGCGGTGACTCAGTGATTATTCCTGAGCAATCCGTCTTAAGCCTTTTCCCTGCTCGCTTAAGTGGAATTTCTTCTTTCACTGCTTTTACGCAGAAGAAAGCCGTTTGTCAATACTGAATTCATGAGAAGTGGGTTGTTTATTTGTTTTTTGTTAGATGTTGTTGAGTGTCAGTATTAACTTTGCTCGATTTGCATGCAGTAAGCTGTTTGCAGTTATAGGTATTTGTGTAGCAATGTTGCTATTTCAGCGTGGAGTATAAATTCCTATAAAACACATCTCCTTGTGCATTCCTGAGCTGCTGACTGTGTGTGCTTTTTTCTGATTTGTGACGTCATCATGGCATGTCTGGACTTGTTTAGCAGTGTCTTTCTTGTTGCCATTTTACCAGCCGATAGTATCTTGTTGTTGCCATCTTGTGCTAGCCGTTGAGCTTCGTAGCGCTGTGCGGTGACTCAGCGATTATTCCTGAGCAATCCGTCTTAAGCATTTTCCCTGCTCGCTTAAGTGGAATTTGTATACCCCTGTCCTGTGCTTTCTTTACGCAGCGATAATGTGACTGTGTATGTAGCAATATGCAAGAATTATCTGATGGCACAAATGGGTATCTTTTTCGCAGTTTATTAGCGTATGCTTCGGTTTATGAAGTCGTGGCAATTCCAGCACAAGTGCATGCAATTTTTCGCTGCTCTGTTCTCCTTTCACTGCTTTTACGCACAAGAAAGCCGCTTTGTGAAGCTGACTGCATGAGAAGTGGGTTTGTTTGTTTGTTTGTTTGTTTGTTTGTTTGTTACATGTTATTAGGAGCTCGGTACGTTGAAGAAGTAAGCTGTTTGCAGTTATAGGTATTTCTGCAGAAACGCTAGCATGTGAGCGAAGGGTAGAAATTCCAATGAAGCACGCCACCCTCAGTGTAAATTAATTATCTTGGATGTGAGTCTGCTTCACTGCATGACAGGGCCTGGTAGGCTGAAATGGCAAGAGGGAAAACTTGGACTCCAGTCGACTTACATTATGCGCCAGCATATAGCCTTTTTTGAAGGCGCACACAGCCTTGAAGAACGTTTAGAAAAGTCCATCTATCATCATGTAAAGTTTTACCCGCGCACTTATACTAATACCCCAATAACGCTTCCCGAATGACGCGAATGCTACGCCGCAACCCCATCCCACCAAGCCCACGCAACCCCTGCGCAGCACAGCAGCCAGCAACTCGCCCATGCACTCGCCACTCGACGCGCTGCACTCGCGGCCAGCTGTCTCTTGAGCAGCCAATCCAATCCAGGCCCATTTGCTTTCCCGCCTTCAGCTCTGTCGAACGCGTTGTGGTGTTGTCTCTTGTCTCTGTGTGTGCATCGGGAAATCTCCTGCTTTATGTGACAAGCGTGTGAGTGCATGTGTACACAGAGACGTGGGAGTCGTGCTGATCGTCTGTGAAGAACTTTACGGATAGCTTTTCAACAATGGGTGAGTCACGAAGTACGAGTTCCATTCTGTTGTTGCAGCCCCTTGCAACGAACAATGAACGCAACCTGAAAAGGATTGTGTTCGCTAATGGGCATCTAAAGCCCAGCAAACCATCAATATCCCACAGACCTCCCAAATTGGTCTCACACGTCACAGATGTCACGCGTATCCTCACAACGTCCGCTGTATATCCACCATGAGACGTCACAAATATCCCCCAGTGAATATTCTGTGGATATACTACGAATATCACAACAATGACATTTCATTACCTTACAAGGATTTATTGTGTCGATAACAGCCATTTCCAGCATTCTCAGACGTGGCAATTTCTCACTCTTTCCTCATAATAACAATATTGATTTTATACCCTCATATCCATACCTTTTCTAATCATATTTGTAACGACTCATCACGTATCGCATCATAGTCAATAAACAAAAGAGAGAGAGAGAAAAAACATATTTTACCTTTTCCACGGGAATTATAATGATCGGTCACGCATGTTGACGGATATAACAAGAATGAAGTTCCTAACAAGCGCGAGCCGAAGCGTAACGACGTCTGCCGCCTCATCGCCATCGACATTCCCCAACCCCCGTTTCAAACAGGCGAGGCGCGTCGTCGTAGCGGTTCGGTAGGATATGACATGTTACACGGAAGGGTCTTTGGAACCTCAGCATCATGCGTATTTTGTACTGGAATCTCGGGAGCATCGAGGCAGCACTGGCCAGTACGTCGAACAACTACGTTGTGCATAACAACGATTGCCGTGGTGTGCGAGAGCTAGCGTTCCTTTGTTCTCCGGCTTTGCAGTTAAGGTGAGTTCGTTCTTCCTTTTGCCTCACTTAAGATTTGTGCGTTGTTGTTTTTTCAACAATCACATGTTGTAGATGTGTGGAGCAATGACAGCTTTGTATCTGAGTAAACAGCTGTAGTTTGCTTTACCTGCAGAGTCTGGTGCGTATCACTGACGAACTCATGCGAACGGCGGAACTGTGTGAGATTGTGTGTGTACAGCTACAAAGTGCAAGTCCAATTCTTCACATCTCTTTGATTCAGGATTTGATTGGGAATGATGAAAGCAATGGTGAAGCAAATTCTATTAACTATGCACAGCCTGCTAGTAGATAAGCTTGGCTCAGCTACAGTTGTCTTTCATATAAAGGATAGCAGTTATGTTTTCACGTTCGACCGCACTGTTTTTCAAAGTTCCTTGTTTTTTTCATGACCGCTTATCTTTCTTAAATGTCACATGGACGCCATGTGACTCTAGATTAATAAAACATGACTGTTTTACAGTATCCACACACAACCATGGATAGCCTCACACATGTGTAAAGTTACTGGTGTCCCTACAACACTGAAGAGCCAGGCATAAACCGGAAGACGTCGCTTGGGTCTGCCAGTGATTAGGCACTGTATACTGCAAGAGAAACTGCGGTAAGTCACTGTCTTGCATTTGTTCCCACTTTTTGCAGAGTGTCTGTGCTTTACGCCTATTTATGGCAGTGTTTGAGCTGCTATCCCAATAGATGGAATTAACTATGTTATTGATTATCTTTCAGGGATGACGGTTGCGAAGTGGCGTAGCAATCACGTGATTATTATTATTATGACCATTATTGTCTTATTATGCGTCTTATCCGTGTCATCCTATATTCTTAATAATTAGCCTATTTATGTTGTAATATCATATTTTGTACTATTAGAAAGAGCGTTTCTTACAGTGCATGTAACATCACTGTACTTGGTTTGTGTTCAATAAACAAGAGTTCGTTGGTACGATGTTCTCTGTTGCAGAGTAGTATTTTCCGTAGAATAAGTAAAAATTGCAAAAAAATCTTCAAAATACAATAATAATAATACGTCCTGTATATGTCCTCTATATGTCCAAATATCCCTGACAGACATTCCTGGAACCTTCCCTGGATCAGCAAATGTGGAAGAAATACGGGTCCTCTGTCTGTCCCAGAGACGTCAACGGGCTATTCAGCCTAGTCCCTGGGATATCCCAAAATCCCAAGTGGGATATCGTGTGGACGTTTCTGAGACATATATTGTTTACTGGGAGGGAACGAGGGAGTTCTTGCTTTTACGTTCTGGGCTTTTCAGACTACTAATCGTGTGCGTACTAGACTTTCCGGGTATTTGCTGTTGCTGATACTTTGTTTATAAGCGGCAATCAATGTTATTTATCAAAGAGTTTATAGTGTGGCGCACAGTTTCGTTGTTATTATACATGGAAATGTGGTATTCCTAGCGTGAAAGTGTCACTTCCAGTTGCTACTGCTAGTGTTCCGTGTTCTTGAGTGCGTCCTGTTCGCGGATGCCGTTACTACTAGTTACTACGTCGTTACGGTGAACGTAATCTGTGCGTAGTAAGTGATGGCGATCCGATAACCGCGCGTCGTCTGCTAGCTCCAAATGCGTCGACAGGGCAGCGCTTTCCTCGGAGTGCGGATGCGTGGACCAATGAATGGTCAGAACACCTCAAGGATAACACATCGGGAACAATCGAGAAAGTGTTGATAAGATTATCAACACTTTCTCGATTGTTCCTAAGGTGTTCTTCCGCCCTCTACGCTTCCCTGCCCAGGCGAATGAGCGCAGTGATTGAGAGTGGAGGGGCACCAACGCGTTACTGAGGTCCCGTGTTCCACAGCGTTTCTTTGCCTCATTTTGTATAAATTTATTATTTCCTTTTTTAATCCTAGCCACCAAGCGAGGCTTGCTTGCTTCACATAACACCAGTAAATAAAATGAGGTAATCCCTCGCTTGTGCCAGTTTCTCGGAGTAGCCGTGGTCCTTTGCATTACTGTGACACCTTTCACAAAAAGTCCTGACGACCGCAGGAACTGCTCAAATGTGGCCTAATCCCGGTGTACTTATGCTTCAAAAACAGTAAACAGGAACAAAAGGAAACAGGTTACAATTCCCATTGCGCTCAGCATTCCGCGGAAAGCGCTGCCCCGTCGACGCATTTGGAGCTAGCAGACGACGCGCGGTTATCGGATCGCCATCTCTCCCGTCTGGTGGCGCTGCGCAGCACCTCAGCCACCAGGGGAACGGAAGTGAGGCGAAGGCGACGGTAGCACAGCAACTTGGTTCGGGAACCCGCTTTTACGGGGGCTGGAGGTATCAAACAAGTATGTCGCAAGCAGTACTATTCATTGAGTGTGCTAATCTGTACTATAGTGTACGAATGTTGCGTGTATTGCTAATAATTTTGCGGGCTGTGTCACTAGAATGAAGCCATGATTGGGGAGGCGGAAGCATGTGACAGAAAAAAAAAACAGAAACATGTCCTTGCTTTGGGAATATGAAAGACGAATTCAATGGACCTTTTCCATATTCGCGTCGCCCCTTGCGGCGGAATGTCGAACATCGTGTCTTTCCCCCCAATAATGGTGACGCTTCCCATTCGTGAATTACATGCAACAAGTAAAGTGGTGGATCAGAAAGCCAGAACGGCCACTGGAATAGTTATTTAAACGTGTTACGGAAGAGAGGAAGCTTCCCAACTCCACACGTAAAGCCGGCAACTGTGAAGTGATGTTAAGTCTTGAACATAATTCAGGGCCCTTGCCTATTTTCTGTGAAGGACCTCAATACAAGAAAGTTGTCACTGGGAATAAGTATGTGCTGAGGAATACCTGTGGTGACAACTGTTGCGTTCTGCTGGATTGAAGTACAGAACATTGCCTTTTTCTCAACAACGAGAAGGCCGTGTATTATTGGAAGACGGTTCCTCCAGAAAAATGACCTGTACACCTTTCCGTGCCCATCGTCGTCATTTGGAATTTATGCGGCATCAGGACCCTCAGACACTAGCGTCTGGCCATTGGAAATCGTATCATCAAAATGTATGAAGCTCCCGTTTCAAGGACAGTGGGCAGTCTTTCCGTTGCTGCACTCTGAGCTGTTGAGGGACAGTGGCTGTGATGTTGAGGTTGCTTGAGTATTTATTCTATTACAGAAAGGATGCTTTTCAAGGTGTGCTTGACTGAAATTTGTAGACGTTCGTTGTGCTCTTATTACAATATTTTTCTGCAGATCAACAACATTTTTTTATTGTCAAATTCCCTGGAGGAGACAACGACGTTGCTGTGCTGCACTCAACTTGGGCTGAAGATGGGCACTGTTGGTGGCCACCAGAGAGGATTTCCAACAAACTGCGATCTATGATTGTTAGGGGACACGCCCCATTGCAGAGCTGGAACAAAGTCGAATGTTCTGTAATTGATAGATTCTGTAAGTATGCTGTCAGTGAGTGTTTAAGAATGCCTCAGGGGTGCCATAATGTTCTGTAAAGTTAATGTGGGCTACATTCTTGATATGCCTATGCACTATCCTGTGCCTATGCACTGTGTATGTTCCTGCAATCATTCATTATATGCTACTACCGCATGTAAAGGTACATACGAAGAAGCACGCAGAAAACTCCCTCATGCCGAGCATACCTCGGATCTGCAGTCCGATGTTGACTCACGTCGACTTAGAAAGAAACGAAGCCGGTTAACCAGTAGCACCGATTCTGACAGCAGTGATGGAGAACTTGAACTTCCACCACCTCCAGGTATGACATTAATTGGCCTTATATGCCAGAGTAATGGTAATGATTGTCAGAGGGACTGGCGGCATTATAGACGATACAAACACTAGCCTCATCAACGGCCAGGCAATTCGACGTGATTAACTAAGGCAATTTGTAAAAAAATGGGTGATGGGTCAGTGACATCCCCACCATTTTTTTTTTGTCAACTACCTTAGTTATCACGGCGTAAACGTATTGCTATATATTTTTGTTATCTGTGTTACTGTATGATGTTTGCTGCAATGGTCAGTGACCTGAATTTATGGGCTCTTTCGTTTTCGGTGTAGACATAACAAACTCAGTGAAGCGTGCACAGCAAGAAGCTCGCAAACCACCCTGCCCACCAGGAGCTGCTGTACCTTCCGGTAAGAAATGCATACTAATTATGGCTACAATCTGACTTGTTTATTACGTTTACTTCCAAGAAGCTATAACAGTGTACCTAACAGTCTGCACTTTGCATGCAGCGCATCTCAGAGATTTTGAATATATTTTGCGATGTATAACTACACCGTTGCAGTCAATCTGTAAGCATTGTCATGCTGTCATAGGGACAGTTTTATGCTGCCTCCTAATGAGTACATACATTGCATGAATATCTGTTACAGGATGACAATACATTACAGTCGACTGCAGTATATCTGCGTTACTTTCACAAGCCAGCAGTGTGTTTGAACATCCTCATTTGTTGCGAACATTTTGTTCGAATTGCGCTAGGGCTACCTGCATGTTTAACTTGCCTGGCCAATGAACTTAACTGCAAAAATGACATCTGTATTGCTCTCATAGCTTTCTTTGTAAGAATTATGTAAGGGCAGAAAACACCCTGTGTGATTTCTACAGAGTATGTGCAGCATAAAGTGAACGATATTAACTAAAATCATTTACAGGTCCCTCTGAAGATTACTCTGGGGAATGCACAGTTCTGTCACAGGATATAAGTCATGGTAGGGAATTCTCTTCAGGGGATGCTCTTGCAGCTATATGTATATAAGGTTTGCCTATTGGTCCCTAATGAACGTTTTCCAGGGATTTCAGGAGCAGAAATGCTTCAGTATGTTGTATTCAGTTCAGCATGTTCTAGCAATGAAACGATGCGAAATGTGATGCATTGCGCTGTGATGCATTGCGATGCGATGCGGGTGTTATCATATGTAGAGGTCCTATTTTTAGGCTTAAAGAGTTCTTAAAAGAGTACTAGAAACAGAGTTATATATACATAAAAATGCGCAACCAGTTTTCATGCTAAGAAAGCTTGTTTTTTCTTTCTGTTGTGGGGTTGTGAACTCGTCAAGTCTACAGTGACTGTTTTTTTCACTCCTCTTCACACGTATATGCGGAAGTAAATAATAATATAGGTTGGGGCAAAAGTTCACGGAAAATGGCAGTTCCAGATATCTTCGCCCTTGTGGTACGGAGTGACAAACAGGTGACTGGGTTGTCCAGACAGGCTTTTCCAATTTTGTGCGCTCCTGTACCCTGTGAATACCATGCTGCAATAAACAAGTATGTAAGCACTACGTTCCATAAAGTTTTGTCCCAAGCTGTGCATCTCGATAACAGGTATTTTTGATTAATTGAGAGCTGGACAAGCTGCATGCCATCAACAGTACCTGCTTGACCTAAGAAAGCTTATCACTCACGTAAATATTGTTCTGCGAAAACTGAGAACACAGTTAAGAGTTACATGATGGGACCGCAGCCCTAACCCCACAACGACAGCATATTTATCATGGCTGTTTCATTGTTAAGATGTCCCTCTCCAATGGCTTGGGTTCTAATTACATCAAAAGTTCTACATAAAATATATGAGTAAAGCACACACGCATGAATCTGAATCGACTCCAGCTAGCCAGCAAGATGTTCAGAGCATGCAGGGCATTGACTTGTCAAATGTACCAAAAAGCCATACCAGTAACTCTCTTTCATTGTAGTGTTTTCATAAAAATTGCTTAACACTGACATGCTGTCGGTTACATTGTCCTCATTTTCCCGTGGAATTCTTGTGTTTCAGAAAAAAAATCTATGGACACTAATTCAAATAGCTGGACATTAGCCATTTAAGTCTGGTATAAGAAACTATTAAGATTGTGCTGATCTATATTATGTCACCCTGCTCAGGGTCCATTCAAGGGCTATATTGCCAAGTACTCCTGCTTTACAGGCTAAACAGAATTCCCATTGCACTAGCACATTTTATAGCTGACATGTTGCAGTTGTGGATGGTGCTGGTGTCAGTTAAACCCCTAGGCGGGCATGTTTTAGGATATCAAGCTTCCAGCAACTATGCAAGGCACGGTTTAGTACTTCAAGAACATGCGTCGTCCCAGCAACTCGGCCAGCACGCAGGTGGCTTTCAACAAGGCGCTGCATCATCACCTTGGAGTCCCTTTCTTGGAGAAGGCAGAGGTAGGACAGTTGTACTGCCAGCACTACATGCATAACACTGTCGGGACTGTAGTGTACAAGAGCCTGTGTGCACTTGTTACTGACGCTATTTTATTGATATGTGAACATTACATCAGAGCAATATAACTGAATCTGTGTAGGATATGTCGGCGAAAACAACTCTATTGGACCGCAGGGACCAACTGTACAGCAGGGATACCACTGTGGATATGTATGGTAATGTAAACCCTGCACCAAAATGTAACTTTACAAAAAAAAGATTCATTTATTCTGTTCTCTACTTCAGCTCGTGACAGCCGTGTTGTATATGGTGCCCCCTTCTCGGAATACCAATCTCCAACATCTGAGACTAGTAATGCAAGGCGCTTTTGTCCGGTCAGTAACATCGCGCCTATGGTCCACAGAGGTATGGCCGTGCAGATTGTATTATTGTTATCCGCTTAACAAAGCGGCACTGGGGAATATTTCAGAAGAAATGCGCAAGTCGCAGCACAGGTTGCAGCCCAGTGCACTTGTCCAGCATAGCTACAGCACTTCCATTGCTTGTTGTACTACATTGGAGACAGGTACGACAGCAAGCATGTACCTGGGACAGCAAGCATAGTTTAATTGAAGTTGGCTCTAGCCGGGGCACCGTGTTTGGGCATTCCCATTCCAGTTGAAGGGATGCCCAGTAGTAGCTGCGAACTGCGCAAAGCTGATGAAAGAGTGATAGCTCCTTCAGTTCGTGCCATCAATAGAGGGCTTTCTTTCTTCGGATTGGACAATTTATTAGAACCTATGCTACCAGACACTGTAGAGAGACGTACACGGTATCGAGCTGAAGACAGCTCTCTCAGAACCTTCACAGTTCTGAATTTCTAACTGCGATGCCTTCAACTGGAATGAGAATGTCCAAACACCTGCTTCCGATGATGGAAATGAATGTTTCGAGGCCGGAACCGAATAAGGGACAAACATACACAGCCTCGAGTGCCTAAGAACGATGAAAGAAGTCCCTGAAAAGGTTAGCCAGCTGTAGGACTGAAGAAGGTGTGGGTTCGAGTCCTACAGCTGGCTAACCTTTCCTGTGACTTCCTTCTTTCATCTGCCTCCTATGTTTTGGTTAAGCCTCTTCGTTAGCCAGGGTAGCTCTCCCTCTGCTGTGCCTGCCGGAGCTGCATTAAAGTCAGTCATGTACAGCTCAGCAACAGTAAAATGTTAACCACATTAGTGCAGGATTTGAAAACGAGGTTCTCCGGCTATTGCATGTGATAAAAATCGCCCAAGAGGACCAGACATCTCAATTGAACACTGTCACATCTGCCCTGGAGCGTCAAACTGTGCAGGCGGCCCTTGACGAGTACAATGCTCTGGAGCCATATGAAGAACTAGATCAGTTTCTGGCATTCGATCGCTGTCTTAAGCATGAGAAGGAAATGAAAAAGTCGGTAAGCTGATAATTATTCTGCTGACTTCGATGGTGACGTTCTGGAATCACCTCTGTTAAAATCTGAGATGGACAACTGTTACATTGGAATGTGTTTGGGACACTGTTATTCAATACACAGCTGATTTACATTTAACATTTAAAAATAAATTTCGAACTCCCCTTGGTGTGAACGTTCGCCCCAACTAATTAGATTCGTCGTCTTTGATTCGAGAAAATACGATAATTACTCAGTAAGTGTAGACTGAGCTGAAAAGCCGGAAACACTGTCATCTCAAATTTGTATGGATATTCAATACTCTGTTCAGTATTGGGCATTGTTTTCTATAATTCGATTCGATTCCACTTCAAATATTGAGATTCCCACACTCATGCATATAACCCGTAATTCATAAACCAATTTATGAAAAAAAACATGTTTTACTGTACTGCAATTCGATCAGGCATAGTAGATGCTGGCACAGATCTCTATTTCCACAAGCACGCTTTGACACGTAACACATGTGCAAATTTTTAGATTCATCTGGATCGGGAATGTCCAGACACATTTCTTCTGAAATTGAAAAATTTTGAGGCCTGTTGTGTAGCATAGTGTTTTGTTCAGTTAGCGAAACATTTTGTGTGCGTATTACACGATTACAGGATAACATGATGTGTGGGAAAGGCATTCATTGAATCACCAAGAACTTGTGAAATTTTATCCCGCAACCCTATTTTGAAAATTAAACCACAGTCTCATCTTCCACAAACTGTGTAGTACTGCTGTTCACTCCACTTCTACACAACTACTACTTTTACTATAGTTGGCCATGCTGCAATAGTATTGGGGAACGAACACCAAGGGTGCTACACTGAGACTCCTGCGGCCACTAATGACTGATGATGTGGCCACTGATTTTAGCTGGAAAGGTGGAAAGGGGAAGATAAAGTTTTGTTATCTCCTCTGCTGTGATGCCGTCTTCCGTGAGTAACTCACATCTGTACGTTTCAACGCACATCAGGCAGAAATATATATATAAAAAAACACAGATGCATTCGATCTAGATTTAAATCATCTCGGACATGGCGGTTTTCTTCTTTTTCAAAGTGATGCAGTAATAATAATATCTACAGGGTTCTTCTAGAAGGCGTGAGTTTAGCCAAATCCAAACCTTGCAGATTAGTATGTATTTTTTCGGAGTTTTGCTGGGAGTTTTAGTGAGCATTGTGATCCTGTAGAAATTAAAGTCGAGCAAAGTGTCCTTTTTTCCAATGGCCCATCTCACTCTAAAGCTGTCATTTTGTTCTGTGTGTGCCTCGCAAGAACTTCAGTAAATGAAGCATGTTTAGTTGTCGATCCTGTGTGCTAATGTGTCACTTATTGCCTTCCAAATGTATTTCTTCAGGGTGCATCAAATCAAATCGGCTACTCAAGAATACGACAGATTCGGAGATCGAGTGTCACATAAAATCGTGGCTTCGACACGCCAAAGAACGCATAGACAGAAAGGCCGCTAACAAGGAAAAGCCAACAGCATCTCAGGTTTGACATGTGCCACACACAAGGACTGTGACATTTTTGGTTTATGTTACATATTTTTCCATCACGCTTCATTATCAGTAATGAATGCCTGTGCAGTCCTGTACATCTTTAAGTGTTACAAAATTCATGTATTCAAACTATGAAGGTTACCTGCATGCAATTTTTGCCTGTACATTCTATTGCCTGGTGGACGTGTGTGACATGTTTTGTGACTGTAGTTTGGCTAACTAATTCAGGTTCACTAATTAACTCTCTAATCAATGCTCTTCCAGAAAAGCTTGCATAGGAGAATTTGAGGGAACCCTCGTTCAATGACATCTTGTTTTTAATTTTGACACAGGCTTATACACTGACTCGGCCGCTTCGCAAATTATTCTGAAATGACGCAGAAACCAAGGTGAAACTCACGTATTGAGCGCAGAAAGGGTTGCAGCCACTGTCAGATGAACATTGACACAAGTCGCAGGGACTTTCGAAGCTGTCGCCCCGCCGAGCTGACAGCGGCGAGTACTGTGCTATCCAGACAATATTAGGGTGTGTGCTGTTTAACATGTCACTTGTGTCATAGCGCGTAATTAACAGATAGCGGCTGTTGTACTTCTGTGCGCAGTATGTGCAGTTTTGCCACAGTGTCAGCTTATTCATTGTAATTTGTGCGACGGCAACATTGTGTATGCTTGCTTTCATGCCTTTTGAGACAAGGTATTTTTAAACATGGGTAGTGCGCAGTCCTTCTGTTGTAGCTTTTCCAGAAAAGCGCTAATTAACACCTTGATTGGTGAATCCTAATCAGCTAGCTAAACTACAGGGTCTTACCCTATAAAAGTCCACACGCGCCGGCATGCCGTGCTCGCTAATTACTCAATGCAGGTGGCACATTGCGTCGTCTACGTGTTAAGCTCATAAGGACATTCAATCATGGTAAATTTCATAGTGAACGAGCTTTGCAGCGCGAAGTTATAACGGAAAACGTGCAATTCCTCTACTCAAAACAATCAAGATATCGGTTTTGCGAAGAGCAGTTGACATGCCGCTCCCCAGACGGCGGCGTGTCGCATGTCCCGCCAACTGGGTGGAATTGCAGTTTTCATTAGCTTTCGTGCATTTTGCTCCTGAAATAAGCAACGTACGGAAGGTAATTGCCGAGATACTTAGCAGATGACAACCAAAAGGGATACCGCCTGCTTATACTGAAAGGTAGTGAAATAATGTAAATCGGAGACGTCTCTGCCTGCCAAATCGACAGGTCGCCATCTGGGGAGTGGCGTGTGAACTGCGCTTTGCAACACCGCCATCTTGGTTGTTTTGTCTACGGGAATCGCAGGTTTTGCGTGTAACTTCGCATTGCTGGGCTCAGTCACTTCGATATTTACCATGATTGAATGTCCTTATATGAGCTTTATACATAGACAACACAATGCGCCACGTGCATTCAGTAATTGCCTAGCACGGCATGCCAGCGCGGGTGGAATTTTATAGGGTAAGATCCTGTAGTCATAAAATATGTCTCATGCTCTCCGCATGGCTCTAGAATGCACGTGCACAGGCTGCATGAGGTATATCTCATAAGTTGACCACAATTCTGTAACTTAACACTTAGAAATTTCTCTGTAACTTGGGCAAAACGTGAGAAGTGTCGTACTTCATCAGGGTGTGCCAGCAATGGTAATTTTTCTGTAACAGGTTTGATGGGGGACCACATGCACTGTGTACCAACAAAACTGAAAAATGTTTGCCATATATGCATAGGTGGAGAACTATGTGCAACAGGAAGCACAGGTTGTCCTGAGTTTTCTAACCTATTCGCATTTCTCTCCCTTTTTCTCCATTCAGCACTCAGTGCACGTTAGTTGGACACAGTGCGAGAGTTTGTGCCATATTGGCAGTACAATACATGTACTGGTAATCCCTCTATTTTCATGCACCTCCTTTCTGTGATATATCGAGTTGTGCCTTTTTTTGCTCCCACATATTGGTGCCTCTCATCCATGAGTACAGTGTCACTTTGAACACGAACATTACTTTTTTTTGTGTGTGTGTAACGTCTTTGTAGTGTTTTTAATAGAAACCAGTGTTGCATTATAGTATACTTTTACACTATATTTTTATCAACATTTTAGTCTGAAAAGCTCATGTGAATTTCTAGTCCACTGCCATATCTAGACAATGTGGAATTATAGCACTTTCGTATCTGCTCGAGAAAGCAAGTGTGCTTCTATACATTGCAGTCAGCCGCCATTCCTAGTTATTATACAGGGTGTGTGCAGGTATACCTAACTGATATTTGCACTTGTAGCTCGTTCTCCATTTACCCAAAGAACTTCCGGTGGCACACGATGGCCTATCTATGCGTGCGAAACCTACAAAAAATCATAGAAGCCATACCCGGCGTAAAAAAATAAACAGTGCGGAAACCCCGACTTCCATACATTAGAATAGGGCAACATGGCGGCCTCAGGAGAGTTGTATTCAGGTACCGCTACGGGAGCTACCGGTGCAGAAATCGAAATGATGTCCCACATGGATGCTCATCAGCAATGCCCCTAGTGGTACTAGCATACAACTCACCTGAGACCGCCATGTTGCCCCATTCCAATTTATGGAAGATGTTTTTGAAGTGCTTATTTTTTAATGTCAAGTATGGCTTCCAGGATTTTTGTAGCTTTCGCACGCATAAATACACCATCGTGTGCCACTGGAAGTTCGTCATTTAAGCAGACGGGTTACGTGTGCAAATGCCAGCTAGGTTTACCTGTGCACACCCATTGTGTGTATGGCTTTTTACGTGCACATGCAAGTGTTTTATCTTATATCTCGAGCCTTATTCAAAGTATACATCGTCATATTTTTTGTGTACGTTCCGGGCAACATTTTGGTAGAGGCCTATTTTGCGTCCAGATCGGGATCGTTATGCTTTGCTCTCAAACATTTCTGAGGTATTGAGAGTATATCGTATAGTGGCACATCTTAGTTTGCGACCCACAATATGAATTTTACCTGTACTGCAAGATGCAGAGAAAGTGTGTCCTTTAATTTCAACATAATCTCTATTGGATCTAGTCAATTTAAGTGGGATAACCTTGTTAGTTGAATATATTATGCAGGCAATGCTCTTCTGACCCGCATACCTGTATTCTGTTCTCTTCCTGTGATATTACCGTTGTTGAGGCAGAAATACAACATGTTATGATTACGTAATGTGTGCTGTCATCACTGTAGATATCAGGTGGTTCAAATATTGAGCCTTAGCGACCCTAGCTAGCAGCGAACTGGATCCCTGAGCACTTAGCCTGCAATGGCCTCCAGAAATAGTGCAATAGTGGGTAGAAAAGCCCAGTCAAATCCCTGCCTTGTCCCTCAAGATATCCCCGGGAGAAAAATAGGACATCATTCGGGGGACACCGGGACGTCCAGTGGACATCCAATGGACATCGTAGGATTTCCATGCGAAATCCCACTTATCCCACAAGGATATCCGCCGGATATCCAGTGGACGTCACCGTGTTGTCTGGGGCAGAACAGGTGGACGGAGTGTTCCGGCCAACCTACGTCGCTACTCGGACCACTCCGAAGCATGGGCAGCACGGCGGACCGGACTTCTGGCCTACCGATCTAAGGCAACGGCAACCACCGTGGGGTGCGTGGCATCGGCTGTAGCAGCAGAAATCTCAACATTGCAGTGGCGGACAGGTGGCGAGTCCAAGGACGGGAGAGAACCTCAATTGATTTTCTCCCGAAGGACCAGGTCAATGGTGAGGACGACGGGAATGGAAAGGGCAGAACAGGGTAGGGATCTCGCGCTGGAAGGGGCACATCAGACGCCATTGTCTCCTGGACATATGGAAGGGTTGACCGATCCTGAGCAGGACAGCATGCGCGGAGACCCTGTGAGGCAGAGTAGTTTTGAGATGGTAAATGCGACCGCTGATCTGGGGGCGGATCGAACGGACGCTTAGGTTGCAGATTGAGTTGCAAAGGTTAAGGTTTTCGAGAGTGCAGACAGAGGTGCAGGCTCGTGGGGAAAGCGCGGCTGGAGGTACGCGAAGGCGCATGGGCGAGTACGCAGCAGAACTACGGGCTACCTTGGCCCCGATGCCCGATCTGGATGCCTTGGTGCCAGCATGGTTTCGTAACGCTGACGCGTTATGTAATTCTCTGGAAATTCCTGAGTCTGTGCAGGGCGCTGTGATTCTCCCTTTCTTGAATGAGCGGATGCGAGCTTTCGTGGCTTCCCAGACGGCCACAGAAATCCTAACGTATGTGCAGTTGAAGGCGTTAATTCTTGAAGAGCTAAGGCTAACAGCGAACACGTACAAGCGTTTATTTAACGGCGCTACGAAGATGGCGGACGAGTCATGGAATCAGTTTGCCACTAGGGTAGAGACGTTGTTCAGGTATTACTTGGACAGTCGAGGCGTTCAGACGCTGGATCACCTCAGGAAACTGATGATATCAGACGGACTCAAGGAGGAAATGTCTGACGAAACGCAAAGGTTTGTCTTGCAGGGTGAAGTAAATCAGTGGCTACGTCCTAAGGAGCTGGTTTCTGTTGCAGAAAATTTCGAGGAGTCGTGGCAGGATTTAGTTGACGCGAGAAGACGTGGTGGGGTCACGCGAGATTATCCGCATGACCATGCTAGGTCGGACAGGGATACCACATGACCGCGTCGGACCTGTTAACCAGAGACGCTGTTTCCAGTGATGGAGGTCCGGCCACATGCGTAGGGCTTGCCCGGAGCTTCAGCGGCGATCGGAGGGGCAACGTTCTGTATCCAAGGCAGATGGTCCACGGATGTTAGTCGCAAAGGTTGGGTTCCAGGGTACAGACGGAACAGTTCGGGATCGTACGGACTGGGTGGACATTGCCATAGAAGATAGAACGGTTACAGCCAGAGTAGACTCGGGCGCGGATGTAACGGTGGTGCACCCGAGAGATGTACCAGCGAAGCGTTTGGCCCAAGCGAGGGTTGTTGTACAGTTAAAGGGTGCTTTCCGGGCTCCGGGTGAGGCAGAACTGCGATATTTGGATATCGCGCTGAAAGGGGAGAATGGGGCAGTGGGAGTTTCTCATCAATCCAGGATCTTGTGTGCGGTTACCAGTGAGTTGTCGGAAGACGTTGGTGCTCTGATCACGCCGCAAGATTACGAGGAGCTCAGCAGGGTTGTCCGAGGGGCCAAATTGGAAGCGGAGGAGATGGTTGTGATAGAACGCCAGGTGGATGCAGGTGAAGGGATGGCCACGATGATTGAGTGCGTAGAATTGGAAAGCGTCGAAGCGGCAAACGCGGAGGAGCCAAGGATAGAAGGCGACACCGTAATGGTTGGAGTAAACAGCGTAGGGGTAGAGGGCGGGTGTACAGGACTCTCGGATCAGTTCGATGTTTCAGACTACTGTCCACAGAAACGTCGCATGTTTCATAGCAGCGATGTCAGGCTCAATGTATTAGGTTCAGGCGACGAGAAAGAGCCATCTTCCACGAATCGCGGCTTGCAGTCGGGCGTGGAAGACAGCGAAGACAAGGTACGGATGATACGAGACGAGGGGGTAGAAGGGACCAAACTGTGACGATTACGAACGACGAAGCTGCAGAATCGGTTTCAGAAATGATGACTGATATAGTGGTTTCTAAAATTATGACCAACTTGGGAAATCGTCCGCTTGGTGAGGCCTCCCGATTTCCTGAGTCTGGATGCAAAAGCGTACGACCAGCGGCGGTACGTCAAAGCAGCTGAAGGATACGAAGTACTGGACAAGGAACGAGCTAGGCTCAAGCTTGGAAATACGGTACGGTGGCGTTGTGACAACTGCACGATGAAAACTCGAAGGCCGCGGGGTAATGCCAGGATCGTCAGGTGGTTGGACGGAAGCATGTCGGTACATTTGAGTTCGGAGATATTTCATGTCCACAAGCAGTCAGACGTGCAGGTTGACTACAACTACTTTAGAGAGGGAATAGGTCTGGAAGGACAGAAACACTCCATTACCAGGCTCAGGCAGTTTTAGGTGGGCGACGATCGAGCGCGAGGCGTGCGCAGTTGTGCGGGCGCCCGGGCGGCTGGACACTTGGGTATTCGGGGAAAGGATAATGTAGCTGCCGATTTCTTGTCAGGTCATGCACATGATCCTGCCGAGGGTTGGAGAAATATATGCAATGGTCGAGGGTTTAATTGTGGGAAATAACGTGTGCTCCCTGCTCGGGACGGTTGCGGGATTTTAGTTTAGCGTTAACGTTAACTGTAATAACAATAATTGGGTGTTTACGTCGCGAGACAACTGAGATCATGAGCGACGCCACAGCGGTCGGCCTATGGATTGCTTTTGCCCACCTGAGGGTTCTTTAACGTGCGATGAAAGCTAATCACACGGCACCCCGTATTTAACGTCCCTCGCGGAAGACGGCGTGTCTAAGCAACTTGTACCCTGCCACCAAGTTGCGGGCGTCCTCGGCCGGGTTCGAACCCGCGATCTCGGGCTCAGAAGGCGAACACGCAGCCAACTGAGCCAACGAGGCCGGTAACGTTAACTGTGCTTTGCTTTTTGCTTCTGGGGGTTTAACTTTATGGGGTGAATTTACATTATATACTGGTCGTTCGTGGAACGTATCAGTTGAGGTGCTAACCGGTTCAGGGTCATGTCGCCTCTAAGTCCGCAGGGTCTCGTGTCGCCTCATGTGTATTCGCCAGCCTTCATCAGCACGCATGAAACGTGGACACGGTTTCATACTCGAATGGAGGGAGGTGTCGTGTTGTCAGCTCCGGCGAACAGCATCGACGACGAGGCAGTGGCATCGACGGACTGCTCGTGGCGAGGTGACGAGGAAGAGAACAGAGGAACAAACTGGCAGTTCGAGCCTGGACTTGGAACTGGGAGAATAAACCCTGAACACTCTCACGTTGTTGTCTGATTGTAGGTCCGTGAGAGATTTAACTGACCTGACTGAAGTTGATCGATAGATGCCTGCGCTTTGTTCCACGGGCACTCGATTCACAAGCACGTTCATGGGCTCTTTTGTCCGATGCTGCACAAAGAGGGGTCGTACTGCTATACAGACAGGTAGTTGGGCTATCAGAGAGGTTGCTCGTTGGGAGGAATCCCCGTGTGTTTCGTGATATGCGGCTATCGTTCCCTGAAAAACAATACCAAATACAGAAAACACTAGCACAGAGCAGAGCTGGTCTACTTACATTTTTTTTACGGCTCACGCCATGGATGGATGTCCCTCGTGGGCTTTCGTTCCATCGCCGCAGGACCAGAGAGCCTTCTCCTCCTCGCATTGCGACGGTGTCGTCTGTACTTTGGACCCCGCGCCATGTCTTTCTCGATGTCGTTGCGATGTCACATATGTCGTCGACGATGACAACCAGACGAAAAACTAAAGAAGGATTTAATTTAACCCCAATTTGAAATAATTCGCCCTCTAGGAACTTCCCAATTTTGCATGATCAACATGGACACTAATGAAATTCGTGTTATGCACGAATTCTCCCCCCGTTTTAAAATAATCTGACAAAAAAACGAAAGAAGGAGTTCAATTTTGAATACAGCCTTATTAAAATGTTCCCCCAAATCTTTCCCATTTACTCTTATCAGAATTGATGTTCCACATGAATTCTCTCTCCCCTTCCCAATTTTGACTGGTGCAGGGGATGTACCATTCCAATTAAGTCTAATGCTACCAATTCTAGTCTCTCCATTAAGTCTAATCAGAATTCATGTTGGCCATGAATTCGTGCCCCTTTCCAATTTTGAATAGTACGGGTGAAGCTCCCCCGAGTTTTAAAATTGACGAATCCTAATCGGACCTCATGTTACGCATGAACGCCCCTCCCCCAATTTGAAACTCGACCAACTCGTGGAGTGAACCTACGAAATAGCGAAAAAGAGGCATTACTCAAACGCGATTTAAACACAAAGGTGCACTTACCTCCTGTGCAACCACAGGTAACATTGAGCTGTCATCGCCGTCATTTGAGCTGTCATCTTTAACTGCTGATTATCCCACGCTCGCTTTTATATGCAGGATCTGTGGTTTCCTATTCTTCTGTTCTATTGGCAGAGAAAGCGACAGACAGAGAGAGTTGCGTGATGCGAAAGACGGCACGCATTTATTTCCTCTCGCGATTGCTCGGAATTTTCGTACTGCTCCTGAACGTACTCTTGCAAAAGAACCCAGTGAAGTCTAGTAATAAAGTACCAGAATAAAGATTCTATGAAAAAAACAAGAAAAGCGCTATCGAAAAACACTCAGGGTATTTGACTAGCCACCCAGCCTTCTGCGAGTTCTCTCCCACGAGCAGCGCTGGCTCTATTTCACTGGTGTAACAGGGAGTAGAGGAGGTGCTCCGCTGCGCCGAAACTTAAAAGGCAGCCAGCATTGGAAAATGGGAAGTGGGCTTGTTGGGAAATTGAATAAAACAATTATTCTATGCCTAAGGAAAACACGTGCATACCTACAGAGAGGTTTTCCTGTAGAAATCCTAGAGCAGGTTCCGAGTTCTTCACTAAGAAGTGATCTTCTATCTGGAGTTTGCACAAATGCAGCTCTAGAAAGCTCGAAACACACTTCTGTCATGTGCCTCTCTCGGAAACTATGGCTCTGAAAGGAATGTCCTCCTTGTGGGTCTTCGCCATGTAAAAAAAACGTGTTACCAAATGGGGTGCACATATGTTGTTCTAATGTGAGCAGGCATGAGTGCTGACCGTGATGCTTTGGTTACTATTAAATAGATATTTTGTTTTTGAAACTTAGGAGGAACTTTAAGGGAAACAGGATAAGAGCCTAAAGATTCTGAACGTATGGTGAAGAGGAAGGGGGTACATGTCAAGACCAGCATGGGTGTCATCTTCTCTGAGGAAATACAAGATGTGAGGTGGTCAAGAAAACATCATGCCCCCTGTGGACTGCAGAAGCATCTGTACCTGGCCCCAAATTGTGTCACTGTGCTTACGCAGCTTTTGCGAAAACAGCATGATGAGATTTTGGAATCGAAGTAGCACCGTTAGAAATGAGCAAGGGGGTGAATGCAGACATCAAGCAACCACTCATTGTAAACTTTGCGGACACGGCAAAAGGTTAGAGGCCACGATCATGTGAGCAGGGAATTTCGTCAAACTCTATATGGGCCATGCAACATAGAACTCGGAGTTCCTTCAAGAATACTGATTATTGCTCACTATGCCAACTAAGATTTAAGCCTCATTTTGTCTCACATTCACTTGCTTGATTGGCCAAACATAAAAGGTAAACAACCAGCTGTCAAAAATTCAAAGCAATTGATACGTTCATACAGGTTTCTGGATATTATAAATTTCCTGAACGCGAGCCTCGAAACATTAGTTAACAACTTACACGACAATGCTGAATACAATTTTCACCGCTTCCGTCAACTTTTTCTGAATGACGAGCTTTCTAAGCTAGTCGAAAAGAAGTGCTCTGTTACAGTTATGCCAGCACTTTTAGGACTTACGACACGCTCTCTCTGCCGCCTTGAACACAATTTTACAACACTTTGCATGGAATACATGTGAGCGAGGAAGAATACCAGCATGCTGAAACAATTTTTCAAAGTTCACACTCAATAGATTGGGAGAATTTGTACCTGCTGACAGACATGCTACTCTTGGCTGATCTATTCAAAGCTTTTTGTAGGTGGACGCTTAGCATTCACACAATAGAACCCCTTCGCTTTGCACCCCTGTCAGGACTGACTATGTCATGTGCATTAAAAATGAGCAAAAACTCAGCTCGATCTGATTCATGACTCCGATACCTTTTAATTGAGAGGAGCCTTTGAGAGGTGTCACACAATGTGCTTGAGAAGATCCGCAGGCAATGTTCGAGGAACTGAGCCGTATGACCTCAAAAAACGGACCCAAATCATGAACTACATACATATTAATGAATTATATGATTCGGTTATGAGAGAGCCTTTGCCTTATGCCAATTTTGAATGGCTTACAGATGAGGAAATCGGAAACTTTAATGTACTTGATGTTCCAGACGATGGACCTGTGGGGTATTTCCTTGAAGTAGACCTCAAGTACCATAGAAGGCACGAATGGCACAAAGACCTCGCACTAGAACCCGAAAGAATGGCTCCTTACCAGCTCTTGTCAAACTGTCAGAAAGGACCCCTGAGAAATGTTGACCTTCCAGAGAAAGATGCCGAGGCAAAACTACTTTTGACACCGTTTGACAAAAATGATGTAGGATGTAGGAAAATGATCCTGCTGGGTGGATAAATTGGTAGAACTCTTTGCAGACTGGTCGTATGCGATAGCTGTCATACTACAAAATCTGGTTGTCCTTTGAGATGTGGCATAACGTGCAATGTTCACTTGGAAAAATTCGTGAGGCAGTCCTCAAAACATAGAGACCATGTTTAGCTTTTTTATTATGCACATTTGTTTTTTATTGTGCACATTTCAATATTAAATGCTGTATTCCAGACATCTACGCGTCAAAATACGCCTATTTCTCATAGTAAACTTCTTGCTTGGCAAGCAGTTTTCTGTTTTACATCACAGTTGGCCCTAGGAGCTTTAACTCTTCTAATAACCCTGTTCTGCCTTTCAAAAGCAGATATTCATTTCGTAGCCTGCTTTTAATGTCCGTATGGTCCGTATTCACGCGTGTCGTCTGGCAACAATGACATAAAGCCGATATTATTTCGTAACACGCACTGGACGTCCGTATTCACAAGTGTCGTCTGGCAACAACGACCTTACCGTACTCCTGCTAAATCTACACCCATCCGTGCGCTGTGGGATCGTTACTAAACTACAGCCGGGGTCACTAACACGCGGAACGGATATTGTTACTTTTCGCAGGTGAGTCAGTGCGCTCGAAGGCACGGTGTCTCAGTATAATTCATGACATCCCCGAAGACAGGGGAAGCTGTTCGGACGGTGCTAACAGTGACGAGGATCCCACCTACCGTCTTATAGACTGGACGACAGCTCGTCTGCATCCGGAAGCCACTTAGCAGACGCATCAGTCTCAGACAGACAGTGCCGTCGAACAGGTTGATTGATAAACAAACACTTTAACAAACGACAGCAAACGAGCGAGACTACGCGTTGATACCGCTGTCCATATCACAGCTACGAAACACCAGCCGACGCAAGTATCCCTCGAGAATACGCTAACTGCAGCGCAAAAGCAAGTTCATCCCTCCTCAACATGGGTGTGCATCACCTGCTGTGTTGTCTTGTGCATGAAAAAAAAACTGGTTTGCGCTGTACCAGTTTTTGAAGATTTGTAGCCCCTTGCTGCACGGTGGTCAACACCATTGACCACCCTGTATACTGTAACCAGTATACCACATATTTTTTCTAACTGAATTTTTGTGTTCCATAGGACATAATAAAAATTATATCATTAAACGACTCAGTCAATTCAGTGTAAAATTTGTTGTGCTTCAAAGAGTTAACACTCACACATCTTGCCGTGGTTGGTATGTGGCCTGGAGGACGTACTGACTAAAAATAGGCGATGACATGTCCAGAATTTGACTGTCATTGTCGAAAAATCGTAGTCTAAACATGGGCCCTGTGCAAAAATCTACGGAATCCTCATAGCCGCAATGCTTTAAATTCATTAGGCCAGGGTGCACTAGGTTTATATTCTGCCAGCGCCTTTCTCCAGGGGTGCTTTGCATGGTGTTATTCTGTATTACACGACGACATCTTAACATTTTTATTCTGTTTAGCTGTTAATTGGCATAAACGCAGTCTCCCATTGAATTCACATCCTGTATGGCAGCTTCCCGCATAGCGTCTGAGCATAGTGGCGGAACGCGCCCGTGGGGGACCGCGAATTTTGGGATTGAAGCCGCGCGGCAGCGGGATTTGAGCCACGCATCTCACGGTTACCGGCAGACAGCCTTGACCAATTTGACCACACTGGCATCCGCTTTCCAATGACTTGCCTGGGAGCCTCTGGACTCGTCGGCAGGAAAGCGGATGCCAGTGTGGTGGAACTGGTCAAGGCATTCGACCATTAATTAAGAGATCGGTGGTTCAAATCTCGCAGTGGTGTGTCATTCTCGATGACTCCCACAACTGTCGTGTTCCCAGGCAATTTCAGGCTCCCGTGGTGTTCTTCCCTTGCTATGCCCCAACCTCAAAACAATTACTTTATACCATGATTACTGGCAAAAAATAATCAAACAGTGGACATGTGCGAGGATGGGTACGTCGACATAGTTTATTCAGCCCACCATAGTTTTTCCAAGAGTCAGAACGGGAATGCGGACAATATGGGCTCACTTCTAAGACACATCTAAGTGTGCGACTCCCCCCTCCAAACCTCTCAATTTCCCTTTACCATTCTCGAATTTGCTGCTCTCTCCTTCTACTTCACTCACTGAGCCAGTACATTTGACGGTAACCCTAATTGCAAAATGTGGAGCATAACTAGGTTCAGAAAGGTGGCGGCCATCACGTGACCTGAAGCCTTGCAATGTGACTGTGAATACTTCTCCCCTGTTTTGATCTACTTCAGGTGTAGCGGCTGTGATGTGTCACATTAAAGAAGAACCTCGAGAAAACTCTTCAATCGAACATCCAATCATAGAAGTCAAAACAGAGCCTTACAATATTGTAATCTTGGCAGGACAGGACCAAATAGGACACAACTGTCATTCAATTCACACTCAACTGCTCAGGGTAGTTTATCCACGGTTTCTTCGGAGATAGCTACCTTGAGGACCCGTATTGACGGCCTCGAAGGCAGGTCTAGAAGGGACAATCTTGTTTTTTATGGCATCACGGCAGTGGTTTATCCAGAATCGCAAGCATGGAGGGGTGTAGGAAAAAATTGGGGGGGGGGGGGCATAATAATTACATCATTGTGGCTTAAGATATCATTACTGACATGTGTCTAAAGCTGAAACGCAATGGCACCCCCTGTAGGGGGTACACAGATGAAAAAGGGGGTGTCACTGAACATTTGGGGGGTGTTAGGGGGGTGTAGGGGGTCTGGATAAATCACTGCATCACGGACACTAGCAATGAAACGTGGAAGAAATCGGAAGAGAAGATGCGGATAATGTGCCATGAAAATTTGGGTGTCACAGTTCACTCCGAACAGATTGAAAGGGCGCACCGTGTGGGACGTTTCCAAGAATCCAAAACAAGTCCGATTCTTGTAAAGTTCTCAAGCTACAAAACCGAGGAAGCAATCTTGAGAAATGCATACAAACTTAAACGTACTGCACTAGTAGTATCCGAAGACTTTACGCCGTCGGTCCGAAATGCCAGGAGGAAATTGATTGCATTTGGGCACACGCAAGGGCAACCTTTCCGCCTTCGCTTTAACAAGTTACTAATCGGAAACAAATGCTACATCTTTGATGAGGCAGGAAACCAAGTCCGCGATGTCCAGTCTATGCGCTCACATTCTTCTCTGGCCGCTGATGCAGAAGAGAACAGTATTTCCCCGCCATTGTGTAGCAACCACAGCGTTCTCAGCGCATTTCTCCAGTGTGCATTCCTATGTCCGTTCTGTTTTCGAATATCCGTAGTATTCTTCCTAAGCGGGATGAATTACAGTCCTTACTAGGTACAACCGAAACTGATATCATTGCCTTAACAGAAACTTTGCTAACACCAAATGTAGAGAGCTCTGAGTATTGCCTAACTTTACAGTGTATCGCCATGATCGTGTTGGCAGGCGTGGCGGCGGTGTTTTGCTCGGTATTAAAAGTGCAATATGTTCGCGTCTCATTGCTCTGCCTGGTGACATTGAAATGGTTTGGTGTATGCTTGGGCCACAATATGTGAAGGTACTAGTCGGTGTATGTTACCGACCCCCCGATGATAGCTGTTTTGTCACAAAACTCCACGATGCACTCTCATTTGTCCGGCGCAGTTCTGCCGCGCATAAAGTTGTTCTCCTTGGTGATTTTAATTATCCGGTACTGACCGGAGTAACGTTTACCAACCCACAGCTCCTAACTCATGTAGCTCTGAGTTCTGTGAATTGTGCTTAACGTTTGACCTCAAATAACTGGTTACTGAACCAACACGCATTTGCGAATCGCATGAGAGAATTCCTGACCTCGTGCTTACAACATCACCAGAGTTATTTTCTTCACTTACGTTACTCGATGGTCCTAGTGATCACAGGATTATACACAGTTTGATAAACCTCCCTCGAACTGAACACAAATCCAGAAGCATAGAAATAAGAGACTATAATAGAGGCAACTACGATGCCATAAACCGGGAACTCTCTAACTTTCTGGAGAGTTTTTCTGAGGTATGTCACACACGCTCTCTCGAGGAAAACTGGTCAGTGTTTAAGGCTGTCTTAAACTGCTTAACCGAGCGTTATGTGCCAAAGATTACTATCCGATCATATGAAAGTGCTCCGTGGTACACGCGCCAATTAAAGCGGTTAACAAATAAGAAAACATGAGCTTATCCGAAAGCTAAGATGCGTTGTAGTGTAGCTTCTTGGGATGTATACAAGATAGCTTCAAGCGAATGTATGAGAGCCATGAAGGAAGCAAAGGAAATTTTCCTCAAATTCACCCTTCCTGCCCTTCTGAATAGCAACCCTCAAACATTTTGGAAAATTATCAGCCCCGCCCACGATTCTGTTATTCAGCTGAAAAATGACTCTGGTGATGATGTTCCTGCCGAAGAAAGCCCCGCCACGCTCAATAGTTATTTCGCCTCAGTGTTTCTTGTTGAAACCACGTTGCACCTTCCTTCACCTGATCCTGTAAGCGATATAACTATGTCACCTATTTCCATTTCTCCGGCTGGCATTGTAAAGCTCAAAGAGTCCCTTAAGTCATCGTCATCACTTGGCCTTGACATGATTAACTCCAAAATACTGAAAAGCACCCGACATACTTCTAGTCATTTCTTATCCCTTATCTTTAACCAATGTCTACAAGTTGGAGTGGTTCCAATCGACTGGCGCCATGCGAAAGTCATTCCCATTCCAAAGAGCGGGCATCTTTCTGTTCCCTCAAACTTCAGACCCATCTCATTGACCAGCATCCCATGCAAGCTGTTGGAGCATATCGTTCACTCTTATATTGCCAAGCACCTCGAACGCATTAACTTCTTTTCTAAATACCAGCATGGTTTCAGAAAGGGGTTCTCTTGTCAAACCCAGCTGGTCGAGTTTGTCCATGACATTCAAATGTCACTTGACAACAGGGGTCATACAGACGCGATTTTTTTTACAAAAGCCTTTGACACCGTTCCTCACTCTCGACTTCTATACAAACTTGCGTCACTAAACATCGACCCCGCGGCCCTCAACATTATCAGTGCATTTTTATCACGCAGAAGACAAGCGGATTTCGTTAACAATACCTTGTCAGGGTTTCTCCCTGTCTCATCAGGCATACCTCAAGGATCCGTCCTAGGACCACTTCTTTTCCTCATATGCATTAATGATCTACCCCAATCCCTTTCTTGTTCCGTCGGTCTATTTGCTGACGACTGCGTTGTTTATCGTCAGATAGAGTCTAGTGCTGATACCGAACTCATTCAAAATGATCTTTTTACAATTTCTCAGTGGTGCAAAACATGGCTCATGTCACTAAATGTTTCGAAATGCAAAGTTATGACTTTGGAACGTTCTCAAACTAGTCCGAACCCATCCTACTCACTCAACAACACTCAGCTCTCATGCGTTTCAACGTATAAGTATCTGGGGCTGTATTTGGATTCGAGTATGCGTTGGGCACTTCATATTCAAAAAGTCGTCGCCGACGCCAGTAGGAGCCTTGGGTATCTTCGTAGGCACCTTGTGCTTGCACCACCTCATGTAAAACTGCTTTCATACCGTGCATTCGTGCTGCCCAAACTCGAATACGCATCGGCCATATGGGATCCCCATCAAGAGTACTTAAAGGTCAGATATGCTGATTTTGAAGTGTCGCAGAACGGAGCGATACTCACGCTGTGTGTTCATTAGCGAACACTGAATATGTGTGCGAAATATCTTGGTCCAACTGTTTGTAGTTTTTTAGAAAACATTTTTTTAGTTCCCACGCCCGTCAGACCGTCGGCAAACCCTGCGCACGGGCGCACCGACGTCACTGCTCACGGTTTATCTGTCTTTGGCTTGGCATGGATTCTTGGCTTGGCAGCTTGGCTTCTTTCGTTTCGTCGTCTGTGCGTCGTACATAAGCGAACCAGCTGTATGTTACTGCTAAGCCGGAAACAAGGCATATGAATATTTTTTGGCGCGGCGTCGTTTGGAAAGTGCTCTTCCTTGTGCTGACCTTGCCTTGTATGGGCTGGAGCGATATGATACGTGATATGCCACCACGAAGTTGTCGAGGATGCGACGGTGTTACGCTTTTAGAAAAATTCACCGGGGCATTCAAGTGTTACCTACTATAAGTTGCCAAAAGACCAAGCAGTGCGAAGCTCTTGGCTCACAGCGACAGCGGTGCTTGCTAAGTTCCACCCCAAGGATATCGTCCACGAATGTTATCATAAGTTACGCGCGACTCCAGAGGCAGTTTGGAATCTCGGCACGAAATCGTCTGATGAAAATCTGAGATGCCTGACACACAAATTTTGAACGTACCACGGAAGATCAAGGCAAAAAACGAGAGCAAAAAGGTAAGCCGTAGTTCAGATATAAAAATAGCAAGCTTCATGAATCGATTGTGCGGCTGTCCTACTGCGCTTACTCTGATATAGCCACAATTAACTGCAAAACAGTATTGATAATCCAACTTGTGAATTACCACGGGTGCACGCTGAAGGCGGAAATGAAGTAGAATATGGCTTGCATCTGGTGCATGAAGAAATTGCTGACACGTTAGTTGTAGTCTAGCTGCCACCAACGGGTATGGCAACATGACGTTATAATTTGAGTATTCACCTATGTTCCACTTTTCATGGGCGCTCTCATGCAGACATCTTGACACCACTCTTAAATCTGCCCTCAACGTTACATCCTGTGCTTTTGAGGGTGGGAAACAAAGGTCGCCATTCCTCGATTCCGTCTTGGCTCCGGAGACTCTGCTATCAATGGCTATGGGCCCAGGAACCCTGTAACGGGACTTATCTACCAGTTAGCGACCCCGGTATTCAACGCATCAGAAACAGAGGTGGGCACCCTCGCGAGGGCTTGTGAGGGTGAGGGCTCCCTCACCCTCACCTCACCCTCACCTCACGGAATTTGAGGTGAGGTGAGGTGAGGAGCATCTTTTGGAGCAATGGTTGAGGTGAGGTGAGGAAAAATCTTCCTAGAAGACGCTGAGGTGAAGTGAGGTGAGGGAATTTTCCTTGGGAAAGACTGAGGTGAGGTGAGGAACATTTTCTGAAATAATTTTGAGGTGAGGTGAGGAAAATTTTCTGAAAAACGTTTTGAGGTGAGGTGAGGTGAGGAAATTTTTTCTCCAGAAAGGCTGAGGTGAGGTGGGGTGAGATACATTTTCTGAAAAATTTTTGAGGTGAGGTGAGGTGAGGGAAATTTTGGTAAAATTTTCTGAGGTGACGATTCCTTTTTCATGTGAGGTGAGGACTTTTTTCGTGTGTCGAGAGAAGAAAAGGGAAAATGTGTCCGAAAGGTGATATGAGGCAAGTTGGCAAAAGGTAGTTGTTAGGGCTGTCTTCTTTACTTTGTTTTTTCAGTGACTGTTGTAAACCGAACGACGCGAGTCGTTGCACTTCACTATCAATAATCGCTGCTTATTGGCTGGTCCTGAGTCCTGACGAAGGGTCTAGACTCTGGCTGCACATCCCACAAAAAGTAGGGGGCAATATGGGCACGACATTGGGTGCACTGATGACGTGACACTCATACGATTATGATTCACAAAGCTGCGCTTCGATTCGACCACCACTGTAGCGCTCAACCTATCGGATGTCATGCGAAGGCGGTGAACGAGACAATTAGCAATGCACCTGCCATCCCACTAGCTGATGGCGAGCGGCCATGATATAATGCGTAGGACATGATCCGTAAATAATTTTAGCTATCATCGCCATTCATCAGGTACTCACCGCAGTCGTGGCGCTTTCTGGCCTCTGTTGCGCTTGCGCCACAAACACCTACAGTCACAATCTACCGCTGAAGCCGAGAGTCGGGACCTGATGCTTTAATCTCGATACTTGCTTTACGCTGCGTACTTTCGTCATTTAAAAAACTGAGAAGCGTTGACCTTGAGCAGGGAGGGGCACCCTCCTAGCTGCAAGTGAGGTGAGGGCGCCTTGAACCCCCTCACCTCACGGAATTTGAGGTGAGGTGAGGTGAGGGAAAATTTTTTATGCAAGGCTGAGGTGAGGTGAGGGAAATTCTCTGAAAAATTATTTGAGGTGAGGGCAGGGGAGGAAAATTCTCTGAATTTTTTTTTGAGGTGAGGTGAGGGAACTTCTCCGAAAAGTAGTTGAGGTGAGGTGAGGACAAAGCTCCGTCCATGGAAATCGAGGTGAGGGCAAAGACCGTGAGGAGTTTTGCCCACCTCTGATTCAGAAAGCATGACGCAGGCAGTGAGTCAACTGGAGAACTTAGATAAAGATAATTATCCGACTTGGCGCTACAAGGTTACGGTCTACTTGAAGATCAAAGGGCTATGGCATGTGATCACGGATGATCCTCCTCAACAGCCCACAACCTCCTCGACATCACCTCAAGAAACCTCTATGTCTGAAGTCATTCGAGAATGGAACAAAAGCGACGCAGAATCCATGAATGTCATCGTCCAGTCACTCGGAACGAACCAGAGCAGCTACGTGATAAACCAGACGACAGCAAAAGGAGTCTGGCAAAAGCTCGAGGAAGTGAACAGAGGTCGAGTCCTTGAATCAGGAAACTGCTACTGAGTATATGCAGCGCATCGAATATTTGGCAGAGCAACTCCGCGTACTATGTGAGAAGATTGACAACACTGAAGTGGCCTCACTAGCGATTCAGGGGCTCCCGAAGGCTTACTATAACGTGGCCAGGAGTTTTGATGCTTGTAACGCATTCGATTTGACGCCAGAGAAAGTGAAGTACGCCATAGTACATGAAGAGCTACGACAGCGAAGGTATACCACTGAAGAAGCTGCGCACAAGGCGCGAGTCATGAACAGAGGAACACGAGTGATCGATAAACTACATTGTTACAACTGTGGTAAACCAGGCCATTTTGCCAGAGAGTGCCGTTCGTCGGGACCACGAGAGCGGAATCTAAAGAGAGGAAACCCATCACCGTTCGTCAACACAAGAGGGGACAGGCCAAACCAGACTGCGAGGATAGCGAACTCGACCAGTGAAGAAGTCCCAACGCAAGGCTCACGCAGCGAATATGCTTTCGGTACATGCGAAAATAGTGAGTCCAACGACTGTTGGACGGTCGACTCTGGAGCAAGCAGTCACATGACAGGATCCCTGGACGTGCTTTGGAATTACAAGAGCGAGCAGAGAAAAGTGACACTCGCAGACGGACGAGTAATGGAAGCGCTGGGAGTCGGCGGCGTTAAACTCGAAGACACGATTGGAAGGAAGGTGAACTCATTGACAGCAAGGAACGTACTTCATATACCAGGGATGGCTGATAATCTTATCTCCGTATCTAAACTGGTACAACATGGGTTCACGGTTCTCTTCCGCGACGGCCTATGCAAAGTCTATTGCGAAGAGGAATTTGTTTTCAGCGCCGAAGACAGATACGGCATTTGCAAGCTGTATGCCAAGGTCATCCCACCAGACCCAGAACATGTCCGCGCATCTAGAGAAGACCTGAAGAATTTGTGGCACAAGCGTATGGGGCGCGTCAACTACTCAACGTTGACTGAGACTGACGTTGACGTTGACTGCAACGATTAAATACTGTTAGGGGACTCCCAAACTTCACTGGAGATATCATTACCTGCATCAATTGCCTCCACGGAAAACAACCGCGCAGCTCATTCCCGAACGTAGGACGGCGACGAGACAAAACTCTGGAACTTCTACACACGGATATTTGCTGTCCTTTTCACGAAGCTTCGATAGGCGGTAGCAGATTTTTTCTCACTATCGTCGATGACCACAGCCGGAAAATATTTGTTTGTTTTCTCAAGCACAAGGACGACGCAGCTGAAGAGATAGAACATTTCATACGTATGGCGGAAACCCAAACTGGGAACAAAACAAAACGCATACGGACTGATACGGCGGAGAATTCCTAGGCAAGCAATTAAAACATCTCTTCAGGAAGAAAGGCATTGTACACGAAAGGACCGTTCCCTATTCTCCAGAACAAAATGGTGTAGCTGAACGGGCTAATAGGACCATTGTTGAAACTGGGCGGACGCTACTACGTGACTCAATGAACACTGCTGTGTACGCCAAAAATCGCTGCGCTAAGCGAATACTAGATGGGATGGTACCAGAGGAAATTTGGACCGGGCGGAAACAGTCTGTGAGTTACTTTAGAATCTTCGGTTGTATCGCCAACGCATCGGTACCTTCGCAGATTCGACGCAAGTTGGACTCGCGAAGCAAGTCCTGCTTCTTTGTGGGCTACAGTGATGACCGAAAAGGGTATAGGCTGTACGACCCCTCGAAAGACCAAGTCTTCTTCAGCAAGAAACCTTTCTTTTGGGAAGATGGACGAGGATCAGAACTCTTGCAACAAAGTGTCGCTGGAGATTGCAGTACGATCCCATTGACAATATGTCACGAAGAACTACAAACCGCACCCGAATCTAACATAAGGAACCCGCAAAACGACATTGAAAGTCGAAAGTCCAAGAGACTGCGTAAAAAAACGGGACCGATTGACCGTAGATCCAAGAAAGGCGGACTACTGTCGTAAAGCTAGCGACACCCCGATTGAACCGCAGGGTTTCGAAGACGCTTTATCGTCACCAGACCGCAACAAATGACAACAAGCCAGTGAAGAAGAATTAAGATCCCATGAAGAGATGTGTACATGGGAAAAGGTTCCCAGAAAAGAAGGAATGAAGGTGGTAAAAAGGTCTTTCGTATCAAGAACGAAAGTAACGCAAGCAAAAGGTATAAGGCAAGACTAGTAGCAAAGGGATTTACACAAGAACGTGGCGTGGACTATTTTGAAACTTTTTCACCAGTCATAAAATTAACCAGTCTACGGACATTGCTAGCAGTCGCTAACGAACGAAACATGGCGATGCGCCAATTGGATGTTAAGACAGCTTACCTCTACGGTGAACTGGAGGAGGAGGTCTACATGGAACTACCCCCAGGCACGGATCGAACAGAAGCCCAACGGGAAGTCTGCCTCCTACGCAAGTCTATATACGGACTCAAACAATCAGGTCGAACATGGTATCGCACACTGGATAAAATACTGACCACAGCAAATTACCGACGATTGGAAACAGATAGGTGCGTCTATGTACAAGAAAAAGGTCAAGACAAGGTAATACTTGGAGTCTATGTCGACGACATATTACTTCTCGCTCACAGCGGCAAAGTGCTGCACACTGCATTGTGCTTTCTAAACCAAAGTCAGTTTGAGAGACCTGGGAGATCCTACCAAAATCCTCGGCATCGAGGTCCATCGAAACCAGGACGAGAATACAATTAGTATTAGCCAGACGAAATATATCGACGAGATACTGCATCGGTATCACATGGCGAATGCAGGCCTATTAAGACGCCCATGGAAACCCGACAAGAAGACATCGTCAAGAAACAAAAGGTGGAAGAGAGGCCGGACGTTCCCTACCAAAGCCTCATTGGAAGCCTCATGCATCTTGTGCAGGGCACAAGACCAGACATAGCATTTGCGGTCAACTTCCTCAGTCAATTCAACACGTCCAACACCATCCAACATTGGAAATCGGCAAAGCGATCGAGTGTTGAGATATTTACAAGGGACAAAGAGTTTTTGCTTACAGTTGTGGAAACCTACGTTCCCACAACCTCGGGGCGTCAGCCCATCCGTTCCGTGCGCGAAGGAACAAGCAGCACAACCAGAAATTCAATGCAACAACATGGTTTATTCACCTTCTCTGCCACAACGTGTACCGCGCCAGGGCGAGCATCTCCCGGAAAAAGGTCCATTCCCCTGTCGCATCCTGCCTTTTTATCTTCTTTGAAGCAACGCCCCTCTTATCGGTGACCAAGGTTGAGACACTTCCTGAAGCGCCATCCAGGGGCCTGTGTAGAAAGCTTCGTGGTGTTCGACCACACTCCTCCCCCCTTAAAGGGCCATCAGATCGTCGGTGATGTCGAGAATGGCGTCATCGGGTACCGGAAGAACAGGTTGTGTTGTGGGCTGCCTGGCAGGTGCGAACTCCACCAGCAGTTCCGGACGAAGGCGACGTAATGTAGCGATAGCGGTGGCAACGTCGGACACTGTGCGGGTTGCTTCGAGGCGGGCTTGGTGCAGGGTGCCTCTGCGGTGGGTCCCCCTGTGCACGTCGGGCACTTGACATTGCGGACAGAGGATCCGCCTCTCCTCGGCGGTCAGAGGTTGGAGGGGGTCCGAGGGGTGCCTGTCTGTTAGTGTGAGACCCCTGAACGGGGCAGGAGTCCGTGACTGGTCTTCTCCCCGCAGTGGCCGGGGCTGGCTGCTCCAGCGGGACCGTGACGTCCATGCCACAGGCAGGCCATTGGCCACGACCGTCCAGGTGGCCACGGAGCGGTGTTGAAGAGAGGAGCGGGCTGTGCAGTCCGGGGGTCCAGAATCCCGTGCTGGGTCTCCGAAACCGGGCGGTGTGGATGTAGAGCGGAACGTGGCATTGAAACTGTGAGAGAAAGGGAGTCCGTCGAAGGACGAGGTCACCGACGCTGTAGGTGAGGTTCCGACGTCCACGGTTGTACTGGCGAGCCTGGTCCAACCTTGCGCCGTCCAGGTTCTCCCGAGCCGTCCGGGCTGCATCGACCATTCGACTCCGGAGGTCCTCAGCAAACCTTGAATAAGGAGGCCGGGTAGCACCATCCCGGAGGCCCAAAGCATTCTCCACTGGAAAAGGGGCCTCTCGTCCCAAGTTCAGGAACGCCGGGGTGAATCCTGTAGACCTGTTGACCGTCGTCCGTGTAGCGAACGCCAGCTCAGCCAGGCGAAGATCCCAATCACGGTGGTGCTGGCTAGTAAAAGCAACCAACCTCATTTTCAGGTTCCGATTAACACGTTCGGTAATGTTAGCCTGAGGGTGATACGGGGAAGTCTTCTTATGCTGAATGCCTAAGACGGCGCAAGAATCTGAGAACACCTTACTTGTAAAGTAGGTTGCGTTGTCGGTGATCAGTTGTGCGGGAAACCCGAACCGGCAAAAGGTGTCGAGTAGTTTTTCCCACACTCTCTGGGAAGTCAGTGTCCTGAGAGGAAACAGGTCAACCTATTTCGTGAAATGATCAGTAACCACAAACAAATACTGGTTACCTTCTAGGACTACGGGGAAATGGTCCCATCACATCACAAGCAACTATCTGCCAGGGTCTATTGCTCTGAACAGGCTGTAAGCGCCCAGGGGGCAAACCACCACGAGGTTTCGCTCTCTGGCATACGGGACAAGTACGAACACACTTTGTTACATCCTGCCTCATTCCTGGCCATGTCGCAACACGACACAACTTTTCATAAGTTTTCCTGCCGCTGCTGTGACCTGCCAAGGCCGAGTCATGAAAGTAACGTATGAAAGACTTACGCAACTTCCGTGGCACCACGACTCTGAATGGGGATGAGCCGTCGTCCTCATCCGCCCGGGGTATATATCTGAACAGGATGCCATCCTCACCCAGCAGATAGGAGTCGTGCCGTCCGTCAGTCGTTCCGGTGTCCGCCGAGTCTTGCTCAGCTATCCACTGCGACACCCGCTGACAAAGGCCGTCCGCTCTCTGAGCGTCTAGGAGCTGCTCTCTGCTCACGACCGTGCCCCAAGGCGAAGATACGTCTCGTGCCACCTGTGATGCTGCCAGAAGCTGAGAAGGCGCCTCGGTGCCTTCCTCTCCCCCCCCCCCCCGGTAGAGGGGCGCGGGACAGTGTGTCTGCTACCACGTTCGTTGAGCCCCGCCTGTATTCCACGTTGAAGAAGTAACCTTGTAGCGTCAGGGCCCACCTGGCAAGTCGTCCAGACGGGTTATGGAGCCGCTGCAGCCAAGAAAGTGCCTGGTGGTCAGTCTGGACAGTGAAGGACTACCGTCCAGGTAAAGGTCGAACTTCCTGAAAGCGAAGATGATCGCCAAGCACTCCTTTTCCGTCACGGAGTAGTTCCGTTCTGTCGGATTCAGCGTGCGACTTGCAAAAGCCACTGGACAAAGAGTAGCGTCACGCTCCTGCAAGAGAACTGCGGCAACACCATAATCGCTTGCATCTGTTTGCACAACAAAGGGTTTGTTGAGGTCGGGCAGATAAAGCCTAGCCGTATCAGCGATTGCTTGTGATAGAGCTGGAAATGATCGTTCCTGCTCTTCTCCCCAATTCCAGCGCGTGTCCTTGCGCAACAACTGGTTAAGCGGCTGCGCTAGCTCGGCACAATTAGGAATGAATTGTCTGTGAAAACCAACCATACCTAGGAAGCGCTGCAAGGCTTTGGCGTTACCAGGAACCGGAAAGTCCGTGATCGCCTTTAGCTTGCCGTCGTTAGGACGGATGGACCCTCCGTCCACCACAAAGCCGAGAACGCTGATCCTAGACGATGCCAGCTGCACCTTGCGGGGGTTGATCGTAATGCAGGCTTCGTTCATCCTTGCAAGGGCGATTGACAGGTGTTCCAAGTGTTCCTGAAAATTTATAGAAAACACTACGACATCATCCATGTATGCCATTGCGAAATTGTACTTCGCATCTCCCAACACTGTATCCATCAACCGCTGAAAACTGGTGGATGAATTGGACAGTCCGAAAGGCATTCGTACAAATTCAAACAAACCTCTATGACACGTAAAGGCTGTTTTTGGGACATCCTCTGGGGAAACTTGGTTTTGTAAAAATCCTCTACTACAATCTAGCGTTGAAAACACAGTTGCATTGCCCAGGGAATACAAGATTGACTCAATGGACGGGAAGGGGTAAGAATCCCTCACAGTTACTGCGTTAAGTCGACGGTAATCGACGCATAACCTAGCCGTATCATCACGTTTCGGAGCGAGAACAACAGGAAATGCCCAAGGACTCTGGGACCTTCGAACTGCACCGGTTTGGAGCATTTCGTTAAGAGCAGCGTCTAATAAAGCACACTTATGCACAATAGTCTGGGATTACAACACCAGGGCCTAGCGTTACCGGTGTCTATGCTATGTTGTAACACAGACGACTTACCCGGTTTTTCGGTAAAGATTCCGTCACACTGCCGCAGTACTTGTTCAAGCTGACGGCGTTGCTCCTCAGGACCATGGAATGACCCCAAGACAGTCGGCAGCCCAGACGCTGCCACACCTTGCTGTGCTGTGCAGTGTTCCTGTGCTGCGGCGAAGCGGAAAAATCCCGACGAGCCGTGGTACACGTATCCTCCATTGGGCAGGTCCAGCACCAACTTCTGCCAGATGATGAAGTCTCTGCTCAGAATAACGGGAACTGCCACGCCAGGAAGGTGCACGAAGCGCTGCTTTCGTCGTACCCCATCCAAACGTACCCAGAGCACAACTGCAGCCTGTGCTGGAACGGCGTCATTGGAAGCAAGACGTAGAGTGACATCTGTGGATTGCAATTCCACATGCCGTGATACGCAATGTTCGTAAACACAGTCCCCGATAAGGGAAAGCGTAGCTCCCGTGCCGATAAAGGCGATGTAATCTTTACCCAAAATTCGAACGGCGATGTTTGGTTCCTTATCCTCAATGTAATCTCGGACGGAAAAAGCAAGAAGAGCCAAAGCATCTCTTTGCGTTATCTTACCGCTTGCAAAGCTAGTTTTTGAGTGATCAAGGCCACGGATAGTAACCGTCTGCTCGCTTTCTTCGGAACCAGCAGACATCGTCGAGCGAGCATTCATGGACGCCGGCTGCGACCGTTTCCCGATGGCACATTACGGGTGTTTGGTCTTTACCGCGGGCATTCCCGACGAAAATGGTCAGGGCTGCCGCAATTCCAACAGCCGTTGGGCGCTCGTGGCTGCGGGGGCGCAGGATGATGCCGCTCCCGCTGCCGTGGGGTTTCGCTAGCTGAAAGGCCAGGTTGACAGCGACTTCGGGGCGGGACGGGTCTGTCAAGGCTCGTTCCTGCAGGGATTGTACTCTGGTCATAGAGGAATGGATCTAAGGCTCGGTGGGATGACTCCGCATTGCATGAATTACGGGGGCTGTCACCCAAACCTGTTGCACGCAGGTGTTCGACCGAGGTGGCTCCTCCCGACCACGCGCAGCGCGGTTCCAACGCTAGTTCCGGGGGCGGAGGGGGCCGGTATTCAAGCTCTGCCAGGAGGTCGCCTTGTATTGAACGAGCCTCCTGGGCCAACGCCTGAAGGCTTTTAAAGCGATGGGCTCTTAAGTAGGGCCGGAAGCGCGGGTGGCACTGACGGATCGCCCGTGCGACGCGCTGCTCTTCCGTAGCAGTGGGATCCGCTCTGCTGTACAGATCCTGCAATGCCCGAACAAATTCAGATAAGCTTTCCTCATGATGTTGAGTACGCTTATGTAATTCCTCTAGGACACGGTATTCGTAATCCGGGGGAAGACATTCGTTTTTGAACCGCTCCTTTAAGTCCTGAAAGGACGTAAACTCCGATTGCAACCGAAGCCAGCGGGCGGCGTCTCCGACCAAAGCAACCTGCAGGATGCGTTGGATTAGGACTTCGTCCGAAATTCCCATACCCGTCTGATAGGCGGTGAGGTCATCCAGGAAATCGGCAACAGACTTCTTATCGGTGTAACCTGAGAAGGCAGGCACCGGTAAGTTGAGTCGTAGAGGCGCTTGTGCCTGCGGCGGCGAAACTGACCCGGCACCCAGGCGTTGAACCACCAACGAGCACAACTCCGTCATGCGTGACAGGAGTTCTGCTGTTGCAATGGCGTCAGACTGCGGCACTGCAGGTACCTCAGTCGACGTAGCTTGGAACGAAGGCACGGCATGTGCGTCCTTGCCCTCGGCTGGTCGTTTCGGCTCCGATGGCGCCGATGCGTTGGAGTGCAGCCTTTCTTCCGAATGAGCCCGCTCCCGTCCAGGGACCACGGTTCCGCTACGGAGGTGGTACCTGTGTAGCGGCGGTGAACGCTGCATCCGCTCCGGGACACAGGTAGCGGGCGGGAGCTGTAAAAACTCAAAAACACAAGAACACACGCAAGAACAGACACAAAAAAAACTAACAGCAAAAACTGCAAACTACAGCAACTACTAACTACGCAAGACGCCTGCAGGGTGTTCCCCGCCACGGGACGGACGAGCTCGAACCCCAAACGTTGGGCGCCAGTTGTGGAAACCTACATTCCCACAACCTCGGGGCGTCAGCCCATCCGTTCCGTGCGCGAAGGAACAAGCAGCACAACCAGAAATTCAATGCAACAACATGGTTTATTCACCTTCTCTGCCACAATGTGTGCCGCGCCAGGGCAAGCATCTCCCGGAAAAAGGTCCCTTCCCCTGTCGCACACTGCCTTTTTATCTTCTTTGAAGCAACGCCCCTCTTATCGGTGGCCAAGGTCGAGACACTTGCTGAAGCGCCATCCAGGGCCCTTTCCTTGCCGCCGACACCGACGTGGGACGGTATCCATTGGAAGGCGATATCGCCTCCAGCTTGTTTATGCTGGTTTATGCTGGGCGCACGATCTTCTGATGCTTCGCGCTAAGATGTTGTCACAAATGGGGTTCATCACGTCCCATAGAGCGCTTCTCGAGTCTGTGAGTAGGACTGCTCTGGCAAACCCTCGCACCTGGACCGCAGCAGCTGCATGCAGGAGAGCCAGGAGCTCAGCAGTCGTGGGGGATATCGGGTAACGCGATGATCTCCCTTGCCAGGACACGTTCACTGACGGGATGTGGAAGGCACACATTGTGGACTTTCCATTTCACTGTGAATTGACGAATGAGCGTGAGGGGGAGAATGTTGTAAGCACTCATTGCATCAATTCACAGTTTCACTCATCATCACTTTGTTCTCTTTTGCTTTGCTGTATTCACGAAAATAGAGGACTCGTGAAGTAACGTTCACGAGGCACTTCGTGCTGATCGTTCAACACGGGCAGTCATGCCTCGATTCCGTCTTGGCTCCGGAGACTCTGCTATCAGCCATACTGTTTAGCTGCTATCTCCCAGTTCAAGCACTTTTGCTGTCCGGACACTGGTTCCTGTGGATGGGGTGGTATACAAACTTCTGTCTGATATAGAAAGTACGTTACATTAGTTCAGTTAATTTGTCTTTTGCACATTTTTGTTACTGTTAGCTGGATTTTTGTCGGACATACAATCCTTTCTGACACGCAGAAGCTCATGTCGCCTGTGATAGCGTTTTAGAATTTTCACTGTCATCAACGTCCATTGAGGAAGGTGCCTTTACTATCTGTGAATGTTTGATTTAAGTAGAGCCCAGGATTCATGTTAACATTGTCTACTCTTATTAATTCACTGTCTGAGTTCTGAGGGCTAAGAAAAATCGGAACTATTTATTTGTCACAACCTCACAGTGGATAGTGGTACTGGATTGGCATGGCTACAATTCCTGGATTCTAGATTCCTGGATGTGTTGAACTTGGTGCATTACTGTGGGTAATGCCATATTCATTACATTTTTAGTGGGTCCACTGCACAAATACTGTGTGCATACTGCATACATGTTGTTCACTAGGCAAAAATACCCGAGCAGTGTTGTGTAGTCTTTTTATCCAAAGTCCATAATCTTAAAGTGCAAAGTCACAGTACGTAGAATAGCATTGTGCAGGTATGCTGCCATAGAGATTCACAACACAAAGAAGACTGTTGAGAGCATCTAAATTTTAATGAGGCGAGGCTTTCATGCACAAGGATGCTGTTGTTAATGTCTAACGTGAAGTTGCAAAATCCCAGAATATATAAAACATATTGTAAGGCAGAGAGCGAGGGTTGGTAAAGACATAAAAATAAATACACAAACATATATAAGAAAATAAAAAGGGGGACAACTCCATCAGTTTCAAGCCGGCAAGAGATGAGTTGACAAAACACTGTAGCACTGTTTCCCTGAATGTGTTGCCCGTGAATGCCTTTTGTGCCAAGTACTTATTTGGCCGCCGTAGTCATTCATGTATTATGCTACACAACTCATCCCTTGTCTGTTTTAAACTGATGGCATCGTACACTCTTTCATTTTATGTTTCTATTTTTATTTGTATATTTGTACCAACCCTTGCTCTACTTGTTCTCTACCTTACAACATGTCTTATATATTCTGGAATTTTGTAACTTGATGTTAGACCTCAAGAAGTACAGCCTTCTGTGCGAAAGTCTTCTTTCTGTTGTGCCCAGTCATTATAAAGTAAACATGACTATCCATTTCTTGTCATTATATCTTTTTTTCTTCTTCTGCAGTGGTGAGCAGCTGTAAGGACACATACAGGAATTGCAGTCTCCTTGAGATGACAAACCCTCATCACCTCATGAGGATACAGTGGTTGGGGAATGGATCATGTTCGCAAGCACATCGAAACTTCAACAAATAATTCATGAAAAAGCGTGTTAGTGCTAGCACCAGGAATTGAACGTGGACCGTCCTGCTACCGGTCAGGGATGTTACATTTCAGGCACTCTTGACTTTTGGTGAATTACTCGTTGACTTTGTCCCAAGGTGGAGCTCACCACAGGTCATTTGTCTATCTGTTAATGTTGTAGCGTGTGTTGCGTTTTTCTCTTTGTGTGTTCCAGACTCAGAACGGTTACTTTGGTTCAGGTCAGGTACGTTTCATTTAGGCATGGCAAACAGAAAGTGGTGTTTCTCAACACAACTTAGCAGTGGCCTTCATGCTTTCCTGCTGTGGCCATTAAGTGTGAATGGAAAGCTGCACATTATTTTCACTCTATATTTATCGTGTGCTATGTAATCTTGTTCAAGTTCTGTCAAATGAGCGTACAATGCTATCAAAAAATTCAGTACAATCTTTAAGTGGGATGAATAGTAGCGCATGAATGTAGGAAGGAAACTCATGTTATGGCAAGTGTTTATGTATTGTAATTTAACTACTAATTTTATTTCTTAGCTTCCGCCGGCGTATCGTGTCAAGCCATGTTATATTAATTTGGAACATGTTCTTCTTAGTAGCAAGACCAGCTGATATACAGTGAGAACATAGCCCGTGTGTGTTTGTCTTTTTCACCGCAGCCCTTGGTTTTGCTCCCTGATGGCTACACATGTCAGAGATAGGGTTCAGAACCGGTAGTTCCAGCCAAGTGAGAATTGCTTTTCGGGGGATCATCATGCTGGTAGATGAAAAGATGGTTTAAATTATTTGCAGGACAGGAATTGCGTAGCTTCACACAAATACTACTACAACGACGTACGAGTGGTTTCAAATTTAGCTTTTTTGTGTTCCTGACATTATCGCACAAGATGTAGTACCCACTATGATCCTTTATATGGGGGGTATGTACAGCACTGAAATTAACAGACATGTTATTTGCAAATCTGTGTTTCCTACTGTGTTGAAATGGGGTAGTTTGTATCTGAGAGCCGTAGTGAAACACAGCCAGCCAAGGACAGACTTTTGATGCCCTCGAGAAACATGGCAACACATTGCAGGGACTCTGGATGCTACCTAAATTTCCAGAACACAGAGCTCAAGGCAGCGTTTAAACAACAAATGGAAAGAGAAATCCAAGACAGTTGCATGTGTAAGCAGTCCACTGTTGGATTTGTTTCTGTCCGAGATACGTTATGTCAAAGGGAACGCACGGGCACACTCAGAATGACACTACGACTGCCTGTGAAATACAATGAGGAGAGGGGGAAGATATATAACTTTTTTCTTGTCTGTTATTCTGTTGGTTCAATTGCCATTTGCTTAGCAGCATATATGTGTATATTCCAGAGTCTGCTAATAAATATATCAGTTGAGAGCTAGCAGTCGCATTGTAGATGTCTCATCCTGTCCTTGGCTGCTTGAGTTTCACATGTTTGCTATTGAAAAAAAAAGGCAATAGAAAAACACGAAAAGAGCGACCTGGAAAGCTGCCTGTTCTAGTGCTCACACAGAGGCAATACAATAAGGTAATATGTTCCATTCATGAACTGTACATAGTAGTACATATCACAATGGCAACCGATTATTCAGATTTTTCTTGAACTACTTTGTCTTTTGGAGCTTTGTTTGCACAGTCTATCATTGGAACTTTATGTGGTTCCCCTCCTGAGATACTTTAAGATTGCTGATGCTGTACAGTTTGTTAAATTTGAATCTGTACTGTGCTGAGGTACAAAAAGAAAATTGTCATATCTGCATTTGAGTACATACGAACAATTTGTAAGTACTTTCCTTGTTGACATTAATATTTTCACCAGGTCACAACATTGTTGTTTGATGGAAAATGTAAGTAAATATATTTATTTGCTTGCCAAATAATGCACAAATGTCGTATTTTCTAGTGAGATATTCCCTGTTCACCAGACATAAATGTGGAAAAGTTAAAGGGTCACTGTTATTCGTGTGCACATGTAGGACTAAGAAGGTAGAGCATGCGCATAAAAAATAATTTCATATGCAGCCACACATATGGTTCAGAAGATTAGATAGATAGTAGATGTCCAAGCATGGTATAATTGTGCTTCATGTGCAATGGGTATGCTAACGCATTGCTTTCATGAAGCCTTCTCATTAATTTTTTTAATTATATAAATTCAAAACCCAAGTTACACGGCCCCTGCAAGACTGCCTTTTGCGAATGGTTTGGTAACGTGTCTCTAACTGTAAATGTTGCTGTAATGCTGCAAACAGGGTTGCAACTTACATCTTGCTTATCATGTCCTACATTATAAATATTAAAGGAGCCGTAAACAGGTATACAAGGTGCGCATTTCTCTGCGTTATATTATTGCAACTCATGCAGTGAAACCTCCTTACAATTACTAACGCTCAAAACCAAAAGGCGCTTGCATACGCATGCAATACTCACTGCACTCTTTCACTTTTAGCTCCGCCCTGCGCTCTAACTTTACGTCATTTTGACGTGGCGCTTTCCTCACCAATTACGACCAAGGGTTCCACTTGTGATTTTATTTAACTTGCGAAAATCCGCTAGATGAATGTGTGCCTTATTATATTCAAAATCTAACCAGTTACTGTTAGCGCAGTGTTAGAAGACAGCAAATTGCGAACGCTATCCATATGTCTGCTAGGTCGAAGGGTATTTTGTTTGCAGCTATCTCCAAAAACTCTTCCAAGCTGTCCCTTTGGTATTGAGGCTTCACCAGTAGAAGTTCCAGCAGTTGATGCAGGGGCTTTTCGTCTCTCTCTTGATGATCCTCCTGTGACATTGTCCGGCTGCTGCTCCTAGGGCTGGCTGCTGCTTTGCAACTGCTTTGAAAAGCTGTGTGGTCTCTTAATATATAGCGCTCCCACTTCTCGGACATCCTCTAGCAGTTCTCAGACATCCTGCCATTGTCTGGACGTTCTTATGCATCCTCTCATTGTCCGGAAGTTCTTATACATCCTGTCAGACGTTCTTATACATCCTTTCGCAATTCTTGGACATCCTGCCATCGTCTCACAATTCTTGGACATCCTCTCATTGTCTCGCAATTCTTAGACATCCTGCCATCGTCTCACAATTCTTGGACATCTTGCCATTATCAAACAGGATGTATCCATTTCCTATGAAGGGATGTTACCCGGACAATTAACATCCTGTTATACTAGACTTTAACATCCTGTTTTCAGAAAGAAAGACTTCCCTTATGCACTGTATATATGTACCACTTTCATTCACTATATACACACTTCAGCATGACGACAACAGATGAGGTCATCACAGAGGAAGCTGGACATCTGGTAAGTATCTTACTATGTCGACTCGGTGGTGTTGAGTTGGAGAGCTTAAAGAATTATATATATATACCTTTTATTAAATGTAAGGGGTGGTCGATTACATCCGGTCGTCACAACACTGAATGTTGTTATGCTGACTTATATAAGTAGATAGTTGACAAACAGAGGGAGAGGGGAGAGAGAAAGAGGGAAAGGGAAAGAGAGGGAAAGGGAAAGGGAAAGGGAAAGGGGAAAAGAGAGAGAGAGAAAGAGAGAGAGAGAGAAAAAGAGAGAGAGAAACTATTTATATATTTTATAGACTTGTCTGTATATCTTGGCTTTTCTTCAAGCAACTCGACCTGCTCTTTGAACCAGTTCAAGAAGAACAAGAAGAAGCTCAACGGCCCCACCACTTTTGCCATGTGCCAATTACTATGGCAATAGAAAACTTTTTCAACCAACTACGAGGAAATGACGTTCCACGCCAACTCTTCGAAGACACCATAGACCGGTTAGAGTGGGAACGCACACGGATCGACTACACAAGTGACATTCGCCAAGCTATTGTACAAATCGCACACACCTTCAACTTATATAATATTTTTGAATTTGATGCTGCTGGTCGGCACAACGCTGTTGCCGGCCAGCACGACATCCGTATACCCTCTTCCGGTTTATTTCTTCTCAACGATATTTTGCATACAGAACTCGATGCCGATGACGTCCATTTTTTGACAGAAATCATTGTTGGTGCGTGGAATTCTGTATGTGAGTTTAGACAACTCAACGAATAAAAAATTCAAGCAAGGAGCGCAAAATGTACTTCTACACGAACAAACGGACCACTCCGCCTCACAGCTGATAATGAAGCCTGTTTATTGGCTGGTAATTTGAAACGTCATGTGCGGAGCTCGGCCTCCCGATTGGACGGCAAAAGGCTACGTAGGCACGTGACGTATGCATGGTGGAGAGAGGCGCGCTGGTTACTCAACTTTGAAAGCAATTATTTGAGTCACTGAGCTGGCACGAGGTGAACGAAATATATATTTGGGTATTATGACCTGCGTACTTCCATGGGGTACCATTTTTTGCGAAATGTCTGGAGGCCTGTTCACGGCCCCTTTAAATACAAAGTGATTTGTGCAATAATTCCTGAGTACGGAATTAATTCCCAGGCTGGCCAGTGATGTCACCCAGGACGACAAGTCACATAATTGCCTCTAACACTTTTACACCCCGTGGGCTGAGTTGTAAATTGAAACAGCATTCTACAGAAGGATAAGGTGCACCCACTAATTTGATTTCCAGGATCTATGCTATGCCCTAACTCTTCAGACCCCACATTTCTAAAAACATTAATTTCTAATTGGCAATATGTGCTGTGGTACTTCTTTGGCGTCTGCACAGTGTGCAACCACATGGGTTCTGGAGCTTTCGTGTGCATGTTTTTGTGCTACGGAGCTCATTACAAACAATATCCAGATGTTAGACATGAAACGCAGTAGTTTGTAGCGTGCCACACAACGCAGCGTGACATGGGAGTGTGTGATTGAAAGAAAGCTTCTGGAAAATGCACAGAATCAAAAAAAAGTTTAAAACGTGATTTGTATTTCGTTTTACGTCGCTCGTCGTTCCATACCATCGTCGACGGTGTTGCAGATTGATAAATCGTACGTAAAACTTGTCCCATAGCAGTATGCGGTTTCTCAAATACATAGCACGAATGTTTTTTTCAAAAAGAATAAAACGCTGTTGGCATTTCTTGCTAGAACGGCTGTCGAAACGTCAGTCTCTACAATGGGCACGTGCTGTAAAGGGGCTGACGCAGACGCAACTTGATAAAATTGTACGTGCTCACAAAACACAAACGACGAATTCCAGTCACAACATCGCACAGAGGTTAGTTCACGAATGAGTTCGCAGCTGCTGCACTATTTACTTATCGCGGAACCAGTGGAACCGGGCTGTCCGCCATCTTCAAGCACAGATACATGAAGCCACGAAAAGCCGTAGCAGGAATCCACTCACAAGTACGAAGGCGCGTACACGTCACAATGAAAGATGAAAGATGAAAGTCAAGACGTCACAATGCCCGTTCGGGTGCATCTACGTCATAAAAATGGCTGCGCCCATGTGTGTTTCGGAATGAATTATCTTTTTTTTTTTACATGGTACTGTACCGAACTGGGAGAATGAAGGTGCATTTTGGGGAGAGCTGGACGTCGGCTTTCAGAATATCGCAACCGTTTCAACTATTTGGGATATCGGCATAGCTGACCTTTAATTCAAGCATTAGAGTCAGTTCAAAACAGGGCGATGCGTTTCATTACATCCAACTATTCTAGAGACGCAAGTGTTTCACGTATAAAGAATAACCTTTACGTTGATCTTCTCTCATCAAGACGGTTGATAGCCAGGCTGTGCCTCTTCGATAAAATTTATCAGAACACAAACACTAGCGATCGTCTCCTAGTCCCTGCTAACTACATTTCACCTCGTCTTGACCACATCCATAAGATTAAGCAACCCCATTGTAGCACCAACTTCTTTTCTAAATTCATTCTTTCCTAAAACAATTAGTGACTGGAATCTGCTGCCTGAACATGTTGCTTGTACTCACGACCCTGCTGGTTTTAAGGCTGCCCTCCTCCAATCCAGAGCTTCAGGTCCATCATGCTCTTCCCATGGTACACGTCCTCTTGCCTTATCAACTTGATATTTCATTTTTTGTAATACTTTTGTTACGCGTTTCTATTGTACTTTTCTTACGTGCTTCTCTCCACTCCGTTATGTAATACCCCCCGGGGGTCTTAACGTACTTAAATAAATAAATAAATAAACATCAGAAGGTAAGCAAAATGGTCGAAAGGAATTAGGTCAACACCAAATTGAATGGCACAATATGGACAAAAAGAGGGATGCAACAGAAATGTTTTTCGGTTTTCTGTTCATCATGTGTCAGTTTTCCAGCATGTGCTCTCTTCTGCGGAAGATTCTCTCAACATAGGCAAAATAGACTGGAGGTCCTTTATCCAGTTTCGCATTACTGCAACTGTTGCACACTTTAGCGGCATGTAAACAACTGCGCATAACGATGTTTCTAAGCGAGGAGACAAGTAACAGTAGATGCAACCAGAAGGATCAAGCGCAAAATAATTCATGGTGCACCAGTGCACCATGCACCATATTACCGAGTGCCTTCCCCCACTGAAATACACATGGCTTTGCAAGAACCCAAGCATCAGTTGGAATTTACAGGATTGCACCGTACATGTGCACAATCAGTAATTGCTTTTCTTTCATGCGGTCTCAACATCGTGCTTTTAATGCAAGAATGCGAAGACGTGGTAAATTTTGAACTGACTTCGGAAAACCATACCACGTGGAGAAGCGACTCTGATGACAAAGTAAACTTTCATTAATGATAATTGCACTTGACAGCAAGGCAAAAGTTGATGTCGAATTACCTGAAGGTCAAAATAAACGACAGACTAAAAAGATTAATGAGGTAAGCATCATTTTTTATTAGCAGAAACTGCGAGTGAGCTCCACAGGTGCATCGAAAAACATGCTGTAGCTTAATACACAGCATAAGTTGACAACCTCCGGGAAACAGATCTCACAAGTGAGCCTTGATCGTATGAAATAACTTCTCATTTCATCACGCGTTGAGTTGAAGATTAACTAGTGCTCAGACTTATAGCTTGCAAACCCCGCTTCATAATTCCACCTATGTGTATATAGTGCGTATCTGTGTGTGCCATCATAGGTCATATGCAGTTATACCGTTTTGAGGTATTCAAACAATATGAAGATTTACTAAAATTTATACAGCACTGAGTACAAGTGCCAGTGATTTGAGAAAACTCGCATAGCCTAAGTAGATAACAAAATGAAACCCAAAATACTTGTGTACTAAGGGAAAAGAAACCAGAGGCCGTTAATGTCCTGAATGTAACTTGGGGGCCTGACAAGTTGACGTATTTGTGTGCCCAACTCAGACATTTACATTATGAAGTTAACTCGGGGCCTTCCGTCTGAAGGTCCAACACTTTACCTCTCAGCAAATACCGGAGGGGGGCACTAAACTTGTATCCTCAATCGTACGCAATCGGGATTGTTTTGCAGAGGCGGACACCTTACAGCGTGACATGGCACGGCGAACGTAGCGTTTTTTTTTAGATTCTGGTTTTTAAAAAATTGTGGACCAGAGATTCGCCTGGACTGGTATGCCCCCTCAATGTCGGATCTCTCGAATTTTAGGAGCAAGAGAAAGCACTGGTATGTTCCATGTTGAGGACCAGCCCAGAGGCACTTGTGATCAATCATCTTCAGGCTGCACTTTTTCGAATGCACAGCTGAATACCAGCGCGACAACAACTGGACCGCGATTCGACAACACTCAACTAAGCACTGTAGATGGTCGACCGTCGGAACAACCTCCAGACCAGACCAAGCCATGTGCACTTGCATGCATGTCGAAAGCCAGCCTCAAATGCCATATGTTGCACAGTGTCACTACGAGTCTGAAAAGTGTCTCGCTACTCCTCCGCCACATGTTCAGATGGGAGATGACTTTTTGCGCGATATCTCTCCCGCTGCATCCCCTCGGTGTGTGTGTCATGAGCACCTATGTATCGAAGCGTACTTATGAGAAGCCATGCAACTGTGACCTCTGTCCTGAAGAGTTGATTCAGGGCACACACCTGCAGAGTTACAAACACGCACAGACACACACAGGAAAAAGTCACACAAGTGCGATCTCTGTCTCGCAGAGTTCAGCCAGAGCACGAACGTGCGACGTCACAAGGAGACACACACTGGCGAGAATATAGATGGGTAGAAATCCAGCGAACCGGTAGAATGTAGGGAGGGAGTTGCCTCAGGACAGAAGCCGCCGATATTTCGAACAGAGACTGTTCTTCTTCTGGAAGAACAGTCTCTGTTCGAAATATCGGCGGCTTCTACTACTACTACTACTGTTCTTCTTCTGGAAGAACAGTCTCTGTTCGAAATATCGGCGGCTTCTATCCTGAGGCAACTCCCTTCCTACACTGGCGAGAAGTCACACAAGTGCAATCTCTGTCCTGCGGAGTTCAGCCGGAACATGGACGTGCAGCGTCACAAGAAGACACACACGGGCGAGAAGCCATACAACCCTACTAAAAATCCTATATGTAGATCCTCATATGATGTTATTGGATATAGGACCCATAAGTGGTGTAGGTACCACAGGAGTTATAGGTTTTATAGGAGCAATATAGGTATTATAGGAGATGTAGGACCTGCATCTCCTATATGATCTGTACACTGCGTGTATGGGGACACGGTATGAAATTTGGCTGTGGCGATACATGCATACACATGCAATGAACAAAAATAATAAGAGAGGAGTACAATAAAATACCGTCTACTTGCCTTTATTTATTAATACCATTCACATTTTTTACATTCAAGGACACAGCTGTAAAGGCTTGCACTGCCGTGGAGCAGATGACGGAGTTGCATGGGTGCGGCGTATGCCTCATCTGTTTCACAGTAAACACAAATCGGTGAAGAGCTCTGCAACGTACTTTGACGCGACTTACTTGATGTCTTTCAACATTTCCGTGACGTATCTGTTCATTTTCCCACGTCGTGTGTGTGCTGGCCCATCTGCGTTGTTCACGAAAATCGATCCGTGAAAAGCATCTGAAATTCACAAATTCGTCGTAAGTAGCAGGGCCACTGGAGCATCACATGTGACATCTTCACCCTGATAATAGCGTTGGAGGTTTACCAGTAGGGACACTGAGCTAACAGATAGTGATAAGGTAATAGGAATCACAAGGGTAATATTCGCACTGAGAGCATAAAGTAGGAGGAACCCACATGCTGGAAAGGATACTGAACAAAAAGCACGAAACATGACACTACTGGCACGCAACTAGCCTTTACTTCACCAAATCTAAGGGCTTCTGGACGTATCTTCCAACACGCACACAAGAAAGGACGTCCAGGCATCACCTGCAGAGCAGAATAACGCATCCACAGCAGTTCGGTGCACCAGAGGAGCCCAGAGCCACAACGAAACGCGAAAATCCGGATGCGAGAACAAACGCGTCCGACCTCAACGAACTTTGCAAGCGAAATGGACGCTAGAGCGCCAGAGCCCCGCCTGGTGGCGGCAGTGGAAGGGAAGGAAGGTGCATGCTGTTCAGGCGCTCCTCACACTATGGCAAGAGAACGGAAGGTCGCGCGAAGACGGGGCTAGTACTATCGGAAAGGGGGCGCTTTCCCCGTCAAAAAGAGACCTCAATCGCCTTTCTACGCCAACAAAAACCCGATATCGACAAAAATGACCCCGGTCCTATGTATAAGAGCCGCCGTGGCCACGGTGTCCTAACTCGGGAACGGAGAGGGATAGAAAGGTGCCGCAAGTTTCTACGCGTTGCCTATGTCGTGTGCGTTTATCCATTAAAAGGAAATTCGCATCCGCCGCGGGCTTGGAACCTGAAAACGGAGGACAAGTCAGGAAATGGTGGTCGGTGTCAGGAACTTCGAGAATGACGCCTTAACCGCTGGAAATGGACGGGTGGTTTGAAGAAAGTTGTAGAGCAGAGAACAGAGCACATGCACACAAAATTTCGACTGAATCGGACGTCGGGTATGCGAGTTGAAACTCCGAACAGTGTGAAGCGTTTCAGAGTTGCGCTAGCCGGACTGGTCGCCTCGTCATACTCTTAAGCCGATATCGCGAGAACGGAACGTCGCGCGTGTACCGGGAGGCCAGTAAACGCGGAAACCTGTAACTCGAGAACCGCTAAAGTTGGTAAAGTGTGGTATATTTTACCACGTGCACCGAGTCCATAACAAGTATGCTCTCCAAAGATACATCATGTCCGACGCGAGCTTATTTCCGAAAAAGAGCCCCGAAGTTCGAAAAAAAACGGCGTTTCTAACGCGTCTCCTCGTACAACTTCTGAACCACTAGAGATGAGCTGCTAGTGTGATTTGAGCGATCGTAGAGCTATTCCAGACCTGTTCGGACGTAAATTTTGGTCTCGATCCGACAAACGGGGCGAGACGTACGGGACTTTGGAGGTGTCGGAAGCACCGGCGGGGGCCTTGAATTTCCAAATATCCTGGCAACTGTCAGGATTTCTCACAAGCCACGAGCATGCAGACGAAGGGGGAAGAAACGGGAATTCGTCACAAAAAACGCGTCCCGATATATGACAGCTGCAGACCGAGATATTAGACCCGGAAACCCATCGAGCGACAAAGCAATATCGCTGGATGGGTTTCAACAACCACTGGACGGTTGAAAAACGCCAAGTGCTGTAATATGCCAAATGTGTGCATGGAACGCACGCATCATTTTGTGTTTAATGTTTGGTCGATCAATAATGGACTTGTATGCATGTTCCAAAAATGAATCGAACATCAGTTATTTCAAGCTGCAGCTTAAAATAACTGATGAAACACATATCACCCTCCAAAATTCCATATAAAATTTTTACATGTAAATTTTTTTACATGTTTTTTACATGTTTTTACAAATTTTTACATGTAAAAATTTTATATTGATTTTAGGAGGACTGATATGGGGGGGGGGTGTTCCTGCACGTTCTTACTTGTTTCAGGGTTTCAGGGACTTATAACTGGTCGACAAAGGATGACTCATATGTGGCCGTATGTGACCCTGTATGACTCCTGCATGGTCTACATATAGGACCCGTGTAACTCCTACATCCTCAATGTAGGAACTTATGGGTCCTGCATGGTCCTACATGACTCCTGCATGGGCTCGTTTAGGATCCCATAATGGCCTACACAGGAGCTATATAGGACCTTATGGCTCCTACATGACTCCTGCGTGGACTCGTATTGGATCCCATAATGACCTACACAGGAGTTATATAGGTTCCTAAATAACCCATAAGGATCCTGTAGCATCCTATATAATTTTACACAGGACATATATGAATTACTTATGGTTTTTTTTTCAATAGGGAAGTGCAATCTCTGTTCAGCGGAGTTCATCCGGAGCGGGAACCTACAGTTTCACAAGCGAAGACACAGGGGCTAGAAATCGTACAAGTGCGATGTCTGCCGCGCAGAGTTCTGCCGGAGCAGGTCTTTACAGCGTCACAAGCAGACACACATGTGCGAGCAGCCCCTGTCCTGTTGAATTTAGCAACGGTGTGGAGCGAGAAACCATGCAGGAGTACCCTCTGTTCTGCAAACTTGAGGCAGATCACGAACCTGGAGCTTTACAGGCAGACGTTCATCGGTGCGAAGCCATACAAATGCAACCGCTGTCCAGTACAATTCAGCCACAGTACCCACACTAGCAACAGAATAAGCTGGTAGCAGAGTGCATGAGCTAGTTCAGCCAGAGCAGGAACTTGTGGCTTCACAGCCATAAGACACTGGGGAGGGGGTATACGTGTATTGAAAAAAGAAAGAGAGGAAGGATTCGTCAGGTTAGGCCGGCTTCCTGTTCCTAAAACAAGGGAAACATAAAATCCACGCACACGGACACTTGGGATAGAAACCGCACAAGCCACATGCACAAGTAAGAGGTCGTCTGCATGTCAGTTGCTTTGCCCTCAACCCGGAATCTGAAGAACCACATGGTAATGCACAGTGAGGAAGGCTGTGCGGACACAATCTATATCCAAGAGCATTTTATTTCTGTTGAATGTCTCCCACGCGTATACAGACTGAGTGAGGTTCAAGAAAAGTTGGATTGGAGCTGGATCGGGTTGTGAAGCGTGCGAAATGCAGGGTGTCGGAGTGAACCGAAAACCACAACCGAAAACCGAAAAAAACTGGAACGAACTTTGGTGCGAACTGGAACGGAATTGAAACCGTATACGTTTTTTTCGCTCCGGAGGGAAACTGAAAAATATATCTAATGGTTTTCGGTTCAAGAAGAAACTTCGCCAGTTTGGACTACGAATAGGCGAACGAAACTGACGTCGAGTGTTCTGAAGTCATGTCATGGGTACTTTACGAGGGTTACGGCTACGGTGGAATGTATGTCGGTATACTACGACCATTAGGCTCCCTTTGTAGCGTTTTATCGTTCGCGCACATAGACTTAGAGGTACATGTGACCGGTTGTGACTCTCTACCAATGTGCCGTAGTGTTCGTTTTAATTTCATTCGCCCAAACTCTCCTAAACTAAAGGGCGACCCAAGGGGGCTGCGGAACTTCTTTTCTTTCAGTAATGTTTGTTTGAGATGTGTTGAGATGTTGTGAGATGATGTGAGATGTGTGAGATGTTGAGATGTGTTGAGATGTTTGAGATGTGTGAGAAATGTTTGTTTCCCTTGTTTGAGAGGGCAGCGAAGTTGAATACATTTACGTATCCGCGAGGGCAGATACGTATGTGGACAAGACACGAAGAAAAGAAAACGAAGCCGTCAAGCGCGTTTGTGAGTGAAGGTGTTTCTCGATTTGCGTCTACTCGTGCGGTGGTGCTTGCTGGCTAGGAAGCAGCAACAGACATTCGGATGGGACGCGATCGCACCAATCCAGCAAGAAAGTACTTTACGGATGACATCATGACAAACAAGTCCGTCTTTATCATGCGCTTCAAGAAAGGAGAAAGCCTATTTGAACAGGGCAGACACTTACAGGAACCAGGAGCTACCAATTTCACAGCTGCCTATTGATATTAAATACCATGCATGTGGAATAAACGGGTTTACATTTTGCAAGATTGATTTTTTTTTCTGGGAATGAATATACCCACCAGAAGCGGAACCGGTTAAAACCGGTATGAACCGTTATTTTTTTGCTCCGGAGCAGAACCGGTACCAGACCGTTTATGATAGAACCGGAACGAAAACCGGAACAAAAAACGTTTCGGTTCGACACCCTGGCGAAATGTCAGGAAGCCCAGTGCCGGGATAATGATATCTGTGGAGATATTAGTGTCCGGTAGGAGAGATTAAAGGTGGTTGTGATGTTTGTTACATCGGGTAGCATTAGCTGTATTGATGCATCATGATTATGTGACCAACTCTCCAGGCACATTTGAGGAACGTTGGTTGTGGCGGTTTCAGCTAGTTCCGGCTTCGGAAGAGGAGAGGTCTTTTGAGAAATACTGTCGCCGATGGGGCAGCCGGACGTTCTACTGTTACAGTGGTAACTGGGAATGCTTTCTGTGCCAAGAGGGTGACAGGTCACTACAACGACTTTCCTATTACTTAACGTTACTGGATTCTCCTCGAGTCCGTGCAGTGATTGGCCTTGCCTGTGTCATCTGGAGTGTCTTCAGTGATGACAGTCGTGAGTAGTAATCACCGACCAGAAGTATCAAGAAACACACAGGGGCTCTGACACCATTGAATTAGCAATTAGGACGCCCCCCCCCCCCCCACATTATTTAGCGTCCTCCTGTGTGTCATTACTCTAATTGGGGAGAATCGAACTTGTGTCCAGACCGCCCTGCAGGTTTCCGTGATCGTGGTCATAAAAATTGAAAAATAGACAGAAATAGAGTGGGGAGCAACAATTTATTTGAAAATCAACGATGCAGTGTCGAAGACATCGTTCCTGAACGGGTGGCAGACCACCGACGGCGGGCCATGTTGGTCAATCACGAGCTCCCCCAAAATACAGTTCGCTATTAATCCCAGCATATTAAAGCTATATATTACCTATGTATGCGTTCACTGGGTGCTTTTTGGGAAACTGCATTGGATATTCCCTGATGACCTACCAACATAATGGATTTTGCATCCAGTTTTAAAGCGCCATCAGGCAGGAAGGGGCTTGTCGTGAAGGCACAGAAGTGCTTGTTGAAACGGACTGCCGATGCTATATGTACACGGTTCGCAAAGATAAACTTCGGGGTTTGTATCGAGGATAACACAAATATGAACAGTGTCGGAAAGCTAAAGTAGATGTTACAGGACATATTATGCCCCAAAATTTTATGTCGATACTGCCATTTCGTCCGTTTCTCTGTGGATAAGTCGTGAAACTTGGAAAACCGCCGCTGTCTAATCGGCTATCCCTATGTTTCAGCTTCTTTCCGTCAGATGGCAAAACGGGCGAACGCGGCATTGCAGAGTACGACTCTGCATTCAGTTCCACTTGTTCACTCGGTTTTGGTGTCGTCTGCAACGCCGCGTTCGACCGTTTCGCCATCTGAGGGAAAGGAGCTGAAGCGGCGTTTTTTTTTAATTTTCACGATTTGTCCGCAGAGAAACAGACTAAGCGGCATTATCGACATAAAATTTTGGGGCATAATACGTCCTCTAACTTCTGCTTTAGCTTTCCGACGCTGTTCTTATTTCTTTTATCTTCGTTACAAACGCCGAAGTTTATCTTGGTGGACCCTGTATTTTAACCAAGAAACATAACAAGGTTGAGTCAAGAACGGGCGAAGGTGTGTGTGAATAAAAGCATGTCATCAAATGCAAATTTTTGGCCATGTGTAACATTTTTCTTGCTATTTGTCTGTGATCGCCGTCTTCACCAGGCCTAACAAGGAGGACAAAACATATTTTCAGGTAAACATCGACACTGAAATGTAAAAGTGATTTGCAAGATAATGGAACAGATTGTACACTTATGGAGTAAAATTGAAGCAATTTGTGAAAAAAAATTGGCATGAAATGCTCGCTTCGCCGTACCAAGCTACTCCGCCATTTTCGCGAAAATTCTATTGTCATGGCGGACTGCATAGGAAATAGCAGTCAATGAACAACCCTCTTTCGGGCTCCTCGTAATGGCCAGACTTCCTTCGGCATACACGGCACTGCAAAGCATGACACCAGATGGCGCCACCATCATCGCGATATGCATGGAAGACAGAAAAAACGGCAAAATACTAGCAGCGGTTAAAAACTCCAACAAGAAAGACACCGCTAAGAATGCAAGAGCACATACGAAACAACGGGGAAAATCCCGAACTGTTACGGCAAATGGTAAGCATGTGACAGCATAGAGTCCTAATGCTGCGTCGCCACACAACGCTACGAAACTCGAGGGCTTACACAGGATGAAAACAGCACCAAATACTAGGAAGGCACTGCTAAACAAGAGGAGACAAAAAAATGTTCCAAAATCCTGGGGAAGACATATTAAGAAAAACACACAAGTACACCGACTTAACACAACCAATCAACAATTTACTGCAGACGTTTCGTCTCCCATTCGGGAGGCATCATCAGTGCAAACGGCAGCAATGAGAGAGTGACACAAAAGTCGCTATTTAAGAAGGTCGACATAGATCTCCGGGAGTGGGCCACAGTTCACGTTGCACGCAAGTAGGTCACCTCGAATGTGCCACGATTCCTGGAGCTTCCTGGGCCAGCACCTTTGTTCACGAGCCAGAGATTCCGCATTTGCAAAATCGAAAGTATGGCCGGTCGTCCAACAATGGTCAACCAGTTCCGTCTTTGACCTTGTCGCATGTGTAGCATAGACCACATCACGTTTGTGCTCTTTGAGACGGGTACAGCATTTGCGACCCGTTTGCCCTATGGATATTGCGTCGCAATTTTGGCATTGTACCCGGTAAACAACTCCGCTCTGGGAAGCGGGGGGAACAGAGTCTTTGGGCTTGGACAGCATATTTCGAAGTCTCATGAAAGGTTTCAAGGTTGTCTCGATATCTAGTGGAAGAAGCGTTCGACGAACTGACTCGGATACACCCTTGACGTACGGAATGCATACAGTGCCTTGACTGAAGTCGCGTTGGTTGAGCGGTCGCTTTTTCTCTTGCATTCGTTTTTTCATGTTAACAATAAATTATTTGGGATAGCCACGGTTAGCTAGAGACATGGTAATAGTTGCCTCCTCTTCTGGGCGGAGTTCGATAGGGTGGTGGGATTCAATGTTCAATAAATTTTCGGTGTCACAAGCTTTACGGTGAACGCTAGTTTCTAACTTGCCATTCTGACATCTTCGTACGTCAACATCCAAGATGGGCAGCCGGTTATCCTGCTCGACTTCGTACGTGAACTGAATGCCAGGCTCAACATCATTTAAGATAGAAAGAAAGTCGTTCACTTGTTCTCCATTGAGGATGACAAAGGTGTCATCCACATATCGTCTGTAGAACTTGATCTTATGGCGTGTCCTCTGCAACGCGGTCATCTCTAGGTGCTCCATAACGAGGCGCCTGCGAATCTCAACACACAAGAACGGCATGCGTTACGAGTGAGTGATAGTGATTCTCCCTGTCAATAGTGATTGACGCCGGTAGTCAATAGTGATCGACGACCCCGCCGATAGTCAATAGTGATTCTCCCCGCCGACAAGGGCAAGGGCACCGTGGTGCAAAACAAAACCAACTATGAGAAAAAGATTGAAGAAATTCATGATGACCCGGCCCATTTTGTGAAGCTCTAACACGACCCGACGCTCAAAACAGAACGTTCGCTCGTTGACCATCTCCGTGATCTGAAGGCTGCTCAGGCACGGCCGCGTTGCAGAGGACACGCCATAATATCAAGTTCTACAGACGACACCTTTGTCATCCTCAATCGAGAACACGTGAGCGACTTCCTTTCTACCCTAAATGATGTTGAGCCCGGCATTCAGTTCACGTACGAAGTCGAGCAGGATAACCGTCTGCCCTTCTTGGATGTTGACGTACGAAGATGTCAGAATGGCAAGTTAGAAACTAGCGTTCACCGTAAAGCTTGTGACACCGGAAATTTCTTGAACTTTGAATCGCACCATCCTAACGAACACAAACGAAGTGTTGTTAGAAGTCTTCTTCGAAAGTCCGACAAGTTCACCTGAATTCCGCGCAGAAGAGGAGGCAACTATTACCATGTCTCTAGCTAACCGCGGCTATCCCAAACAATTTATTGTTAACACGAAAAAACGAATGCAAGAGAAAAAGCGACCACTCCACAAACGCGACTTCAATCAAGGCACTGTATGCATTCCGTACGCCAAGAGTGTATCCGAGTCGGTTCGTCGAGCGCTTCTTCCACTAGATATCGAGACAACCTTTAAGCCTTTCATCAAAGATCGAAATATGCTATCCAAGCCCAAAGACCCTGTTCCCCCTGCTTCCCAGAGCGGAGTTGTTCACCGGGTACAATGCCAAGATTGCGACGCAGTATACATAGGGGAAACGGGTCGCAAATGCTGTACCCGTCTCAAAGATCACAAATGTGACGTGGAGTATGCTACAAATGTGACAAGGTTGACCATTAGGAAGGGAGTTGCCTCAGGACAGAAGCCGCCGATATTTCGAACAGAGACTGTTCTTCTTCTGGGCACCGTCCTCATCGTCCCAGAAGAAGAACAGTCTCTGTTCGAAATATCGGCGGCTTCTGTCCTGAGGCAACTCCCTTCCTACATCTCTGCCGGTTCGCTGGATTTCTACCCATCTAAGGTTGACCATTGTTGGACGACCGGGCATACTTTCAATTTTGCAAATGCGCAGACTCTGGCTCTCGAACAAAGATGCTGGCCCAGGAAGCTCCAGCAATCAAGCCACATTCGAGATGACCCACTTGCGTCGTGAATCGTGGCCCTCTCCCGGAAATCTATGTCGACCTTCTTAAATAGCGACTTTTGCGTCACTCTCTCATTGCTGCCTTTTGCACTGATGATGCGTCCCGAATCGGAGACGAAACGTCTGCAGTAAATTGTTGATTTGTTGTGTTAAGTCGGTGTACTTGTGTGTTTTTCTTAACAAGAGCAGACATGCGGCAGCACGGAGACAACCCATCAGAGGAAATGGCTTGGACGATCCATTAGGCCTATCCGCAGCGTCATCGCACAATGCTACAAAAATCGCACACCACAAAATGCTAGGAACAGGGTACAAAAAATTGAACACCGCGAAATGTGCGACAGCACAGAGAAAATGCTTAAGGCGCACAATGCTACGAAACTCAACGGCGTGGAAATACAGCTGAACAAGTAGAGACATGCGGGAAAAATGCTTAAAAGGGCACTAAAATATAAAAACAACTTGCTCTCAAATGAAAGTTCTTGTATGAATTACTACAATTCAAACAAAATTAGTTCACACCATGGAGGAAGGAAACACAAGGAACGGCCCCTCCGACAGTTTTCCATCGGGGCTAGCGTAGCCGGTTTCGCATTGCATTCTGGGATACTCCTGTCTACCACGTGACCGCTCACGTGACCCTCCAGACAGCAAGGCGCCACCGGAGCAGACGACGCGAGCGTTGGTTGTGTTACAGTTCAGTTAGCAATATTGCGTTGAACGCGTGCTTGCACTTTATTTCGTATGTTCGAATGTTTACTCTTCTACTAGAAGACCAGTCACGGTGTTCAGAACGCAAAAGGAGTACACGGGACGGGAAACATCACGTGTGGCAACGGTGACTTCCGACGTATGTACGTTTCTTGGTTAACTGGTAAAGAATGCCGTACTCAGAACAGTATTAATCAGATTTCTACAACAACAGAGGATAAGAAATGAATCAGTAGTATAGAATCGAGCCCCACAACAGCCACTTTTTTCTAATCCAGTTCTAGGAATTTCGAATCCAGCACCCATTTCTAATCCAGGTCAAGCCAGGTCTAATCCAGGCTCCACCCCTTCACGGTGATCCGTCTAATTCCTATGTGATTGGCTGCCCTTTCATTGCCACATTTGCTCACTCGCTCATAGACACCAAAATTATCTATTCTATTCAATCCTAAGTCAGCTCATAGGCTTCCAAATTGCTCTTATTTCTAATGCAATTCTAGGAATGTCTAATCCACCACCCAATTTTAATCCAGGTCAAGCCACTTCTATGTCCTCTGGTTGGTTGGTCACAGCTCCACCCCTTCATGGTGATCCATCTAATTTCTATGTGATTGGCTACCGTTCATTGCCACAACATCTGCTCACTCGCTCGTAGACACCAAAATGATTTATTCTATTCAATTCTAAGTTGGCTCATAGGCTTCCAAATCGCTCACCTGTCTATTGGTCAAGGGTGGTCACTTCCATTCATTTCTAAAACCTAGTGATTGGCTAGTGATTGACCTATTGGCTGCCTCTCATACATGCTTGATAGACTCATTTGTCATATCCACTCTCCAGTTACTTGGTCACACGCTTTCAACTGCATATTGCTTCATAATTTCAACCGCAACATAGACAACCGCTCGTGGGTCAATTCCATTCATTTCTGGGCCAGCTCACAGGCCCCCCAAATTGCATATTGGCTTGGGATGCTTTCTAGTTAAGCCAGGACAACGCTTCGGAACAGTAGGGACATAGTTTTCAACATTTATTAAACACATCATGGCATTCTCAGAGAGATTATAGTTCTCTCTGGGGCACTTCCAGGCACACTGGACATTTCCGCCCGCATCCATGGCGTTTTTCACATAAGTACCATGTGGATCACCCAAGCGTTCGTCCTTCTTCATCCACGGCTCAGTCCCAGACCGCACGCGAGATCAACAAGTCACAGAACCTCGACAACACAAGCAGGTCCGAGAAACATCTCTAAGACGTCACTTGGGGAAGACGATGGTATCCCTAAAACATCTGAAATAAATCCCAAAACGATCCCTGTCACGTACCAATGGCACACCCACATATGCCTCTGGGACGTACCTGGCAGGTCCCATGGGGCTTTCTTGGGGATGAGCGTGGTACGCAAATGGGATGTGCCCGGAGGCTGCTCCTCCCCTCCTACCCCTCCCCTTTTCTGCGTTGCTCGGCCCCGTTACAAAAAAAGCGTACCAAATGCGCTTGCACAACGACGATTGAAAATTTGATGCAGGGAGTTCAGAAAAGAACTAGTTCATTCTTACTATTGAGACCCGCAAGTGTAATTCTACATCCATCATTTGCATACGGAATTGAAGCACTTGGCATAACAGTAAATCAAAATATCACAGTATCAAGAGCAATCCACAGTAATAAACTGTATATCACAGATCAGCTTTGTTGCGGCCTTCCTGTTGTTGTACTTTTGTCTTGTCTTGTTGTACAAGTACCTTCGCAGTCAAGTCTCAACTTACCTTACTCAACTGAGCCTTACAATAACAGATTGCACTGCTGGAAGGGAGATGGTTCAAAATGTTTATCAAACACGCAAGACAATTAAAAGAGAAAGCTTAAAACATAACCTAATTACCTAAAAATTAATCGCTGGGCATATCACCTTAAGAAAGAACTGGCTAGAGAGTGTTCCTTTCTCTATGTCGCATGAACTTTGTGATATCCGTGTTGAATAAAAATGAAAAATGACCATAAAAATATCATGGCACCAAAGACTGCAACACACTACAAGGTACCCACAAAACAATTTGTAAAAACAAACAGAAAATACGACCTTTCATAATACCCTGGCATTCAATCACTAAGAAAAATTTAAATGAAAAAGTCTCCGACTTCACCTCAACATGTTGATGAGATGCGGCGACCAGGTATCCGTCCTCTCGCAACAGTGTGTGAGTGTGAATAAAGGATGGTACTTAGGCGATGGCAGGTTCCAATAAGACAAGAAGATCACCTCACATGTATCAAAGTTCCAAGCACTATGCACTTATCTGCATGTACAACACAGGAAAGGTGAAAAAATACTGACTTGTAAAACGTGAAAAGTGTAGGTAGCCACATACAGGGTGTTCAAAATTAAGCTTTCACTAGCATTTTATAAATAGGCGAACAAAAGAAAAATGGTGCTATTTTTTCTGTTCCTTGAGTACGAAACAGGTGCTACATAACTAGCAGCACCTGTTTCTTACACAAGTAGCGTAAAGTTATCATCCGTTTTCTTGTCATCGCTGTGTTTGCATAGCGCTCGTGAAAGCTTAATTTTGAACACCCTGTATTGAACCACACATGATGCTTCAGGTACGAAAATTGCAGTCAGTTTTGGAAGTGCTTCCTCCGGGTGGGAAGACCGTGATACAGTCAAGTTTGCACCGTCAATGTCACGAACCTCATCCACATAACTGCTCCCGTGGTTGCCAAGACTTTGATCTACCAACAACAATAGTTGGGCTAGTTTGATCTACCAACACGGGACGTGGCTCATGATCACAAGCAGTGTTCACCAACATCGAAAGCGGTTCACTTGACTGGCCCACAAACATCGAACGCGTTTCACTGCCGGCGTCACCATCGTTGCGACGCTCATATGATGCTCCTTCAGTTTATCACCCAAAAGCTTCCCGCTACAGCTTGGCTCACATGACGATGAAGTGTTCGCCTTGATGTTCGTTTGCTGCGTCTCACGATGAACACGCTTTGATCGAGGAGTAGCTCACGATGTTCCTAAACCGAAGTTAAACGAAGAAAAACGCGCGCTTGAGCATTACAACGCTTAGCATGCTTTCAAACTAACAGCAAGCAGGCTCCCACAGCTCCCTATAGAGCCCATAGTTTGAGATAATTCAGGCAACACTGGGCATGCAACCAATGAAAATGAAATATGATGCCTACCATTCGGCCAATCAGGAGTCTCTCAGTTTGGCTCGCCGTTCGGCTCCGTACTGGCTACCATCGGCTTTTACTTTTACTGGTTTTCATGCCCGACGCTCGTTATTCCGCATTCCAGAACTACTAGGCAAATTTTGGACAAAATACATTTATTTGAAACATCGTACTGACTCAATAGTCTGACACAAATATTCACCGTGCGTACAGTCCAAATCGTTGCGTTCGTTGACCAAGTTCGAACTCGCAAAACACACACACTCTCATTCCCAGAAATCCGGGACACGGTTTCTTAAAGTTGGCTTGACCGGCGTACTCGCTGCCCTCCATTGAAGCAATGCATTCCACCTGGTTTTGTTAGAATATCTGTTGACGCTGAGCTTTAGAAAGAAAAGCCCACACATGGGTGTTGCTGTGAGAGGCCCATCGATGGTGTACTAGTGGAGTGGAAGCGCAAGAGCGTCGCAGTTTTGTTCCTGGAGGACTTATTTGCGCCGTGTTGGCTTCATGGCAGAATGCACTGGTGTGCTATTTTTGTTGTACTTGGCTAAAACAGTGGGTTCTCCAGAAAATGCGCATGTAGGACATGAAAGTTGAATTTGTCTTGTACGCTTTGCAACTTTGTGCGCTGTTGTGGGACGCTGCAATTTTGTTCGCACGACAAAAGAAGTATTGACAAGCTCGGTGTGGCTTGCGAAGCGTCTGTATCTTCATTCCTGCAGGGAATAGGTGCGGGCAGCGTTGGTTCAGTGGTAAAGATGTTGGTCAATGCCTTGGGGGGCCGCGGTTCGATCCGCGTTCTGCTCGTTTTTTTTTTCTTCTTCCTTTTCTTTTTTTTTTTTGTAGAGGTAGTTAAACAGAAGTAGGTATGAGAGTAGCGGCAGGGCGAGAGCGCCAGAGTTTTGGCTTGATAATGCCGTACAGGACCTATGCCACACTGCATGGCGTTCAGTTTTATTTAGTTGCCCTCATGCTGTGCGATCGCCTGTGCAGTTAATATGTGAATAGCAGATGACTTCCCCTTGCACTCCCACTTACTTCACCGCTACAGGAATCCTTGTTTTGCACAATATACCACGCGCGTTTGTTGTAATGTAGATTATTGTCAATCATTTAAAATATTTCGGACTTGTGGCATAAACTCCCTTTCTTGACTGTAAACTACAGGTCGATGGGACAACGGAATCAATTATGTGGGTCAACTTTGACGCGCTCTAATGGTAAGGGTATTTAAGATGAACGAATTACCACGCGTGTTTGTTGTAGCGTTGATACATCATACATTTGCCATAAATTTCGGACCTGTAACGAATGCAAACATCTCAGGGAAAAGAGCTGTAGCTTAAACGTCCTTGTCCCTGTCCTTGTCCCTGTCAAGGTAGAACTCATGAAATTTTCATGGATAGAGGTCGACCTGACACGGAATCGTCGTGCGGGTACACTTTAACGCTCTCTAATGGCGAAACTAATTGAAATTTGAATTTCAAACATGTGGCTTAAACGTCCTTTCTTCCCTGTCAAGGCGGAACTCGTCAAATTTTCATTCATCGAGATCGATGTGACGACGGAGTCCTTGTGAAAGCCAACTTGGACGCGCTCTAACAGTGAAATTAAATAGGATGCACCAAGTTACAAACATGTTTTTTGTAACGTAGATTTTTAAATGTAATGTATATCGAACTTGTGACTTAAACGTCCTTTGTTCCCTGTAAAGACACAACTCACTAAATTTTCATTCGAAAATATGACGACGGAACCAATTATGCGGGTCAGCTTTGACGCGCTCTAATGGTAATTGGAATTAAAGTGAAGAAATTCCTACGCATGCTTTTCGCAGTGTAGATGCATTTCAGTCATTTAACATAAATTCCGGACATGTGGCTTAAACTTCCTTTATTCTCTAACTCTCCAATTTTTTCGTTCTCATGCATCATTGTGCAAGGCTGTAACCTCCTTACGGGTTAACCGGTTCTAATAGCAAAATAATGAATATGTTAAAAATACCATGCGTGTTTATTGTCATATACATGGTGTCCCCGCTAAATGTGACCATATTTTTTAAAAGTATATTTATCACTTTTTCCGAGATGAAATCAATTGCAATATATCATATGCTGAAGGACGCTCTCTATGTAGGCATTAGGAGACTCCTAAGGCAATGTCTTAATTAGGTTTCAATAATTAACTTTTTAATTATGAATGCTACGAAGTTGTTTCAATGAGAACATCTGACCTCTTCGCTCACCAAATACCAAAGCCGTTTTCAGAAAAAAATTCGTTCGATAGATCGTTCGCAGAAAAAAAAAGAATCGTGAAGGAACACCATTTCTTTCTTTCTTTTATTTATTACACATCTCTAGTGTCGCGTCTTTCCTTGGCCCCCAACACGAGAGAATAAAAGAGCACACTATCGCCTCTTGCGTCCGTGAAAAAGATTTAAAAAAAACGGAAAATGCAGCTCAAGATAAGGGCAGCTCCGATAGAGTCACCCGATACATTTGTTTTTGATTTCTTTCCGCAAGTTAATACCAAACTTCGACGCTGTGCTCTTTCACTCTCTCGCATCGGGGGTCAACGAAAGACGCTTTTTCCAAGATGCACAATGAACAAAATAAAGAAAAAAAAGTGACGAATTTTTTTCATACGATACATCGAACAGACTTTTGTTCTTAAAACGGCTTTGGTACCTGGTGACCGAAGAGATCAGATTTTCTCATTGGAACAACTTCGTAGCTTTTCTAGTTAAAAAGTTACTTATTGAAAGAATTAAGACATTGCCTTAGGAGTCTGCTAATGCCCTCCTAGGAAGTGCCCTTCAGCATACGCTATATTGCAATTGATTTCATCTCGGGAAAAGTGATAGATATATTTAAAAAATATATGGTCACATTTAGCTTGGATACCCTGCATACAGGATACGTGAAGTAAGACTGAATGATTTTGATGAAATCCGCGAATTACTTTCTTTTTCCCAAAAGTCGTTCAATATATCTATTCCGGACGTGACCAATTCAAAGGTGGTGGCGTATAAACAAATAGCGCAGCCGTTAACTAACGTTCCCGATTAATCATTATAATTAGCGAAACTACGTTGACTGCGTAATTGCAAAGATGTAGAGCACAACCCTGAGGGGCCTACCATGCAAGAACCGAAATCACAGAGCCTTTTTGCGCTCTAGTAAAAAAATGTGCGAACATACAAAATAATTTAACACTATGCGGGTTTTGCGGCAATTTGTCCTCTCCCTGTCTCTCCTCACCACTTCTCAACTGACAACAGGTTGTTCTTGAAATCATGGAACAGCCCGCTTTGTCTCAGGAGTGAGGGAAATAGCGATGTTGTTTCTCAGTCTACATTATCATAAAACGTACCGTACTTGATTTTGTTTTCGTCCTTATCTCGTTTGATCTGCACAACACAGTTCGCGATGTGATGCGATAAACGTCACGCAATAGAACTACAAATGCATTACTGTAAAAACCTCGCAGATAACAAAAACACAATCACCCATTCCGCTGCTCAATAAATGTCTACGTTGTATCAGACTTGAACAAGAGAAAAACAACGAGGACGCTAGGAAGCGAGGGGCCCCATGTTTTGAGGAACAGCGTGATGTCAGTATCGTCAAACGGTGACAGTGAGGGTGATAGGAAAGAGCGGGTGCCTGAACTAGCGCAACTCTCGACGATAGTGCATTTTCGCTCATTTTTTAAGGGCACCAGAGAAGTGTTACTGTTTCAATTCCTGCTGACTAGACTTCTAACAATTGTGCTCTCCAAATTTGCAATTGCGCGTTCAGCTTGTTTTGAGGAATTATGAAGATTCATTACAAAATAATTAACGGCCGCACTAATTACATTGATAAGACACATGCCGTCCACAACTATTACACTCGAGTACATTGTGCTGCTTGGGCATCTCTCTTCCTTTTGTCTTTGATTCGAGCGCCTATTTGAGCAACACCTCCAGGATATGGAAAAAGGCCTGTGCCTTGCGTCACACTGGAAGGCCTGCTGTTACTATTGTGGATGCTGCCATGAAGTAAATGAAAGAACGAACGAGAAGAAAGCTCGAAGCAGGTCGCAGGCCTCCATGACGTAAGCGTGCATGCCCGACATTATTTAGGAAGTGTGGGTTTTTTAATCACTTTTTTGTGCCGAACGTGACTCTGCTTTCACCTCTAGATGTTCTGAAAATAAGCAGTCTTCCGCTGGTTTATTTTCTTATTTTTATTGCTCTAAGGGAGGGAGTTGATAACCGACAAGCATTCTTGATGGTGCCGGGAAGAGACTAAGACGCAAAATTTGGAATTAAAATTTGAAATGTCCTCATGATAAGGCCAAGAACAAACTGAAGCGTATGTAGAGGAGGTGGTGTCCTTCTACATGAGTCCTGACCGGCGATGATGGAATGTCCCAGCGGGCAGATGGTCGTGGCCTCACGCTAGGACGGTGCCGGTAGAACTGCCGTGCCAGCGCCGTAGCGCGTGGCAGCAGAGGCACGTCTTCGTCATCACACACGGGCCGCCACATCACTCCCCCCCTCAGACGCGGAGCGGTGTAGAGCTAGCGGTTGGGGTCCGCGTCGATACATGAAGAGGAGGAAGACGGGCGACACGCAGTACAGGAACGGCTGGTCTTGCGTCTTGTGATGAGTGGGGAGAAGTGGCGGGCTGAACGGTGCGGACAAGAGCTGGCCGGGAGGGTTCCAGCGGCGGGCCAAAGCGGAGAGCATGCATGTAGGCCGAAGTGATAAGAGAGTGGGGCGACCGGTTCGTGAGCGTTGAGCTCGTAGTGTTGTCACCACGGAGAGTGCCGGGGAGGACCATCGTGAAGCACGTGGAGACCGGGAGTAAACTCACTGTGGCCTCCGTGCGTGACCCCGGTGGAACGTTGGTCCTGGTGCCCCTTGACCGCAATTGGATGGACTGGACTGCCACTATGTTGCACAAAAGCCAGGTGGGAAGGCGAGGCGGGCAGGGTTCCTTCACCGCTGGCGTAGCAGATGCGGGTGGCGCGGTCGACAGCGGCGTACCGCGACCGGTACAGGAGCGTGATGCTCGAGAAGGTGCCGCTGGTGGTAGCCCGAGGAGTGCCATCGTGAAGCGTGTGGCGACGTGACGCAGAGTGCGAGACCATGGCGACGTGATCTGGGTAGATGGGTAAGGTGGGTAGGACCATGGTGTGGCGCGGTCGGGCGTTGCGATGAGTGGAGCCGCGGTGAATTGACGTCGTCGCCTAGCGGTTCGTCGGTAGAACGTTGCACCGTACCTTCGGAGGTGGGCTTGCAGTAATTTGGGATGGTGCTTGGCCGAATTACGCCGAACATGGTGTTCATAGTTCGGGTCACCAAATGTTGTATGTCGATGAGTGGGGCGGGAGCGGCCGAGATGAGGCTTGCCAGAGATGAACGTTGACGACGTCGAAGTCGTGATCTGGCGTTGGAGTCGTGGCCTGGGGTGCTGCAACCGGCACGGGAGCGAGAGCTCGTAGGGTCCCAGGAAATGACGCCAGGTGAGGCTGCGTAGCCGTGAGGACTGCCGAGACGCCGGCTGATGCGTGCCGTGGCGTCGGCTGCCGCGACTGCCGAAACCGGCAGGCGAGCATGTTGCTCAGGTGTCGCGGCCGGCAGTGGGTGCGAGTTGAGATGCAGAAATGAAGAGGGTGGTGAGTGTGCCGGGGGCCGGGGGCAGCGCAGGTCGGTCCCTGGAAGCCGTGGAGCGGGTCGGTGAGCGCATGGAATGATGAGTCTGGACGTTGCGTGGTCGCTCGGATCGGTAGCGTGGACGGAAGCGGGACGGATGCGGTCGGCGTGTCGGTCGTGATGCTTCGGGTAATGGTGGTGGCTTCCAGGGATAGCTTGCCTTGGCAGTGCAAGTCGATTTTGTCAAAAATTTGGGATGGAGAAGGGCCGAATTGCTCCGAACTTGATGTTCATCGTTCGGGTCACCAAATGTGGAGGAGGTGGAGTTCCTCTACATGAGCCCCGACCGGCGATGATGGTATGCCACGGAGAGGCGATGATGGTGGCCTATCTCCATGGCCGCGCCGGTGGAACTGAGGCGGGTGCTCCAGGCGCGTGGCCATCTCCGTCGTTGTCCACGACCCGCTACACGTACGATACAGTGATCATGAAGTAACAAGGTGCAAGTACCAAAGTGAGGTGCAGTTACTGAATTCGCTCTCTTAGCTTATAGAGCATAATTTTTTTTCAGCATAAGGTAGGATAATTTCTGGAGTTTTCCTCAGACGCTGTCACACATACGCCGGCACATTTCTCTCAGAAGTCGCCCCAGGACACACATTGGTCATCGTCGAAGGCATCCCCATTCCCCACAGAGAGAACAAAAAAATGGACCAGGGCTAGCCTTACAAGTGGCAATCACCCCGTTCCACACGCTACGAGCAGCAGCCCACAATTCTGAGCAGCAGCACAGCGAAGAAAAGTTTGGCAAAGCTTATCAGAGCTGATTCATCACGTTTTCATTCTGCGCTGGGCAATTGCTGCTGATAGCCGGGCTCCGCGCGCGATATCTGATGTACAAATTCCCTTCCTCGCCTGCCCACGTCTCTTTCCATCTTCCTTCCTTCTCGCCGCATACTTTTCTTTCAAGTTGGCTTTCTTACACATTCTTCTGCTATCAGGCAGAACCTGAATCCGAGGAGGTGTCCCTGAATTCTGGTCATGACTTCCTGAAGCGAGAGATGCTCGCACGAGTGCGTGCGATTTCACGGTGAGCATCTCCTTTCGTTGGTCGCAGTGCGAAGGTTTCAACGAAGAGGGAAATGCTTGTCACACGGACACCGAATCCTGTCTCCGTTGTGACTGCATTTGAAAATGCGACGGCGTTCACAAGTGTTCCTCAGACGTCAGCTCACCACTGCATTCCAGTTCTGAACTCGAGAGACTGTTCGTACGTAGGATACTTGTGTCGGGAAACATAACAACACGCGCTGAGTCAGTTTGACACACTAACAAATCTGCGACTTCTCTTTGAACAACGCGGTCATATGGTGCTGTCAACTGACATCGCCGAGGCGCGAGACGCCGCTGCCACTTCTCTCCCTTCTCTTCTCGTAACTGCCCGCCAGACAGGCAGCCCGCGAAAAAATGATCTTTTGAAACTTTGCCAACCAATAGCGGAGCGCGCAATGTCCTTCGGCCAATGGGTATCAACTATGACGCCTGACGGAGTAATACCACGTGTTTATGACGTGCAAACATTTTTTTAGAGCCGCGAAGAGGGGGAGCTATGGGGGCCTGACAGCAAGCTTCACTCTCGATTCCGAATAACACATCGAAAGTATACCTACATTGGCATAACGCCGTTGGCAGTAATGACAAGGCCTTGCCTCGCTGGAGCACATGCGATCGCAAGAAGACCGTTGAAAATTGAACCCCAAGCGTGTAACACGGTAACGGTGAACCGTGGCATAAAAGAGTTCCCGGATGCGTGGAGCCTTCGACTTGTTTAGTACGTTGCATGAAGTGCGGCGATCACTGATAATGTGGACGTGTAAGTTTCAATAGTTGTGAAGTGGGCAATAAGGGATATTTCAAAATGTAGCTTCTCTGCACGTAACCGAAGGCAGACTCATGAGATGGCGCAGTTGCGCAGTCAGCAGTCTCGCCCTCCTCCTCTCATTGCCGTGCATCAGTTTTCCCCCTCCACTCGTACAGAGGTCTGTGACATGCTCCCATGGGGACGTTTTTCGGACCTCGTTGCACGACGTAGCAAGTATAAGTTCTGAAGGCATCCCCACGGATCCCTCAATCGAGCCAGCGACGTTGGGATCTGTTTGGGACGTCCCCAAAACGATACGTGGTGTCGGGGAGGTATCAGTTCTCTTCCTGCACATCTTCTGGAGCAAAAAAAGGACATTATGAGCTTCACTATTTACATCATCCATTTAAACTTACCATATTCACAGCTTCCGTAAGGGTAGGATTCGTTGTCATTGCAGAGGTATCGCGTGTCGTTATATGCCATCAGACTTCTTTTGACGCTTCTGATGGTGTACATGCACTGTTTCTTTCCAACTATTGACACTTGCTCATTCCATACGCTCGTGTGGTTGAATAAGGTATCACAGTATTTCTCATGGAGGAGGTGGTTGCGTACAATATTTTTCTTTACCCCTTTAGCTCTTGCAATTTGCTTTTCTCCAGCTAGTTTGATGGAGTACATTTTAGCTGTCAAGCATATTACTTCTTCGATAGGTACACTACCAGTTTCGCTTTTGAAAGCCCCAAGTCTACCATGATTCTTTTCACTGTACAGTGGATGATCCCGGTCGAAGGTAGACAAATCTAAGTGGTCGTCGGCGATCGCTCGTAACTGATCTTCGTAGTCCTTGCAGAATAAGCCGAGGATCAGAGAATCCGTGTCAAAGTAACAGGTAATCACTGGACAAGTGAGCTTACTCAAGAGGGTTTCGTAGTAGAATGAGTACATGGTTAATTTACTCAGTTCCAAGATCGTAAACCCAATCTGGAGCGGGAAATCGCATCGCACTTTTCTTTTGCGCATTTCGTACATGACACAATCCGGGGACAAAATTTCCATCCTCACGCATTTCGCCCGACTCCCGAGGCGACTCGCCGTCTCCTCATCGAAGGCTACTCGAATGTCCCGCATGTTAAATTTATTTAAAAGCGTTCTTCCGAATACCGCATTATTTGAGTTTATAGAAATGTTTGTCGAACGTCGTGCTCGAGGCAACGCGTCTGGCAACATTCTCCTCGATGTAGGGACGCAGGAATGGTGCCTGGCGAAATTTTAGAATTCTGTGAATTTTCGTCACTCTCATACCCAATCTACAATAGAGTGCGAGCAGCGCATAATGAACGACGTACTCGACCTTGTCCTTGCACGTAAGCAGCAGCTTTTTGCTGTTAGCTGGCTGATACATTAATTCTTCGAGAAGCCCTCGCTGGAATGGCGAGAGCCAATCCTTCGGGACGACCATCGTCTCACGAGCCAGGGGAAAGTGCCGTGTCAGTGCGTGGATAGATTTTGGATACTCCAAGTCACATACATACACGTAGCCAACGTCTGAATCAGTGGGGTGACGCATACAATCCACGGAGCTAAAATCCTCGACCCATTCGAAATCACCAACTGGGAGGTGCTTTATCATACTGAATCCGTAAAGATTGTTGCAATCTATGTATGATATGGTACACCTCCTCTTTATCGGGATCATAGCCACTGCACAGAGGGTTGTTAGCACGTAAATGACGTGTGCTCGCCTGACAGAGTCCGCCGATTTCGATGGTTCTGTACATGTCCTCGTCGATGATTAACTCCAATTTTGCCTGCGTGTAATTTAGAGCGCATTGCCACGAATAGGATGCCAGAGAAACACAATGAAGCAATTCCAATCCGCGTGCGCTGTAGCACAGACGTCGGAAGTGCTGCATCACGTCCACATGTAATAGGGCATCCGTTTTCAGGTACAATGCGTTATAACCCTGTAAACTCGAGCACCCAAAATGTTCAAATACATGCAGAGCGTACTGGTAGTCTTCGTCACTTATAGCGTCCCCAGTTAGATCGTTTCGAAAGGCGGATTTTTCTGGTAGGGCCAATTCATCGTACACTGCGAAGGAACTGATATAGCTGTACAGGAATACACCTTTACGAAGCAAAATTTCGTAGTCGTCTGCAAATACCTGCTTAAGGCATTGGAACGCCTCTGCGCCCCCCATGCATTTGACAGTTTACACAAGCTCCCCCAGCGACGAATTTAGGTACTGCATGGTATCTCTGAAGAGGAAGGTGCCAATTTCGAACTAACGAATTTTTTCCATGGAGCTGGCTACAATGGAGGGAGGTCGCTTCCACCTGAGAATGTGAAATTCCCGCAGCAGCCCCGCCAAACCGTAGGACAAATTGTGTACCATGATCGGCAATTTTTCCCTCGTCGTGCACGCGACGTTACAGGGGTTACACAATGTCGCGATATAATTTGTCTCTCCCGCACTACAATGCTTTGAATGGTCGTGATGCCGGACACGGGGTAGATCCTCGGTAAACTCCTGTTTACAGTACGCACAGTGGGTAGCAGCTCTGTGCTCAGCGCACTGGTCATCACTCAGCACCATTGCGGCGGAGCAAGCGTTCAGGGCGATCATCTCATCCCGCATTTCCATCAATGCTCTCACGCACAGCCTCGCAGGATCTTCCCCATGGTGCATCCTGATGCGCAACACCCTTGAATCGTGGGCACGCACGAGCACGGCGCGAAAGCTAGAGGTGATATGACGCTGCATGCCATCACCACTGGGCGCAAGTACGCTCTCCGTGTCCAGCGCGACAACGTAGTTGTACTGTTGCATGTACTGTTTTTTAGTAAATTCTACAAAGTTTTCTCCGGATTCACAAAATTCTAATAGGATTTAGTTCACGTCCGCGCAAAGGCGTCGATGTTTCGCCAGGCTCTTTTCCTCATTAAAAGAGCGAGTGCAACGTTCGCATACGAAACGCGTGTTCTTTCCCGTCAACAAACGCTCGACCGACTTAATTCCGAAAAAATGCTCATCAACCTCCAATAAGTGTATTTTCTTTTCGCTTTCCAGTTTTGGGGGTCGTGACACGTGCGCTCCCTGATCGACGTACGCGTACACGTACAGAGATATCCTATTTTTCTCTTCGAACTCGTCCAGATCAGCGAATGAAACAGGGAAGTGAGTAGGCCACCAGTACTCTGTTGCATAATTTTCATATTTTTCCATCGGTTCCTTTCCTGTGGGTGCAAGAGGGCGAGCGTATTGTATTTAAAGCACTCGCCCTCCTTACGCTCTGGTAAAGGGACATTCGTTAGGACATTCCTACGACTAGCCAAATTAGTGGGAAGTACCCCATTGCACCCGATTTTTTTAGTTTTCACGGAGGAAATACACATTTTGAACTTTTTGGACGTCAGTGGATACAAACCCACTACCCTCGCGCCGGTAATTTTCAATGCGCCCGGTGGACTCCTGAATCACGTCCATCAAAGTATTTGCGATAGCTCCGTCGCTGTGGACTTCGCGAGCAAGCGCCATAAAATGAGCTATGTGTGCGGTTATATCCCCTCAATTTTCTTTCATCATTAGGACATCTGAACAAATGCAAAACCTAAAGGGTATCCTTTGCGCTCGCAAAATAGCAATTATATTGTGGTGGTGGTTCATTAAAGGAGCTCTGACCAGTGATTTTGGAGCCGTTTTCGCGATTGAGATCGATGGAAGGCATCAAGAGGAGCTTCTCCGCCAATTTGCGTGCTTTCAAGCAGAGTAGTTTTTCTAAAATCGAATTTCCAAAATCCTGCGTCAATCCCGTTCAGCACGCCAAGCGTCAAACCGAGGAAGCGCCCGCGCATAAATTAAAACATATGCAAGTGACGTATGCCGTGACGTCGGGCCGTGCCCAACCACAGTCTGGAATTACGTAGGTGTGGTTGTGACATGAGCATGAACTTGTAACCCATTATTTGTACAAAATGATCTTTGTACGTGCATTTCTAAATGTTAAAATGTGCAGGAATAAAAAGTGTACCCAGTATCTCACATCTTTGTCGTGCGTTGTAATTACTTCGACCCGCGCTAATCCGATTAGCGCGCGACGGAGAAGATTATTGCAGACGCTACTTTCGGAAACCGCGGTGCTTTGTTTTGGAGTTTGTGTCTGCAGTTTCTTGCGTTTCTCATAGTTGATCGTTAGTGATCATACGTGATACGATAAGTGATGGTGCTGTGAACGCTCACTGTTCGCCGAATATGCCTGGTTACGGATGTCTGGTTGAAGGGTGTCCGAATGCGGCGTACTCATCGGATATTCGGTTTCATGGTTTACCAAGTGACGACCAGCGGCGGCAGCAATGGCTTGCGACAGTCCCGTCTCGACTCTGGCAAGGTAGAAAGCTGGAGAACATTCGGTTCTGCGAACGGCATTTTACACCTTCCGACTACGTGATGCACCCCTCTGTGTCACGACGACTCGGACTGCAGCGACAGATGTACCGCCTGGAGAAGACGGCAGTTCCTTCTTTGAATCTAGCTGCAGTTGCAGAGGTTAGTGTTTCGCCTGATGCTGTTGTGTCTCATCAGCACAGTATGGACATTTCGCGAACTATTATTCGTCAGTATCGTTCACTTCAAACAGCTAATCATCGGACGTAGAGCAGATCATATGAAAGGAATCATAAAGTATAGTTCTCCGTGTTATAAACACGCAATTTATAGACGACGGAGGTTTCGGTTTTTAGGCTAATACAGATGAACACTTCCAAGGAGGTCATGCTGTTCTTCTAACTGTACTTTAGGTGAAACATCAAACTTGTTTTGTTTTCCCCAGGGTGAACAATGAACAACATGGAAAATGTAGCACATAAGCTCTTATTTGTCAGATGAAGAATGAGGTAAAGACCCTTGTCGTCTTTTTGTTCATGGTTCTCAATAATCAGGCTGATCGTCACATGGAAGTCGAAGACTCCCAAGCTGACTGGCCGGAAGTGGTCACATCTCGTGAGTCTCATCAAGTACGCATAAAATGCACTGAATTGATGTGACAAAACAAGCAATGCTTGTAATAAAGTGTGTGCTCTGTATGTCTAGATTACTACCACTAGCCAAGCTGCCTCATTAGTGGAACTTTCCCACCTGGACCCTCCTGTTGGACATGAGGTATGCAGCACATATCCTTTCACATTGTGCACTTGAATACGTAACATTTGTGATGATGGAACGTTTGCCTTCTGCCCACAGGAAACTGCAGGCGATGCAAGTCCTTCTGACCTCGAGATGGACTACTACGATCTGGCAATCCCACTTGAGCATGAGGTCTGTGACAATTTGTGAAACTTTGTGTTTGTGATACATGTGGCTGGCATATGTCTGCACATGGCCCAATATTGCTGGAGTATCTCCCCCTCTCGAGGGAGAAAATAAACTATGGAAGGATAAGTGCATGACAGTAAGCAAGATGGTGGGAGCTGAAGTCGAGGGGAAAATGACAGGCAGAGCAAGGAAAATGGTTGAAACAAGGACAGGGGTACTCCACACATTAAAAAACTTCTTCCATTTGAGAATCAGACCAGTTTCACGTGGGTACCCCTTTGGTTATTATATCATATGTGTTCTTGTTCATTCCATTACAGGAAGTGGTATCTGCCAGCCATGACCTCCCATGCTACTCCGGAGCTGCATATCCAACTAAGGTAAACGAGCTAAAACAACAGACTCTTTTTCTTCAGTGAGCACTAATTTCAACCTCCAAACAGCACTGGGCAACGGCAGCACTAGAGGTCCCGGCTGATCCCTCTTCACGTATACTTGAGGGAACTGAGGTAATAATACTGAGAGTGATCACAGGCAAAATATGTGACAAACAATTTCAATCACAGCTGACATAAATGGAATAAGCATAAGTATACCACAACTTTATTGTCGTTTCATTTTTACTTCACTGTGTTGACCCGCAATTGTAGCAGTCGTTTATCACATACACAGATAGTCTGGAGTGCTTTTCAATCTATACACACTAGACACAAAATTCTGCAACATTTCTAGTACCAAAAGTGCCTCGGATCATGTGGTGCTTGTTGTACAAGACGGAAGGGAACAACAGTAGCTACACAGACAACAGCATCGGACTTCGGATCTGCTGGCTTGGTCAGCACCTGTGAGTGTAAACATATTTACTATTTCACCAACAAATAACAATGGCAATCACCACTGTAAGCTTCACTGTACGATCTTTTGTGCAGCCACCCAATGCAACATGGAGCTGGAGCGGTTGGTAGCTCTAAGGTCGACCGCTGTGCAAACGGATGACGCCACTCCTGCCATGGCAGCCCCTCTGACATCATCACCAGTGCGTCCACGTCCACAAGAGCTCCCACCATGTCCAGAGTCTCCGATCCTGCATTCTTCACCAGCTGAGGCAGGTGGCAGTGAAGATGAGATCGATGAAGGAGACCGGACATATTACCCTTCAATGGATGGGAGCACCTTAGAGTACGTTGTGAGCAGCAGATTATGCTGTCCCTCTCTGACGTTTAATTTTTGCATAACAGTGAATGTCACTATCCATTTCCTGCAATGTTATGACCATGCTATTTCCTGGGTGACGGATGTGCAATGTTACCTTATTGCAGGGAGACACAAAGCGAGACAAAGCTCTACGAGGAGCCAAAATACATTGTTTTCGAGAGCAGCCTCACCCAGCTGTTCAAGACATGCCGGGAGTGCTTCCAGCCCTGCAGATGCTCCTTTACGACCAGTGGAACACTGGTGACAATGCTGGCGGAGTGTCACCAGGGTCACACCTTTCAGTGGACGAGCCAGCCACACATAGGCAAAAAGGCAGCAGGGAATGCCTTGCTTTCTGCTGCACTTCTGTGTAGCGGCTCGAGCCCCACCTGCACTTTACGCATGCTGAGGCAAATGCGTGTCCAAGTGCTCACAGACCGCCAGTATTACCGGTATCAGGGTGCATACCTACTCCCTACGGTCAATAAGGTATGAATAGTTGGCATAAAAAGCATGCAATCATTTTTGTTGTTCATCATACGAGGGTGACACAGATGAAAATGATGAAAGTGAACTTCCAAAAATGACAGTCGTCACGAGTCTTGGTAACGATGTAGCCTTAACTTCAAAAAGCGATCACTATATAGGTGGTTGGAACACTATGCCACGGATCTGCAATCATTTCGAGATGGCTTTTTCTTTTGACTCACCCTCGAAGAAACCAAACATCCAACGCAAATACACGTCACTAAATAACAGAGAAGTAAAAACTAATTTTGGTGGAAATAGGACTTTGGCGGCTCCCACAATAAGCCACCACAGCCGATCATGCTCAAGGTGATGGGAGAAAAAGCTTAGGCACCTGTCACCTGGGTATGTCTAATTTATATACTCCCATATATTTTCACCAGTTATCTTAGGTGTAAGCTGCAGGAGTGGCATTTCTAGTACACGGAGTGCAAAGCGCTGTTAATCCAATTTTGCAGTGACAGTAGCGCATACATTTCTTGTCTTCCAGGAGTGTTTTCAAATTTTAGTTGCCCTGAAATCTGCAGCTGTAATTGAACTAAAATTTTTCCAAAGTAGGGTGTTGCGTGTGGTGGTGCAGGACAGTACCCATTAACGAAAGTGCAATGCATTTCTGCCGCAGGTATACAAACAACAACAGCAGGGGCTCCTCGAGGACCTGGGCACCGACCCCACTTCTCTTGCCTCAGATGGCAGGTGTGACTCGCCTGGCCACAGCGCAAAGTTCCTGACTTACAGCTTCTACTCTGATAGGCTAAACAAAATTATATACTTTGAGCAAGTTCAGGTGAAGGAGGTATGTGCCGTATCATCTTTTCGACAAAGCACATTGCTTGAATTTTCGAGATAGCATAGCTTTTGAAGATTGAAAGGGCAAGCAGGCTTCATAACACATTATTCATTCTCCAGAAGTATAAAGCCACCAACATATTACCAAGTGACTGGTCAGGATATTTACTGTGCCAAAGTAGAATTCAATGCAATGAATTTGATGCCTCCACTAAGTTCCCACGATTATTGTTGGTGTTGGACCCGCACTATTGCTAACAGTTAGAGTAAAAAAATATGGTAGGAATAGACTACTTCTTGTGAAAAGCTGCTGATATCCTTGATTGCAGTCCACGGAAGTGCAGGCTAGCAGCCATATGGAGAAGGAGGGTCTTGTGCGAGGACTGAAGTTTATGGAGGACAACCATGTCCATGTGGCCTCTCTCACGACTGACCGGCACCCGGCCACAAAAAAGTACATGCGCACCGCCAAGCCAGGCATCAAACACTATTTCGACGTGTGGCATGTGTCGAAAGGTAGGGACAATATGAAGAACTCTGTATTACTTGGTCATTATGGTCATAATATTACTTGGCGTTTATGAATGGGCAAGGCCCTTCTTTTTCTGCTGCGACAAACCTTGACCTTGAGTTCCTTAGCAGGACTCCATAAATACTGCAATTTTCTGCGGCAAAAGCAAAAATAAGTGCTTGTCCAAAATGCCTTATGGTTTTGCAATAATAGCACTGTGCTTGCAAATATCAGTTCATCTGGACAGAGGAAACATACAGCTGGTTCATTTCCCCTCCTAATACCCAGATGGTGCTCCTGCTGTTTCAGTTGTATGAGCAGGATGAGCACTGGTACACGTCACGCGCAGATCCAGCAGTTTAAATTCATGCTTCATGACTCCTAAACAAGTATAAATTACCAAAATTATTTTAAAAAATGAAGCCATTGGATGCAAAGGTATAACTAGAACAGTTGGAAACTATTCTATAAAGATGACTTCCTACAGTGCCTATGTGCACGAGGTGAAGCATGCTTTAGCAACTACTATCGGGAACGGATTCCAGTAATGTTCAAGAAAACCCAATCAATTCAGGAAGACCGCATCCAGTTCTCTGCTGTGTGAACTAAAATATAAATTTATAATGACTAGAAATGTCATAATGTGCTAAAATTCGGCCCATTTCTCATTACCATACCAGGAATCGTGCAATCACAAAAAATTCCACCACGCTGTACGTCACATTCTGTGGCAGACCCACAATTCCACAAATTTTTATGAAAAAATGAGGCTTTATAATGGGTAAGGCCCAAAGTTTACTGCTGTTCCGAATTGCTGAGTGCGACTTGCCTCTGCCCCCCCCCCCCCACACACACAGACAGACAGAAAAAAAATCACGGTGGCGCCCCTGTGTAATAGCAAACATTATTTAACTGCCTGCATCAGACCCATTTTCACCGGCTTAGTCATTTACAGCCATGCATGAACATTAAAATTTTCCTTGTTTGTTGGAAGAAGGGAAGACTGTATGCAATCTCTCCAACCCTACTACATTTTTTACCGTTATTTTAAACATCTTTTAATGTTTTTTAGTTTAATTAAACATATTTTTAACGTCTGTAAAGTGGGCTTCGACCCCTTGGGGGAAGCCCACTTTACGAAGCTGCTTGGTGCTCATCAGGTCATTATACTTTGTGCGCAACAGCCAAGCTGTAATCGTTTTGCCTTTTCCTTTTCATTTTTCTTTTTTCTCTAAATTTTAGTGCACGGTGCTTGGTAGACAGTCATGATGCACAAATTGAAACTTCTCAGTCCTCATGAAATGCATAACCAGTTCCTTAATAAGAACTGGTCCAACTCTCATCCTGCCCTATCAGAAGTAGCACCATCTAGGCAACAGCTGTAAGTTTTCTCTGTACAGAACAACTCATGGCTACCAAACCATAAGAAATGCTTGAGCAGGCACACATTCTTGCTGTTGCTACCGAAAACGGCACAATTTGCGAACCCGTGCCGCACAATGTAAGACTAGCTGCAGCAGAAAACCACGAGCCTCATTAACGGGTCATGTCTGGCCACTGCTGAATTGCTTGCTAAGCTCAAGATGACAAGCACTTGCTATCATACTAATTGTGACATGGTGGTATGAAATGGTCTTAAGCAGACCTTTGTGTGTCCCCCTTCCCAAATGCAGCATCAAATGCAGGTCCCTTCTTTATGGGGGATTGCATATTCACATTTCAGTACTTGAGCCACACCAGTGGCTCCTAAACAGGGCAGCTGTCCCACACATATTACGCCCAATCCAAACTGAAAAGCAATTAATCCGCAAGCCTGACCTGAGCATTTCAATGAGACACCCTTTTTCAGTTAGGTGCTGTCTTTGCTGGTGCAGTTTAAATTTCTACATAGTTCTGCATTTTGCACCCATGTCTGACTACAGGCATAAAGAAGAAGCTCTCAGCCTCCAGCAACAATGTAGCCACAAGAGACCTCAAACAGTGGATACCAGCCACCGTCAACCATATATATTGGTGCGCTGCTGTGAGTTGTGGTGACGGTGACTTGCTGGCTGCCATGTGGAAGAGCTCCGTAAATCACGTGGCTAACATCCATGAGGGTAACGACCCCAGCTACCCACGTTGTCTGCACAAGCCCAACCATGAGTCAGCCTGGCTTCAGGCTGGTACTGTACACATTACAAGACTTGTCATTCGTGGTTCCCTGTCAATAGAATTATTTCCATTCTTTTTTTTTCTCGGAGGGGGAGGAATTGGCATATGACACAAGCTGCTACAATAAAGGATGAAACTTACACCCTCATTAACTCAAACCTCCCCAGTATCCACTGTTTGCTTGGGTACAGCTGTAATTTCAGTTATTGAATGAATTTTACAACAGAGTAAATATACACCATGAAAATCATGGTGTATACAGAAAAGGAGTGAAACATTGAGTCCAAGTAGTAAATTTGTGTCTCTAACCCTCGTGGACTTGTGCTTCTTGCAGGATCTGCAGCACATGCAAAGTTCAAGGCCATTGTTACTGCTCCCCTCCTGCTGAAAGATATACCCCAACTGTCCTCTGCCACGCAGACATATGGCCTTGAAAGTTTCCATAGCGTGCTCAACAACTTCGCACCAGAGTCAACGGCATTTTCCCCTGAAGGAATGTTGGAGTGGTACGTATTAACGCATTATTTGTTCACTGGGTCTTAAATAGGCAATGCTCATTGCAAAAACAAGCTTATGACTAGCAACATAGATGTAATTTTTCCCTGCTGCCATAATGGCTGCAGGGAAAAATTACGTCTTATGTTGCTAGTGTTTTGGGGGATACACAAAAGTTTCTCAGTGTTGATCAAAGTACAGTAGACTTGAGTTAATTCAAACAAAATCCAAATTTTTGTTTGGCCTAGTATGTCTATAATACATTTCGTATCCGCTTCATTCGAACCGTGCCTTCGGTTAATTCGCAGTTTGTGGCCTCTAAGGCAGGTAACACCGAAGACCACTGCTCTGCCGAATCGAAATCGAATAGCGATATTCGGAAATTCGAATAATTTTCGAATATTTCTGCAGTTGTTCTGCCTTTAAAGTAGGCTTCACCTAATGCACGTGACTTGCGGGAAGCCAACCTTACAGGCGCACTTTGGATGCACTGATTAAGCAAAAGTGGTGATAATTTTACGCTTGCATAATTGTTTTGTTCAGCAGCAACAACAACAACAAAAAAAGAAATCTGTTTACCAGCGCAAAAATTCAAATATAAAAAAGTGGCGAGAGATGCAGTTCATAAACAGAGGCCACTGTTCACAATTACATTCAAAGTTGCTACGGCGGATAGAGGCTTCACAATACGCAAAACAAATGAGAGAAGCAGGGAAGCAGTGCATTGGTTATTATCATATTTTGCACCTAAGTGCTTATAGATGCACTTTGTGTGATTTGTATCAGTGACTGGCAGCACAAAGGATGGTACGAATATACCGCGTGTCCGACGAAAATCTCTGCAGCCCATTGTACAGATAAATCGATAAACGGAAAACTGAGGCGCTGTTAGTTGTACTTGACTCAGAAACAGGTTCTACACCACGAGTAGAACCTGTTTCTAACTCAAGTACCACAGTGGTCGCCTCTGTTTTTCGTTTATCGATCTATGCGTACAATGGGCTGCAGAGATTTTCGTCGGACATGCGGTATATATCTTGATGGATTTCTGATAATTCACACTTCTGATAATTCAGGCAAAAAAGTGCTGGTCCCCTCAAGTTTGAATTAACGACAGTCTACTGTAATTCTCTTCATGTGCATATCCAATATAAAAATATATTTGTTAACTGTGAATAAAACTTTCTGCGTCAGAACATCCCTCGCCATTCTCCACTTCAATGAAAATTCCTGCCGCAAACAAGCACAGACTTTGACTGCTGAAGAGCGTTGGGAACTGAAGGTGCCAAAAGGCAGGGGAGGCCACATCATTGCATGCCCAGTGAAGGAGGATGTAACATTCAGTGAGTATGCGATGCCCAAGGCACTAGCACCTCCCTGGTGTGTTCTGTATAACAGCAACTCACTTGTGAACATGTGGAATTTTGTGCTTATTCGCAGGTTATGTTGACATCCTCCTCGACGAGACACTTCTAAGATGCTCCTCCCTACCTTCATTTAAAGCAGCACTTGAGGAAGCAACCCCACTTGCCACCCCACCAATGACCTCTGACACCTACCCACGACAACGCCGGGAGGACATCATTAAGGCCCGCAAGAGCAGATTCTTGCAGCATCCCCAGTGATGGCTTGGCCAACAGATATGAGCTGGCACTGGCAGCACCTCATGATATGACTACGTCTGTTTTTTGTTTTTTTTTCTTTACTTCACTGTTACATGCCCAAGAATTAGGGACAAAACGTAAAGCAGGCTTCACCTAAAACGCCTCCCATAGAGCCTGTGTATTCTGGAACGAAAAGCGCGTGCTACATATTCTGCTGGCAGCGCTTTGCATTCGTTCTCTAATGGCATCTTGCCTCTGCCAGGACAAAACTTTTGAGCATTTTTTGGGGCATGAATAGTGGCATCTTCAAAGTTCCATTCGGGTTCCAAATTTTGAACCTGTAAAGGGGCCTTTCATCGCCGCACGAGCACGTTGCGGCGAAGCCTACGTTCAAGGCCACGCGCTACCACAGGTTTAGGAAATCGCTCCGCGCAGAAGAGACTACAAGAGAAGATAAACAAGGAATAACAACACGGGGAGCACAGATTTGTGTGTAACATCACGTGGTAAGGGTATAGGATATAAAAAACTAAAAACTTGACAGCTGTTAGGAGAACTAACATCGTTGATGTTGTTATAAAGAGCAAACGTGTGTACATTATGGCTGTTATGAAGTCTGTTGGTATCTGCTAAACTGTGAGCAATCAAACAAAACCTAAAATAAAGGTGTGGTCGGAGTGAACGGCACAACAACAACAACAATAAATGATGACGATGAGATGGGGTGTTTCACCGCGGAGGTGCGTACCCTACACCACTGCACGTGGAACGTTATGTGAAGATGATGAAGGAAGGATGCAAATACAAGAAATAACTGAAATGAACGGCAGAAAATAGACCAACGACAGCTTAAGACAACATGTACTACTTTGCACAGGAAAATGTGATATCTGAGGTTCTACGATGTGCTAAGGTTGTCAAACCAAGTTTATCGAGGATAGGTTCATAATTATAGACACCAACGTGTCGGTCATAGAGAATGTACAATGACTCCAAGGGCTTCGATGCTGTCATTGGGTCAATCTTTGGAAATTAGTGAAGCTAATTAAGTATACCATTTTAGTTAGCCATCGAACACTGATGCGACCGGCTAGGAAAGATATCAGAGAGGCTTAGTTTTCGTTTCTTCTTTCTCGGTCTCTCCTTTACTCTTTTTCTTTTTTGTTGGGGGGAGGGGGGAGGAGGCTTATTAATACCTGAAGACAATTTATGATACAGCTATAAAATGTCACGCTTCCCCGCGAACGCAGGAGCCTCTCTAGCGAGGAAAACGCAAGTGTAAAAGGCGGTCACTTGGCCCATTTGTATTATAACGCATTACTCTGCTCTCTTTTGATCACAATAATGCTCGTTGCCTTGTCAATGTCATCTGCATTTTTTAGATACTGTAGATTTGTCGTTCACCTCGAAACTACAACAAAAAAAGAGATTTCGATTTTCTGTTGTTTCAGTTTGAGTTTGATTTGCGATTTTCTGGCGACTTTCTGTTGCTGTCATCTCTCAAAATGTATCTATCAGAATCCATCAAAATAAGCACAATTTCAGACAACGAAAATATCGTTTCTGCGTTCCTGTCTTTTGTTTTCCATACCTAATTCAGCTAACGCCGTAGTGGATCAAATCTATCCTGATTGCAGCCTAATGCCGCGTGTTTCTCGACAGCCGTACTCGTGGCTTTTTTTTTTCGTCTGTGGAGAGGGTGCTAGCAGGTGTGCTGTCTTATCAGCGTTCTTCTGAAGATTTACAATCTTGATCCAGCCGTACATGCTCGCGCTTTCAGCATTACTGCTTGGGACTGTGTTGTTCGCTATCGCGTTTTTTTTTCATTCGTACATCTTTGTTTCTGTAGGTGTGAAGAAAAGTTTATTCACTGGTTGATAAGCAACTGCGTGCACCACGTAAAAGTCAGTTGTGTAGCATCGATTGCTAGTACGTATGAGTCGAATAAATACGAATGAAGCACGATGAACATTTGATTTACACATCAGAGTCTTCATGTTGGGAAAAACGTCGCATGGCTGCATATGTGATCACAATGTCCTCCTTTTAACGTTGAAGCCAAAATAAACGGGGGGACTTCAAACCACCTGACTCAAACTGTGACGCAACATTTGCGTCAGCTGGATTGGGTCGCCTGGATCTTTGGACGTCTTTCCTGATTTCCGTTCTTAGCTCACCTCGCGTCATAGAGTCCACATCTAACACGCGTGACACGCGCTGTTCCAGTTCGAGCTCGACACTTAAACGTGGCCTCTTTCCTGTTGTCTCTTGGATGCCACCTTCTTCCCAGTACGTGACGTCACGTTTCTGATATCTCCTAGCCTGTAGCGCTGATGAATTTTCTTCTATCCTTTAACATATATTTTAGCCCATCCCATGTTGCGTCCCATTTGTTTGTTCGCCGATGATGTAGGTTCTCTAAGGCACAGTTTTTCTTTTTCTAGTCCTTGGTAGAAAACCATCCTAGTCAGCGCTGCTGCATGTGGCTCATCGCGGCGTGATGCGACAAAAACATGTATATACGGGGTCACGCTCTCCTGTCCGTACCCCTTGCGTTTGGTTCCCAGATCTAGAAACATAGTTAGGACGTTTAACATATCCTGACGCAGATCTTTCCCTGCATTATCTTGCTCAAATTCTTTTACCACACCTCTGAAAAGATCCCATAACTGTGCTCGATCATCTCTGGTGTCCGAGGAGAGGACTAGGGTCACAAGGCGTGGTAGATTCTCAAGAAGTAAATCGACATTCTTTCCTGTTAATGATGTGAATTTAGCAACTTCCGTTTTGCTGTCAGTGAGCAGTATGACGTTCGCACAAGATCCCTTTATAATGTCCACCAGTTTTCTCACGGATGTGTAATATATTCCTTGCATATTCTCATACAGATTATGGATTACCGTTCTAGCAATTATTCATTCTACGGCGTACAGGCAGTATGAAGACATATCGGAAAGCCCATCTGTTCGTACTCCCGTCGCAGAGTCCCAGAATTCTTAGCCGCAGAGCTATACGGGTACAAAAGCTCTTGCATACAAGAACAATAGCAAGAACGCGCGCAGAGCGAATAAGCTTTGGCAAAGTCCTAGCATACTTCCTACTCAAGACAAGACCGCAGTGCTATCAGCTCCAGTAGATATCTTGATGAACAAGGAATGATTTCATTGATGAAGTATGGAAGGAAAAAGAAAAGTCACTAAAATCAAACAAAACAATAAGTCAGTCGTTACTTTTGTGCACGGGTTTCGTTGATAGCTGCTGTAATCGCCCTCGCCTTTCTGTCTGTCATGTGGTTAACGCGGAAGCCGTGATGAAGCGCGCAACTCTATAAGATACAGATAAAATAATAATTCCGCGCTTGATGCCCCGGTACAAGTACATCATGATGAGCTGTGCAGCAGTGGCCGGTCTGCGGCCGCTGTAAGAAGAAGAAAAAAAAGGGAAACAGAGAGAGAGAGAGAAACTTCAGTAGTTGCCTGGCATCGGCGAGTCCCGCAAAAGAAGCTGATTTATCACGCTCAAAGAATTTGTACTCGGAAGATGGACGGTTGTTGTGCTGTGAGACCTACAGACTAATTTATTTATATACCCTCGCGGCCATGAGGCAATACAAACGGGAGGTTAACATTTGGTAGAATAATGCTAACAAAGCAGCATACAAGATTTACAACCGCATGAAAAAATTGCGCAGATACGTGGAGGTAAATAAGCAAGTACATGAAATATTTTGGTCAACTGCACGTACGACGTGGAAATTGAAAAATGACTATGCAGTGCAACGGTCATGTCAGCCAGACGCGTGAGCCTTCCTCTTCATCTCCCCCTCTTCGTCCCTTCACCGAGCAAAGTGCCGTCAGTCACCCCCCCCCCCCCCCTAGCGGTCGCATAATCATTTCTTAAATCGTTTGGCATCGGTAATGGAATGCGTATAAGCTCTTGGATTAACGATCCTCTTAGGAATTATTATGATAAACAATTTTGTGAAACAAACACCCACAAGTTATTATTCGGCGAGTGGAAAGCAGACGCAGATTGAGGTTATGGTAACATGAAAAACTCAGTGCGGCATCCCCCATTGTCCTCCATACAAACCCCGCTTCATTGTCCCTGATGTTTTGCTCATGAAGATACGAATAGTCGAGCGGCTTCTTTAAAACCTGCTCTTGGAAATGCAGGACGTATACTCTGCTAATAAGTGCACCACCCGAAAGGAAAAGACACGTCCGTGAGAAAGCTGGTGGACATTATAAAGGGATCTGGTGCAAATGTCAGACTGCTCACTGACAGCAAAACGGAAGTTGCTAAATTTACATCATTAACAGGAAAGAATGTCGATTTACTTCTTGAGAATCTGCCACGCCTTGTGTCCTCTCTTCGGACACCATAGATGAACGAGCACAGTTGTTATGGGATCTTTTCAGAGGTGTGGTAAAATAATTTGAGCAAGATACTGCAGGGAAAGATCTGCGTCAGGAGATTAAACGTCCTAACTATGTTTCTAGATCTGGGAAACAAATGCAATGGGTATGGACAGGAGAGCCCGTGACCCCGTATATACATGTTTTTTCGCATCACGCCGCGATGAACCACATGCAGCAGCGCTGACTAGGATGGCTTTCTAGCCAAGGACTAGAAAAGAAAAATTGCGCCTTAGAGAACCTACATCATCGGCGAACAAAACAAAAGGGACGCAGCATGGGATGGGCTAAAATATGTTAAAGGATAGAAGAAAATTCATCTGCGCTACAGGCTAGGAGATATCAGAAACGTGACGTCACGTACTCCGAAGAAGGTGGCATCCAAGAGACAAGAGGAAAGAAGCCCGGTTTAAGTGTGGAACTCGAACTCGAAGAGCGCGTGTCACGCATGTTAGATGTGGACTCTATGACGCGAGGTGTGCCAAGAACGGAAATCGGGAACGACGTCCAAAGATCCAGATGACGGCAAGCTGAGGCAAATGTTGCGTCACAGTTTGAGTAACGTGGTTTGAAGTGTTCCCGTTTATTTTGGCTTCAAAGCTAAAGGAGGACATTATGATCGCATATGCAGCCATGCGAAGTTTTTCCCAACATGAAGAGGACACTAACTCTGATGTGTAAATCAAATGTCCATCGTGCTTCATTCATATTTATTCGACTCATACGTACTAGCATTCGAAGCTACAGAACTGACTTTTACGTGGTGCACGCAGTTGCTTATCAACCAGTCAATAAACTTTTCTTCACACCTACAGAAACAAAGATGTACGAATGAAAGAAGACGCGATAGCGAACAACACAGTCCCAAGCGGTAATGCTGAAAGCGCGAGCATGTACGGCTGGATCAAGATTGTAAATCTTCAGAAGAACGCTGATAAGACAGCACACCTGCTAGCACCCTCTCCACAGACGAAAAAAAAAAGCCAGGAGTACGGCTGTCGAGAAACACGCGGTATTAGGCTGCAATCAGGATAGATTTGATCCACTACGGCGTTAGCTGAATTAGGTATGGAAAATAAAAGACATGAACGCAGAAACGATATTTTCGTTGTCTGAAATTGTGCTTATTTTGATGGATTCTGATAGATACATTTTGAGAGATGACAGCAACAGAAAGTCGCCAGAAAATCGAATCGCAAATCAAACTCAAACTCAAACAACAGAAAATCGTGATCTCTTAACTTTTTTTGTTGTAGTTTCGAGGTGAACGACAAATCTACAGTATCTAAAAAATGCAGATAACATTGACAAGGCAACGAGCATTATTGTGATCAAAAGAGAGCAGAGTAATGCGTTATAATACAAATGGGCCAAGTGACCGCCTTTTACACTTGCGTTTTCCTCGCTAGAGAGGCTCCTGCGTTCGCGGGGAAGCGTGACATTTTATAGCTGTATCATAAATTGTCTTCAGGTATTAATAAGCCTCCTCCCCCCTCACCCCAACAAAAAAGAAAAAGAAGAAAGGAGAGAGCGAGAAAGAAGAAACGAAAACTAAGCCTCTCTGATATCTTTCCTAGCCGGTCGCATCAGTGTTCGATGGCTAACTAAAATAGTATACTTAATTAGCTTCACTAATTTTCAAAGATTGACCCAATGACAGCATCGAAGCCCTTGGAGTCATTGTACATTCTCTATGACCGACACGTTGGTGTCTATAATTATGAACCTATCCTCGATAAACTTGGTTTGACAACCTTAGCACATCGTAGAACCTCAGATATCACATTTTCCTGTGCAAAGTAGTACATGTTGTCTTAAGCTGTCGTTGGTCTATTTTCTGCCGTTCATTTTAGTTATTTCTTGTATTTGCATCCTTCCTTCATCATCTTCACATAACGTTCCACGTGCAGTGGTGTAGGGTACGCACCTCCGCGGTGAAACACCCCATCTCAAGAGATAAACTGATGTTCTGAGGCTGGAACAACATAGAGGGGACAGATACAAACAAAGCCTCAAATTGCCTAAGAAATCAACGATGAAAGATGAAAGTCAATTGACTTTGACTTTGACTTTCATCTTTCATCTTTCACCCCATCTCATCGTCATCATTTATTGTTGTTGTTGTTGTGCCGTTCACTCCGACCACACCTTTATTTTAGGTTTTGTTTGATTGCTCACAGTGTAGCAGATTCCAACAGACTTCGTAACAGCCATAATGTACACAAGTTTGCCCTTTATAACAACCTCAACGATGTTAGTTCTCCTAACAGCTGTCAAGTTTTTAGTTTTTTATATCCTATACCCTTACCACGTGATGTTACACACAAATCTGTGCTCCCCGTGTTGTTATTCCTTGTTTGTCTTCTCTTGTAGTCTCTTCTGCGCGGAGCGATTTCCTAAACCTGTGGTAGCGCGTGGCCTTGAACGTAGGCTTCGCCGCAACGTGCTCGTGCGGCGATGGAAGGCCCCTTTACAGGTTCGAAATTTGGAACCCGAATGGAACCTTGAAGATGCCACTATTCATGCCCCAAAAATTGCTCAAAAGTTTCGTCCTGGCAGAGGCAAGATGCCATGAGAGAACGAATGCAAAGCGCTGCCAGCAGAATAAGTAGCACGCGCTTTTCGTTCCAGAATACACAGGCTCTATGGGAGGCGTTTTATGTGAAGCCTGCTTTACGTTTTGTCCCTAATTCTTGGGCATGAGATGCTGCGAAGCAACTATGGTCATGAGCGGCAGATAGATGGGGACAGGTGGCAGCAGCAGAAGGGAAGGGAGTAGGGAAATAGAGGGAAGGATAAAATGTATCATAATTTGATGAAGTTATTGCTAGATGCCGGGTTCATCGGCATTACAGGAGTACAGAGGGCCATCCAAAAAAAAATTCAGATTAAGACATCTGATGAAAGTGTGTGTGCCACTATACCGAACAGCGCAAAAGGTTTTGATGTGTGCAATTTGTTTCCCAGAAAAAAAAACTCACATAAACATAGCTCCGCGCGTTCATCCTTAACTCGCCACTCCAGCTATAACGAGGATGAGGAGGTATGATGCCACGTCACCGATTACGGTATAAGGAGAACACGTTCTGGTTCGCCAGTGGGGGTCAGCGCCTTGTCCCTTTGCCGCCGTAAACCTGTTTTGCCAATTCTCCCGGAGAATTAGGGATAGAAGGAGCGGCCGAAGCACTACAGAGCAAGGAGAAAGGCTTTATCAGAACCCCGAACAGCCGAGTAGCAGACAACATTTCTCTAGGCCAATCAGCGAGCCTTCTCCTTATAGCGTCAGCGCGAGGTTCCAGGGAGATCACAGGCTGGTACTGCTCTTCACCACCGTTGCGCATGGTCGCTTTTTGCGGCGTATTTGAAATTCAGTTTCTGCGATAATTATGAATCTGTGGTGTAAATTACTTCGCATGGTGCATCTTACTCGCCTACTTAACAGTTTTATAGGAAGAAAACTGGGTGTTAAAATGACTTCTGTGCTACTTTAATGGATGGTTCAATAGGCATGCAAACATACATAGGAATTCCTCAATATATGTGCTCAAAATGCACTTTAGAATCACAAGTCACTGTGCTGAGTCTGCGGAAAATGCTTTCTGCAGAGTCAATCCTTTATCAAAGTTTAATCGTTCACTCAAAGTTTTACCAAGGTGTCTTAGGAGCACAAAAACTGGAAAAACTAATCTCCTGAAGCCCTAATAACATACTGATCAAAGTAATTGGTGAAAAGTAATGTAGTTACTCAGTATGTACAAGCCTGGCACGTAATAATTTTGCACACTCATTACGTTTCATTGTAGCATTTTTATGAAATCTGCCACATATGATGTCGCAATAGTGGTGACAAAGATGATGGGCTTCACTTTTGTTGTTACATGAGAGAAGGCAGCTGTACTTTGTAATCACTAATACTTCATTTTGTATAAAATTCTTGTGGATATTTGGACATGGTGTGATGCACCTGTGTTCATTTTGTGCATTTCCTGTAATGTGCTATCACAATACACCATGGCCATGGAGTTTGGTGTTATGTGACACGAAGTTTGTGGCACAAACCATATTTGGCCCTTTTCTTCTCCCCATCATAAAATGAAAAAATACGTTCCGAGTTGCCTTGCTTTGTTGTACTTGTTACCTGCCTGAACAAATAGGTGATGAGCCAGTTGAGAGGTTTTGCATGTTTGAATGTATGAAGTCTGCTTTATGTTTCATTTTTCATATTAGTCGGGCATACGCGTGGGCAAAGGTAGATAATGAAGAAACAAGCTGGCGTAATAGGCAAGCAGTACACCACAATTTACCTTGTATGTCAATCCACATCTTGCGTGAATGAGCGTGACGTGGAGCTGTGGGCATAGAAGTGCTTCTTCAGGCTGGAGAAGGCCTACTTATTAACGAGCAAGTCCTTGATGCTCTGCATAAGCGTTCTAACGTGAAATACTGCATCACTGCACCCAGTCACACCTACACACAGTTGCACTCTGCATTTCATTCAAAGGAACCTTTTATTTTTGTCACTGTTCTCCCATAACTGCAGTCTGGCAAAGCACTGCAATCAGCCACATCTGTAATCAGTTGCGTGCCCATGGAAGATGCACCAACAACGTGGATTGAAGCATCTGGTTGTTGTAGAGTCTTCATGTTGTACTTTTATGATGCTCACTGCCTCGCCAGAGATTGAGTAGATTGGGGACACACGCCTTGGCCACACATCCAAGAGCAGTGTTGAGGATATGAATCTGCACATATGACTGAAGTCCTAATTTTAAAATTGTGGCTTCCGAGTTCACTTAGCAAATGAAAGCTCTCAACGTGGTCTCGCTGACTACTGCTCTCCTGCTATTGGGTTCCATCAATTTTTAACTATTTTGTGGCTTTACATCGCATGACAACCATGATCATGAGCTTCACGACAGTGGTCAACCAGTGGATAATTTCGCCTCGTGCCAGTTTTTAACATGCGAACAGACCTTCGCAGACTGCGTTCTGTAAAATTATAATAATTTGGGTTTCACACCACGGGACAACTATGACTATCAGTGACGCCATAGCACGTCTGTGAATTAATTTTGCCCACCTGAGGTTTCCTTTATTATAGCGTGTGTGTGTACGCACACTGGAAACAGCATTTAGCATCCCTCCTGGACACGTCATGTGTAAAGAACCCCTACCAGCCACCGAATTGCTAGCCTGCTCGACAAGGTTCAAACCTCGGGCGGGATGGCATTCTGTTATCAACATTCCGCGCCTAAGCCATCCGTACCCTCCTGGTAGCTAAAATAATAATAATTCGGGGTTTACGCCGCAAGACAACTATGATCATGAGCGACGCCACAGTGGTCAGTCTGTGGATTAATTTTGCCCACCTCCGGGATCTTTAACGCACGTGAAATCTCACACACGGCTTAATGTCCCTTCCAGCGTAAGCAATCCGTACTCTCCACCGAATCGCTAGTAGCTAAAATAATTGTCATTACAATTTTAAATCCAGCCCCGATTTCATTTTGCTCTACCATCATTCCTGTTGAGATTTGAGTCCAATTTGTACCAGTCCAATCCCCAACACTACTTTACGAGCACACTGCAAACAGTTCTTGCCATGACTGCAGCACACTTGTAGCAGTCCATCATCCAGCGTCATCACGTGGTGGTCTTGTTCCAGTTTTAGTGCCTGGTTGGGAGCATACTGTCAGGAATTAGTAGCGTGACACCGGCTAATTTTTGTGCAATGCAGCACTTCCTGTAAAACCCTTTATTTCCGCGCGCCATTAATTTTTGCTAATTTCGCAAATTGAGGAACTTCGCGAAAATTTTAATGTACACAGGATACACAGTGAAAAATACCAAATTCGCGAAATTCAGCGGTCGTGAAACTACCCCAATGGCCCATTCGCGAAAAATAAGGAGCGCGAAATTTAAGGGTTTTACAGTACGACACGGTACAAACATCAACAATGCCTTTGATAGCTGCTATTACTGCCCTGTACCCAGCAGGGTACACAGGCTAGACAAGAAACTGTACCGACATACACACCTTGCTTAGTCCGTTGCATATCTGAAGCCTGTCCTTGACTCTGTTGGAAAGGCTTCGCGAATGGTGTTCACAGCACAAGCTGGAATCACCATGCGCTTGTTTTTTCCAAGCTTGTGCCACATCCACCTCGCGAACTGGCGGTATGCTGTGTATCGGTATCTCCTGCAATAATACACAGTGTAAGTTGGAATCATGCTTACTTGTGAATATGTGCGCTCATCGGTTCCCGCTGGCCCCGAAGTTCAAACTACGCCACCTTAAGCACGGTTTGGTTGAGGCATAATAATTTGAAATCTTCGTGCTTCGTGATACACAAGAAGCTCAGTGGTTCAGCGGTGCCCTGGAGCTCCTTACAGCAGAGGCACTCTTCTTCAGTGGGCATGGCGACGCATGACCCACAACGGCGCCTGTAACCGAGAGGTGCTTAGAGAATCCGTCGCGGTACGAATCATCCGTTTCTTGCGCTATATGATAATGAATTGCCAGCCATTATTTACCAATCTGCGGAATTCAGGCGGCTGCTGCTCCCGCACGCTGCCGCGTCAACATGTTCGTCCCGTTGAGCTCGCGGAGCCGGCGACGTTTCGAAGGCGAGGCTTCCAAATTCCGCCGCCCGTAACAAAATTTGCCTTTCCTTCGAAGATAGGTTGTCGAGAAGATCGCTTCCTTCGGCAGCCATTTTGTCAGAGTAACAAACACGAATGGGTGCGAGAGTAATTTTCCCTGCGTTGGGTTCGCTGTGACGAGAGTGCAGTCAAGTACGTCTCGACGTCACACCATGGAAGCCTGCATGGAAGAACACTTGCAGCAGGCTAGAGATCTGCCGAGTTGAGGGGGAAAACCGGAACCAATTTTCAGGGCTGTGGTTTTAATTGTTTTCTTCACCGTTGACTCGTGGCACCTCGCGTGGTTCATGGGGACTGCATGTACTTCAATAATAACAAAAGACCCAAGGTTAGGCGTGGTGACTGGTCAGGGACCCTTTAAATATTGTCGCAAGTCCTCTACTCCCTGATCGTGAACAGATGCCAATAGCACAAACGCTTTGACGATACCTCGAAATGCGCTATCAGTTTGAAAGAAAGGTAGGAAGGAAATGTCCACATAGGGATGTTATCGCTCGACGTGAGCGTGCAATGTGCCAGGTGAAATGTCTGGAGAAGATGGTGAATTCTCTTCCAATGGCTGATCATCCCCTATATCATCAGGATCAAAAAAGCAGAACACGCATCTAGGCACTGAAAAAAAAAGAAGAAACACTAAGAAAACGTGCACCACAAAGCGCGGATGAAAAATACTTACTTTTGAAGCGAGCTCCGCACAGTCCCGAAGCGATGCGAAGACTGCTGCCTCTTTACACATCCTCCCCATTTATATAGCGACGACCTCGCTGCATGCCCCAACATGCACGGGTGCGGGTAGTCGTCATAGCCTAAAAATAACTTGCTCTGCATGTTCATGGTCGCAGCTTGCCCTTGGCTTTATGTAATGCTACCTCCGCATACGCCATTGCCGCACCTGAGCGCAAAGTTCGCTCTCATCACATGTCATTCCAATATGCAAGTTGCTTCCATGAGCAGGCACACAACCATCCCTTTTTTGTTGACAGTGGCTGCGGAATTTCAATAATATTACTTAAATGAAACAAACTGCAGTGAAATGCAGATCCATCTAAGGCAGGATTTTTTACCCTCAGCGCTAAACCCTCAGATACCGGCATTTCTGCTCGAATAGCAAAATAGCTAGGACTTCAAAAATTAAATACATGCTAACAAACTACCATCAACTGACAAAACACCCATTTCTGCTATCAGATAATTCTTGCATAATGCTACATACAGTCATGTCCCTGCGTAAAGAAAGCACAGGACAAGGGTACACAAATTCACTTATGCGATGAGGGAAAAGGCTTAAGAGTAGTATTGGATAAACACGACTTAACGAGCAACATGACACCTTCCTCCTCTCTCACCCCCCCTGTTACCCCCAATTTTGCAATTTGCACCCCCACCAAATTTTTTTGAAATTTTTTTTCGATTTTTTCACTTAAAATCGCTCATACACGCATAAGAATGTGATAATAGAGCGTAGAATATAATTTTCAATTAATAAATTCAATTACTATTCATTCCAACGAGAGAGAGAGAGGAGGAAAATATCAAATTATCGTTAAGTCGTGTTACTCTATAACGAGACACACGAAAAGAAGCGCACATACGCATCAATGCACTTTCTAAACTCATTTAATAATTCAAGTCATTACTATACACATTCAATTCATTAATGTGTCAGTCCAGGTTCGGTAACAGCATCAGCCCATGGGCGCCGCCATTTGCAAAGCGTCACACCAGGCAGGTCGGAAAGCATCACGTCAGGTGGCAGCACCGCTGTCATCATGGGGACTTCCGTGGAATGCAGAAAGAAACAAAACAAAAAAAGTGCTAACGAGGGGAAAACACGCGCGAAAACAGGCACACACACACAAAATTTTCACCGTCGCGAATATGTGCGGGCATGCACCGACGAGAATAGCAACAAGGGTCATTGACAGAATGGCGTACAAGGGAATTGCGAACATGTTTGGGCATGCACGGACAAGAATAATAACAACAAGGGGAAGACTTTCTGCTAATCGCAACAAGGTAAATCAACAAACATACACTACTCCAATACACGCTGACAAGTAATCGCAGTTAGGGGGTAGGTAAACGCGTCAACAGAAGAAGTATTAAAACGACAACTCACCGACATCCAAGCATATCTGTGTGCACACACACCGCCCTCCATCTTCTTTACATGACTAAAGAGTTCACCAGCACATCAACGGTCACGATACGAGCGACGCGCCAGACGTCCGCACCCGACGAGAGGCAAACAGAAAACTGAATCTGGCGCCCTCTCCGCGGAGCATACGTCACACGCGCGCGCGCGCTCGCAGCGCCACCACGTCTGCCGTCGGACGTTTCGGTTTTGGTCTCGTCGCCCTTCACGTCTCGCGCGCTCGCAGCGCCACCACGTCTGCCGTCGGACGTTTCGGTTTTGGTCTCGTCGCCCTTCACGTCTCGCGCGCTCGCAGCGCCACCACGTCTGCCGTCGGACGTTTCGGTTTTGGTCTCGTCGCCCTTCACGTCTCGCGCATGCGCTTCGAGCACGGTGGTGGTGGTGGTGGAGGATTCGCTTTCGTTCTGACGCCCATTTCTTTACGTTTTTTATTTGGAAGCGCCGTATAAAGGGAGAGCGCGCTATCCGCGCGTTATCATTCAGTCCAATACTTGGAAAACACCATGTGTGGTTTATTCTCCTGCGTTTCTCGCCGTCGCCAGGATAAGACAAAAAACGAAGAACTTCGCGAATTTATTCGCGGCATCGTGGAGGAAGCTTTTCAAGTCCACCGCCTGGAATGGTTGCAAGCACGTCAAGAAATGTGTCAGGACAAGATGAAGACGCTCGACCGCATCTTAGCGGCGGACAGACTGACGAGAAAAAAGTCCACCTTTAGTCTGGATAATCTGTATTGGGAACGCAGTTCGGACCTAGAGGCCGACGACGTCGTGTAAATAAAAGAGATGTATTTCTCTACGAGTCTCAGTCTCTTCTTTTTCTTCGCGCAACGTGTGCACACACGTCATGTCTAACCCCGAACCTTTTCGTTTCCGCCATCCTTGTCGTTGTATTTTAAGTGGCCCCTCCATGTGCGGTAAATCCACATTCGTAACGAACGTGTTGAGGAACCTGAACAACGTCGTGGACAAGCCTCCCTCGCAAATATTCTACGTGCAGAAATATGCGTCACCGAGCATCCAGGACGAATTTGGGGACTCTGTAAAATTTACCAAGGAGCTACCTCGCGAGTGGGATACGTCGCGCGCCACGCTCGTCATCGTCGACGATCATATGACCGACGCCAATTCCTTGAAGGAGGTGACCGATCTTTTCATTCGGGGTTCTCACCACGCCAACGCGTCGATCTTCTTACTCGTACAAAACATCTTTTTCAACAGTAGCCATTTTAGAACTATATCCTACAACGCCAGTTACGTCGTCCTGTGGCGCACCGTGCGCAGCGTGCACCAGATGGAACATTTCGGCCAACAGCTATTCGGTAGAAAAAGATTAGAGTATTTTCTGGACGCATATAAACAAGCGATGTCGTCACCCCACGCTTATTTACTCGTGGATCTTCACAACTATACGCACGAGGACCACAGGTTGCGTAGCAATATTTTTCCGGGAGAACGTCAATATATCTACGCTCCGAAATGAATCTCCGTCCTCATCTCACTTTACTCAAAGTACTTTCCACTTTACCCCCTCCGCGCCGTCGTCACGTCTTGAGACGTTCTTCCTCCTCCGACACGAAACACCTCTCCGAAATTTGTCTCAATGTATTGAACGGAAAAGTGTCGTTGGCTCCAGATACGTTCGCGCGTTTGAAGAAGCACAAACGCTTCTTACGCCGGCTCGCATACAAAAAGATTCACAAGAATCCGCAACGTTTGAAGCACTATCTGTCTCAGCAGCGAGGGCAGGGCGTTCTTTCGTCGGTGGTTCCTCTCCTGCTTTCCGCCGTGTTGAACCTTTTCGACAATGGCCAAGAGAATTGAAGTGACCAGTTCTATCGGAAATATTCTTTCTTCTAAGGAGAGTGACGACGTCAAAGTGAAACTCATACTGCAGGCACTGTACCGCATACTCAAGCAGTACGGATTCGATCCCTACGACAATAAAAACAAGACGTCCGACGCTACAAATGACTTTGTCTATTCGCTCCTCTCTCCAGAGGTTGACGAAGAGGAAGCGGAAAGAGTCGTCTCGGAATTAAAAAAAGTTATTTCCTGGGATAGCGAGGGTTGTGTCTCCGTGTCGGGCAAGCCCATCAGGCACTCCTCCGTTTACGAACTCGTTAATTATTTGTTACAACGTAAGACGGGGAAGAAACCTTCCTGGTTCCCCAAAGTCTCGAAACTATTGCGCCTGATTTCCCTTCCCAAACCTCGCGAGTCTCAGCAGCAGCAGCAGCAGCAAGCCTCAATTGCGTGGACGACTTATGGAGGGATATGAGAAACCAGAGGGTGGTTTGGGGGGCGTGGACCGCTATAGAAAAGCGCATCACTTGAGCAAAAAGAAGGCTCTTGCCATTCTCAGAAAGGTGGACGCCTACACCCTTCACCATCCGGTGAGAAGAAAGTTTAATAGGAGACGCATCATCGCGCTCAAGATCAACGACGTGTGGCAAATGGACCTCGCCGATTTTTCAAAATACAAGAGATTCAACGGTGGCTACCGCTACATTCTCGTGGCAATCGATTCCCTCTCCCGCTTTCTGCGCACCCTCCCGTTAAAGACGAAGCGCCCCGCCGAAATGAAAAGGGCCATGATAAGACTTTTTCGGGTAGGTAACGTACCTACACGCATCTTTTGCGACAGAGGCGGGGAATTCTACAACAAGACCGTCAAGGAGTATCTCTCACGAAAGAAGGTACACATGTATTCTACCTTCTCTCCAGTAATCAAAGCATCGCAGGCAGAACGCGTCATACGCACTTTACGCGACAGAATATTCCGTTATTTTAGAGTAACGGGAAAATACCACTTCGTTTCCGCGCTTCCCAAGATCGTGCGCGACTACAACAACACCAAACACAGGACTTTGGGCATCAGCCCGTCCGAAGTCACGCCCGAAAACGAAATGGAGCTGTTCAATAAGATAAATGGGAAGCCCGTTGTACCCTCCGTGAAAAAGAAGCTCAAACTGGGGGATAAAGTGAGGGTCCTACTACACAGAAAAGGTTTTCATAAGAGCTCGGAAGGGAGTTGGTCGCCTCAGATCTTCACCGTCTCCCGCCTGAGAGACACCTCTCCTCCCGTCGTACACCTGGAAGATTACCGGGGTAAGGAAGTGGACGGATCTTTCTACCCGGAGGAGGTACTCGTCGTAACCCGCGACGCCAATCAGCCTTGGCCAGTAACGAAAGTGCTGAGAAAGAAGCAAGTGAACGGTCAGAGCTTCTCCTTGGTTCGCTGGTTCGGTTACGACAAAGAACACGACAGTTGGGTTCCGAGCAGCGACGTGGTCAAGATTGGGAAATGACGTCAGACATCTACGTCCACCTCCTCTCGAACGCCAGCATGGATAAGTTTCCTTCGAATAAACTCAATGCCTTCACGGTAGCTTTCGATACTCCCCTTCAACTCTCGGATCGCTATAAGGTCGGCCTGATGGATCTCAGCATAAGTAACGATTTTTTAAATATCGGATACGAAAAGCAAGATGCAAAAATCGAGGTTTCTTTCGAGGACACGGTCGAAGCCGGGAGAACTTTTCGCGTCACCTCGGATCTCGAGAGGGATTTGGGAAAATCCCTTTCGGAATTTAACGTTTCTTTCGTGTACAATAAATCGCGATACGACTTTGTATTACCCGAAGACGTGAAAGCCGTGGAATTGGACCCTCGGCTCGCACAGGCGCTCGACTCGTTACTGGCATCATGCGAATCAGGTCGTGCGGTGAAGCCTCTTAAAATGAGCGAGCGCGAAGCCACCTCCATCTTATTGGAGCACGCCGCACCCGTCGCTTTCGGCGACGTCACTTTGAATTCGCAAACCACGTCCCTTCGTAACACACTCAACAAGTATTTCCAGACGCACAAGATGGAAGCAACGCTAGAATTCGCGGATAACGTCTACTCTGTGAAAACACCGAAAGAGTTCAACATTCCAGAACCTTTTTTAAAGCTGCTACAGTTCACACCCGTCGAGGGGCAAGAAGGAACTCTGCGCACCTCGCTCCCTGTAACGCGTCAATTTTCTTTCGTGATCAAGATGAAAATTCCTCGATCATTGCAAGTACATCTACCTCCCGGCTATTATGCTACGCCCCAAGCACTTCTGGATGCGATTAACCAACGCGTTGGTGAACGCGTGCACTTCAGCTTCGATCGAGCCGAACAGAAATGTAAAATTCGGCTTTCCGAGGGAACCTCCACCCTAAGACTTTCCGAGTACCTGGCCGTGCTTTTGGGTTTCGAATCGCATACCCTGTTCACATGGGAGGAGGAGGAGGAGGATGCCACGAGCTCAGTCGAGGTACTCCTGGAACCTCCATTTCACAACATAATCGTCTACACGGATATCGTAGAACCCACCTACGTGGGGAGCGGAAAAAAACCGATATTAAAAATACTACCCTTTTATTACGAGAAAGACAAGCACGTCGTTACCTACACGTTAGATAACATCCAGTATTTTAACCTGTCTCAATTCGAAATTCCCTCAGTGACGATCGTTCTCGCAGACGAAACGGGAAGACGTTTACCGTTGCGATCTAAAGGTAGAACCAATCTAACGTTGCATTTCAAATGTGTACCGTAATTCTTCAAAAATAATCCCCGTGTATACGGGTCCCCTTTTTCAACGCGGTGGTGGTGTGTTGAGCAACATATCCAAATTTATTGTACCCATCTGGCAACAAATAAAACCTATCGCCAAGAAAACGTTGAAGCGCTTGGCGCGAAATTTGGCCGACGGCGAAGGAATATCGCGCGCAGTAAAAAAAAACAGCAATTGCGACGGGGAGAGACGTGTTGGATTCCATGCAGGGCTCGGGGAAGAACAATGGGAGGATACGCCGCAAAAGACAATAAAAAGCCACACCTGTCGAAGCACCTGCAGACATCTTTGGTTCTTTTTGAGCGAGAGGGTCACATATCCACTTCGCTCCCGTCATGACGTCAACGAAAGGAAAAATACAGACTCAACGGTCACCGCATTGTCTTACGAGTGACGTGATGATATTCGACCCCCCTTCTGTTCAATACGGAGTGGAAGATACTTCGTACCAACTTTTTTATCCGGTCAACGGAGTAAATAATTCCGTGATCGAGTTTTGTATTCAAAATTTACAAAGGGCACACTTGCATCTCTACGGTAGCTTTGTGTCTTTGACCGCACGCATTGTTCGCGACGACGGGGAAGAAATGGACGAGAAAGATGTCGTTTTCCCAATAAACCATCTGTTGAGCGGCATGTTTAAGACGGTCACCGTTTATGCGAACAACAAGCTCGTCAGTTCCAACGAGTTGTACGCCTACAGGAGTATTTTGGACGTCGTGCTACATTCCACGCCTATGGCTCAAGAAACAGTGCACGCGGCTGGACTCTATGTCGAGGACGACGAACATTTAAAGAACGATTACGACGTCTCGTCTCGCGGTCCGAAACAACGTTACGAAGCGACGAAGGGTGGAAAATACTTTAACCTGGTCGGTCAGATCAATACCGACCTGTTCCAACAGCCGCGACTGATGCTACCTGCCGTCGAAATTCGCATAATTTTCCTGTTAAACAACGACGAATTTAAACTCATGTCGGCGCCCAACGACAAGAAGACGTACAATTACGAGGTGGACATCAAAGAGATGACGTTACACTTGAAAAAGGTGACGCTGGCACCTTCCCTCTTTTTGGAATACGAGCGGCGCCTTCAGAGCACACCTGCTATCTACGTCTTACGCGGATTGGAAACCAAAGTGCGGAGTTTGAGTGCCGGGAGCTTGGACGCTCACTTTGAAAACGTTTATCCCGAAAGGGTGCCTTCCAAATTATGCGTCGTCCTGCTCGCCACGTCCGACTTTCTCGGAGACATCCAGTCGAACCCCTACAAATTCCGCCATTACGACCTGTCTCATTCGATGCTCTTCGTGGACGGTCAGCAAGTGCGAACCGAGTACGACTTTAAGAACGACCTCGTCAAAATTCCCTACTTTAACTTCTTGCAAGAACTGGGAGAGAAACATTTCAAGTATAGCTACGACCGATTTAAAACGAACGGGTTCCTTCTCTACTTCAACTTGGACGTGGACAAGTGTTCTTCTCCTTCGCATTTGAACGAGTGGCGAAAAGGAAACGTTCGCCTGCAATTACGTTTCGCTAAAGCCCTTCCACACGCGGTCACCGTCCTCTTGATTTCCGAGTGTCCCAAGCTCATGTGCGTCGACAAGGACCGCACGGTCACCTTCCCATAGAACAAATGTACGAGAGCGACATCTTGGAACTCGTGTCCCTGAACCCCCTCGCTTCCTCCATGCTGAGAGGCATTTGCGCTTCCGACGAAGCCTTCGTTTTACGCAAGCCCGGCTATTTAATCATCAATACCGAAGAGCGAAGAAATCGCGGGCAGCACTGGGTGCTTTACATGAAAAACTACGATGGGTCTGCAGTGTTTTTCGACAGCTACGGACTTCCCCCCATCGAAGCAAACCTTCGAAGGACTTTACTAGTGGACGAGTATAACGACCAGTGTATTCAATCACCCTTTTCGCCTTACTGCGGGCTTTTTTGTATCTACGTAGCCACGCGCATGTCGAAACGCTACAGCTTGAAAAATTGTGTATCCATATTTTCCTGTAACCTCGAAGAGAATGACGAAACAATAAAACGTCTCCTCGTGAGCGAAGTCGTTTCGTAAAATAGTCTATTTATTTATTCACGACATACACAAGACCCTTGCGAGACGATCTTCCAACGTGCTGACCCGACGCTCGCCGTCGTCGCTGGTCTGCACCGTGTCGTCGAGGGATGTGTGGAGAAGCCAGTAGCGACGGACGATAGGTCGGTTGAAACCCGCGTTGATGAGACACGGGTCAATTGACAGTCCTCGTTTATACTTTTCCAACAGCTCGAGCTTGTAATCTACGAATCGCTTCATTTTCTTTGTAATCCTCCCACTGGTGCTGAACAGACGTAAGAGTATCGTCTTGAGAATCGAGCGAAAGTCACCCTCGCAGCCATCACCGTGAATATAATCGCGTAATCGTAGCAAGTCCCGATACATTCACATTTGCACAAAGGTTGCAAACCGCTGCTCGGGCGTCATGACTGAGACATGAATGAGAGTAGGCAACCGTTTTTTTTTTTTATTTATCGTGAGAGGTTACATGAGAGAGAGAGAGAGTTAGCCTCCAGCTTTGGTTTCGTAGCCGGGAAGACAGCCCAAATACGGGCGAAGGCTCGAGTCTAACCAATGGCTGGGGTTTCTCGACCAAAGTCCACCGCAACGACAGGTTCTCAGCTGATCACCAATCCGCAAAAAGAACGTCTTCGGAGGAGGCTTGAAGGTTAGGACCAAGGGCAGATCTCCCGTCAGTAGCCATTCGTAATCTGCACGAAAGGAGTGTAAGAAGCACGTATTTAAAAAAAAACAACAGATACACGCACAGTCTTCTTCAGTCACAGAGTGACACTGATGATCCATCTCCTCCATCTTCTTCTTCTTCTTGTTCTTGTTGCTTTACGAGACGAATTCCTTTACAATGCACGTCGAACGGTACCGTCCGACAGCCGAGAAACGGTCGAATCAATCGGTCCGAACAATGCTTTTGCTCTGAAAAAATGTGACTGGTTATAGAACGCATTAAAAAAAATAACGAGGAAGCGTACCTTTGGACCACAAACCACCGCAGTTGGTGCAGAAGAAGCGTGCGCTGCCAATCTCCCGAAACACGTGAGGTGGGAAGAAACCGACTTCACGAGCCGCAAAGTTGTTGAAAACTGAAAACGAAACACTTCAAACAAACTTTTTTTCTCAAAACGGGCATCACTTACGAGGATCTTCCAAGCTGAGCATGGTTTTCTATACGATTGCTCAAACTGTCGCTACTGCTTCGAAATTTATACTAACGTTTATTCCCTCTCTCTCTCTATCGTCCTTGAACGTGTTGGGACATGTTTGGAAACAGCGGTCAGAACCATCATTTGGAAGCAACGATAACAACTGTTTTATTAACATTTGAATTTGCGCGCGCGCGCGTCATATTGAACGAGAAAATGGCGGTTTCCCGTAAGCGATACTATTACGCCGGATGCATGCGAGCGTGAGAAAGCACGGTTATAAGATGGACCGTTCCTCTTGCCACCTCATCTTCTATTCCCTGCCTATCATCAACCAACCAACCAACCGACCAAGCGATATGGCTCGTCGTTTCCAATCCATCTTCGACCTCCTTGTCCACATCCGTCCCCTCTTTGGTAAGTCTGTTCGACATTGTATAGCGTCTTGTTTATTTATTTATTTATTTTATTTCATGCATTTCTGTAGGGTTTACAGTAATCGCAGTGGTAGAAGCGTTCTTCCAACTGATACCGGCGACGGGGTGCGACGTCCCCCGCATGGACGTGGAGGCCTTCTTTCAGTGCTTCACGTTCAGTGAGGACGTTGAAATTCAGGACGCAACGGTGGCAGTTTTCATGGGCTACTACGTGACTGAGTGGACGCAGATTGCTATGCGTCGGGGACTGGACGGAGATCTATTTTTTAGACTCCCCCGAAACTTAGAGGGAGAGCTCTGTCTTGAAGGTAATCTTCCCCTAAGTTTTGAGGCCGCAGAGCGCCTCCTCCGGTCCCTCACCACTCAGTGGAACCAAGTGAGCAGTGCGGGATGGAGAGACATCCTCGAACGGTGGATGCGAACGCAAATCCCGTAAGTTTTCCGAGAGATCTTTCTTGTTCGATGTTTCATTCTTTTTGTTTATTTCTATAGGCACGACCCTTGGATCCTCGATGAACATGACGAGGAGGAGGAGGAGGAGCAAGGAGGAGACGTCGACGAGGTCGAATAACTGTATATACCGAATAAAAATTTTCCCTGTCTTCATTCTCTCTCTCTCTCTCTCTCTCTCGCGCGCGCTAGCTAATCGTTCGTGAGAACCCTGCTCAATAGAGGAATACGAAACCGTGCAACCTGAGCATGACAAGTGAATATGTGGGAGCAACCTACAACATGCACTCAGTCAGTCAACCAGTTAGTCTTCCTTCGAAACGTCCATCCGAAATTCGCGATGAGGCGTTTCGAAAGTGTGACGCACTTGTTGCGGGACATGGAGCCGTCGAGTGGTGAGTGCTCATCATCATAGAAAGTGTTATTTATTTATTTATTTATTTATTTAACATTTGCATAGGGTACACCATCCTGGGTATCGTGTCGCTGTTTTTTCAACTCATGGATTACAACGACGTCCCCAGGGTGGTCTTCGAGGACTTTTTAGAGTTCCTCGTTTTCCCCCTGGACGTCGTCGTTGAGGAGGCCCTCAACACCATCCTCCTCGCCTATTACAGGGTGGAATGGGAGGGCAGGGGTCTACATCGCCACCCTTTATACCAGAACCTTGTGTCAGTGCCCAGGAGCCTGGTGGATGACCTCACCGACCTCGATGTCGATGAGGGCATCCCCCTATCCACTGGAATGATCGGGGAGATTATGCACTCACTGATCTTCCAGTGGAATACCTGCGCGCACAGGCGAAGCGGACCCCAATTCGTAATCCAGTAAGCTCTTTATTATTTTATTTTTGACAAGATAATCACTCTCGTGATTCTATATTAGCAGGTTGATAGTGCACGACCCGGAGGATGATGCGGAGGACGTAGGGCGAGGACGCTAGGTTAGGATACTCGTTAAAGAAAAGTTGTCTTCCTAACAGTGCTTTTGATTTCATCCTAGACCCTCCCTTCTTTTTTTTTTGCACGTGGTAACGTGCTTCGAAACAACGGTTACAACAAACACAAGCAACGTGATGAAAACAGGAGGCTGGACACGAACCCTCATCTTCTGTGTTCCAGCCTGAGAACATCAATTGCCATCATGTACAAGCAACGAGCTTCCAAACAATGGTTACGGTGACAACAACAACAGCAACAAAAATCAAGGAGCATCGAAACGACGGTTACGACAGAAAAAAAAAAAAAAAGGTGGAGCTTGGAACGCAAGTGTCGATTTCACTCCGGTAAGACTGAGAGGGGGAGAGAAAGAGGAGAGCGGTGTCAACTATAAAAAGACAGTCTTCGCAGGAATTATTGCAAGCCCGCAAGGGCCATCCCTCAACGACGTGGACCGTTTCGTGGAAAACAAACATGTAAGTCGAATGTGTTTGATGATTGCTCTGTTTGTTCTAAATTGTGTACTTTTAGGGGATGATAGTCGCTGACACAATCTTTCATCACGCACAAGTTCTACAGGGGCACCGTTAACTGTGTCCATCCTTTCCCCAACAACCACAACATCAACAGAAACAACTACTACCTCAAGTGTTTCTTATCAAGAAGGAAGAGTGAGTATTTTTTTTTCTTTAGAGGGGGAATCTCGTATTGATTGTGCTTGGTCGCAGTGCCACGCTGCCTCGTATGCCAGTACGACCCCATCGACGCCATGCTCGTGGCCGTAGAAAGAGAACACGAGGATAGAATAGAGAATCTCGGTAACAGCCCGATAGTCATTTCAGATGATAATGATGATGATGATGATGATGATGACGAAACACTTATCAGTCCGTCTTTTGTAATGAACCAAACAGATGACGAAAACGACGACGACGACGACGAGCCCCTAGATTGGCACGACAATGCAGACGAACTACTCATGTGGGAAGGGGATCAGTCGTATGCAGATTTCATTCCTCTGTCTGGGTGGGTGGGAGTTGAAACACCAGATGCAAGCCCAGAATTTCGATGGGAAGATGTCCCCGTGGAGGGTCGCAGAATCGTAGAATTACGAGAACACGTCGTAGAGAATCATCCCTCCGTCACGGAGAGACGATTCCTTCCTTTTTTTGTAACAGATGAGGCATTTGACGGAACGGCTACTAGGTACACGCTTCTCTGTTCCCCGCACGACGACAACGTTGACGATTTGCGACTCTATCTACCGAGCATAGCTCCTGTAATCATGCGCGTGCTGGAAGCTTATCCCATGCCTTTCAAATTTTGTCTGTGCTCGAAGGCGCTCATGGTTAAGGACGGAGCCGACGGGATAACTTCGCACCTCCTTCACGTAAATCTTCACATGAGAGTGGTTTATAACCGTCAAGAAATCGAAGGCGCGCTAAACGCTGCCATCGCAGAGTCCTCGCAGCGCGTCGAAAACTATTCGAGAGAAGGGTTGGGCTTCACTTCCAGAGACGTTCAATGTGTCGACCTAAAAATAATACGTTTGAAACCGAAGCGGATTGGGTGCACTATCGAACTTCCCGCGTCCTTAAAGAAAAAAAGAAGGATCCTGACAAACGTCAAGCTACCGTGGAACCACGAAAATGAGTGTTTCAAGTATAGCGTGCTGGCGCTCTTACATCCGCTAAAAAATAACCCCAACGATTTCGTCAGATACAGAAAATACATGGATCCTACGAATCCGGAGACGCGCGTAACGTACTGGCCGCCCTGCTTCCCAGTCACTTACGAAGACATTTCCCTGTGGGAGAGAAAAAAACAAAATCTCCGTGTACATCTACGTGTTCGACGAGCAAACGTCGACGGTGAGCACGGGGAGGGTTCCCTCTATGCTGTATACGGATAAAGTACATTTGCTCGAGGTTAGGGGTCATTTCTATGGAATCAGAAAATTTAGCACTTTCATGGGACGAAGTGACTATTTTTATTGCGAGAAATGCACCAAGGGGCATCTAACGAGAGAGGCGTTGGAGCGCCACGAACGCCTATGCCGGGACGTAAATGAAACGATTTTGGAAATGCCAAAAGCGGGAGAAAGCGTCTCCTTCACCAAGATACAGCACATGCATCCCTACCCCTATTTCGCGGTACTGGACACGGAAAGCGTTTTGGAAAAGGATGCGCTCGTTAAGGACGCAGTGAGTGTGCACAGGATGAGCTCGTACTGCATCGTTCTAGTGCGAAGTTGCGATGGAAAAATAATGGACGCAGATGGGTATTTGGGACCTAACGCGCCAGAAAAATGCTTGCTCGCACTCAAGGGATTTAGCGAACAAATTGATAGGTTGAACCGCCTCCCCTCTCCGTTGGTCATGAGTCCGGAAGACCACCTTTGTCACCAATGCGCAACACACTGTAAATATTGTGGGGTAGAATTTAACCGTGACACGCGGAAGGTGTCGCACCATGACCACACCCGTTTCGTAGAGCCCGGATCCTCGAATTTTGTCGCGACGCTGTGTGATACGTGTAACCTTACGTGTCGTAACACCAAAGAACTCGTCGTGTTAGTGCACAACCTGCAATACGATTTGAGCTCCCTTCTCCGCCACATGCACGTTCTAAATCTGGGTGAACCGTGGATCTTAGCGTCTACCACAGAAAAAATACGAGGGTTCAGCATTGGCGATCTCCATTTCCGCGATACCACTCAGTTTTTCAACCTCTCCTTGTCGAACCTGGTGGAAACGCTACTTACGAGCGGTGGCGAAAGCGCCTTCCTTTGTACGCGTCAAATGTTTGATGAGCGTTTCCGCTGTCTCCTAAGGAAAGGCGTTTATCCGTACACCTTCGTCGACAGTTTCGAAGCGTACGATTTGCCCGCGCTACCGCCAAAGGAAGCTTTCAAAAATGACCTGAACGATGAAGATATCTCGGACGAGGACTATCAGTACGCCCGTGATATTTTTGAATATTTTGAATGTAGCAACCTTGGCGATTACACGCGTCTCTACGTCACGCTCGACACCTGTCAGCTCTGCGACGTCGTGCTGTATTTCAGGAAGATTACGCTAGAGACGGATGGGATAGATATCTTACGCACCGTATCCCTCGCCAGTTACGCGTGGAGCAGCGCACTGAAGCTCACCAAAGTCAAACTCGAGCTCATGAGCGATCGTGAGATGTACGAAACGATCGAGAAGGGAATCAGGGGAGGCATTTGTAACAGCTTCCACAGATATTGTCGGGCTAATCACGAGGGATGCGACGATTACGACCCTCAACAAGAGAAAAAATTTATTCAGTACTTAGATGTAAACAGTTTGTACGCTTATGCCATGACTTTCCATCTTCCGACAGGAGGTTTTGAGTGGGTCGATCCTTCCAGCTGGGGCGATATCGATTTTCTCAAAATTCCTCACGATTCAGAAGTGGGATACGTGTACGTGGTAGACCTGTCCTATCCCGAAGAACTGCACGCGCTCACGAGGGACTTCCCTCTGGCACCCGAACACAGAACCGTGGACGAGGGTCAACTATCCCCCTACCAAAGGAACTTGAAGGAGGCATTGGCACTGAACGCGCCACCCACGAGGAAATTGTTACTGACATGTTACGACAAAGAAAGTTACGTCGTGCACTATTATCTGCTCGCTCTCTACGTGAGGTTGGGCATGAAAATAAAACACATTCACGCCATCCTCTCGTTCCGCCAAGACAATTTTTTGTCCGCCTTCGTGCATAGAAACCTCGCATTGAGGAATGCCTCAAACAACAGAGTCTCGTCAAAGTTATTCAGACTGTTTAATGCGTTCCATTTCGATGACTAAACGGTATTTCAATAAATCAGTGACAAAATTGACAATGTAGACTGCTTGCAGATGATGTTGGTTCCGAAGTGAATACTTAATATGAGCAACGGCGCGAGCGAGGAGGTCCACGATGTCTGCAGACACGTAGTTGAATTCGGTGTTCGTCGACTTCAAAAATTCACTGATCACTCCGAAGGGTCCATCCAGAACGCTTATAGAGACGTTCTTGTAACGGGCGTATATCCGACGCACCATTTCCTGAAGGGGGCCTGGGGATATCTTTCCTATATTGCCAAAAGCCACCATGTCTATGACGTACCGAAAAGCAGAGATGACAAGCTCGTTTCGGGGACTCTCCTTGCTGAAACAGTCATTCTCCAGCTCTTCCCAAGAAGCGTGGATACGAGGACAAGTTTGCAAAGCGTGGTAACTGAACATTTCCAAGTATTGGTCTGAATGATAACGCGCGGATAGCGCGCTCTCCCTTTATACGGCGCTTCCAAATAAAAAACGTAAAGAAATGGGCGTCAGAACGAAAGCGAATCCTCCACCACCACCACCACCGTGCTCGAAGCGCATGCGCGAGACGTGAAGGGCGACGAGACCAAAACCGAAACGTCCGACGGCAGACGTGGTGGCGCTGCGAGCGCGCGAGACGTGAAGGGCGACGAGACCAAAACCGAAACGTCCTACGGCAGACGTGGTGGCGCTGCGAGCGCGCGAGACGTGAAGGGCGACGAGACCAAAACCGAAACGTCCGACGGCAGACGTGGTGGCGCTGCGAGCGCGCGCGCGCGTGTGACGTATGCTCCGCGGAGAGGGCGCCAGATTCAGTTTTCTGTTTGCCTCTCGTCGGGTGCGGACGTCTGGCGCGTCGCTCGTATCGTGACCGTTGATGTGCTGGTGAACTCTTTAGTCATGTAAAGAAGATGGAGGGCGGTGTGTGTGCACACAGATATGCTTGGATGTCGGTGAGTTGTCGTTTTAATACTTCTTCTGTTGACGCGTTTACCTACCCCCTAACTGCGATTACTTGTCAGCGTGTATTGGAGTAGTGTATGTTTGTCGATTTTCCTTGTTGCGATTAGCAGAAAGTCTTCCCCTTGTTGTTATTATTCTTGTCCGTGCATGCCCAAACATGTTCGCAATTCCCTTGTACGCCATTCTGTCAATGACCCTTGTTGCTATTCTCGTCGGTGCATGCCCGCACATATTCGCGATGGTGAAAATTTTGTGTGTGTGTGCCTGTTTTCGCGCGTGTTTTCCCCTCGTTAGCACTTTTTTGTTTTGTTTCTTTCTGCATTCCACGGAAGTCCCCATGATGACAGCGGTGCCGCCACCTGACGTGATGCTTTCCGACCTGCCTGGTGTGACGCTTTGCAAATGGCGGCGCCCATGGGCTGATGCTGTTACCGAACCTGGACTGACACATTAATGAATTGAATGTGTATAGTAATGACCTGAATTATTAAATGAGTTTAGAAAGTGCATTTATGCGTATGTGCGCTTTTCGTGTGTCTCGTTATAGAATAACACGACTTAACGATAATTTGATATTTTCCTCCTCTCTCTCTCTCGTTGGAATGAATAGTAATTGAATTTATTAATTGAAAATTATTTTCTACGCTCTATTATCACATTCTTATGCGTGTATGAGCGATTTTAAGTGAAAAAATCGAAAAAAATTTTTAAAAATTTGGTGGGGGTGCAAATTGCAAAATTGGGGGTAACAGGGGGGTGAGAGAGGAGAAAGGTGTCATGTTGCTCGTTAAGTCGTGTTTATCCAATACTACTCTTAAGACCTTGGGAATAATCGCAGAGTCACCACAAATCGCTACGCGGCTAACACAAGATAACAACAAGATACTAGCGGCGGGTAAAATTGCAACACTGCTAAACAAGCGCCAACCTGCCATGATGACGTCACAAACCAGGAAAAAAGCGCACACCGACGGCAGCTCAGGAATGCTTGAGGAGACGTGCTTTATAGGAATCTCTACTCCTGGCTCAGACACCAACATTTCTGCTCAAATACCCATACCTGCAGGATTAAGCACTGCTTACCTTATCAATATATCGAGCAACCAGCAGAATCAAACAAAAACAAACAAACCCACTTTCCGTGATAGAACACTATTCAGCTTTACCAAGCGATTTTCTCCTGCTTTAGCAGTGAAAGAAGAAAAGAGCCATGAAAAATTACACGTACTTTTGCTATAAGAGGAAAAAAAACCCCGAAGGGCACATGCTAATAAACTGTGACAAAGACACCCATTCCTGCTATCAGATAATTATTGCATAATGCTACATACACAGTCGCCTTGCCACTGTGTAAAGAAAGCACAGGACAAGGTACACATATCGAATTGGAAAATCACTTCTACTCGCGCAGCATAACACGATATACGCTGATTTTTTGTTTTTTTTTACGGGCGAAAATCGCAATAAGAACCCACTGCTATGCAAGTGCAACAACCCTTATTTTTAAACCAACATTTCATGCAATGCCACATAAATTTATCACTCGAGTCACATGAAAAGGCAAACACTTACTTGTTAAGTGGGGTTACAGTTGCACACACACAGCACAGACACAACGAGCGACAGTGAAAAATAAGAAATTACACGCACTTCTGCTCGAATAGCAAAGTGTCAAGCATGACAAAACACATTTTCTACTCAATCTCGCCCTGTTAGATATACTCAATCTGTGTTAAACACCAACAGCAACGAAGACTAGGCAATTTTGTATTTATTTTTGTCGTTTCCAGCAGCTCATTACTTTATGCGAGTCATCAAAAATTAAAAATTTCTGATCTGCTGCTGTTAAAGTGATAAGACAGTGTGCCCGCTCGGGGAAACGATAACGGAGCGCGCGTCATTGCATCAAGCGTGTCCTAACTGCGTGAACGGGCCCGATGCGGCTCACGTAGGGGCGCATTTCGAGGGCACTGTTTTATCACTTTAACAGCAGCAGATCAGAATCTTTTAATCTTTGATGACTCGCACAAAGTAACGAGCTGCTGGAAACGACAAAAATAAATACAAAATTGCCTAGTCTTCGTTGCTGTTGGTGTTTAACAGGGCGAGATTGAGTCTATTTGGTGTTTCTTACAAGAAAAATACGACGCGCAGCAGTTGCTTATTCTTGCATGAAGTTTGCAATCAATGATGATGGAATGACATTTTATCTTATTTGAATCGTTAGTGACTCCCCTATTTAGTGAATGGTAGTGTGGTTATGAACATATGAAAACTGGTTTGTTTAAAAATGATAAGAGCTATAGGGTGTAGCGAATGCTGTTCTCCTTTTACACTCTGTAATACAGTCGACCCCCGTTTATCCGGACTTCATTTATCCGGATCCCGCGGTATCCGGACAAAAGGCACGGGAACGGATTTTCCTCCATGTATTTTGTTCTCGTTTATCCGGACTTCAGCTTCCGGACTCGGACAAGAATTCCAGGGAACGAAAGTCGAAAATTCTTGTAATCCAGCTTCAGTTATCCGGACTACCGTGAGTAAGAGGAGACGCTGACCCCGCTTCGTCACCCTTTTCGCTGTGTTGGGGATATTCCCGTCACACGTCAGGGACCTACATTCCTCCGTAGGGGAGACAACCGTGCACGATGACCCCCTTTTCTATTTGTGTGCGTTGGGTCACGTTGACCAGTCGAGTCATTTGGAAATATCTCGAACAACTGTCTGGTTCTAGAGGGGAAAACTCCAACCCGAGGGCCTGCTGCTTACGGCCCGTTGGCCGATGAAGACATTCCCCTAGCTGAGCTGCGACCCCTGATGCAGAGGCTCACTGCGACTGCCGTAGATGATGCTGCGGTTTCTGACTACGTTGACGTTGATAAGGATGATGACGCGTGTGCAGCTATGACTGATGACGGTGTGATTGCTGCTGTTGCCTCCGATGATGTGCAGCAAGACGGTGCGATTACGCCAGTGAGAAACAAGGCTCCGACATTGACACTTTGCGTCCGCACTGACATTCTTCGAGCAGCGCAACAGCGCGGCTCAACTCTATGCAGTTAGCAAAAGTTTGCAGGAATCGAGTGCCTACACTACTATGTAACAGCTGTCATTGACGAGATTTCTGTGTTTTAATTAAACCTGGCTCTGTAGGACGTTTCTATTCGGTCGTTTCATTTATCCGGATGCCCCGGTATCCGGACGATTTCGCCGGGAACGGCACCGTCCGGATAAACGGGGGTCGACTGTATTTCTTGTGAAATATTTATATGCAAGCAAACAAAAGTACAAAGAAATGAATCCCATTCTGTATTATAATTGCTGCACGCTGTTTCTTGGATGTATAGGTAACATGCATTCCTGAGATGCTGTGTTTCCTTTTTGCTTTGGGACGGTTGTCTGGTGATATCGTATTACATCCGGCGGGAAGGCTTATTGTTTTCGCATTCCCGTATGTGTGTTCCCCGTTTTGACGATGGTTGGATAATTATTGACGGGAGGAATAATATGAATTTATGTGGCTGTGAATAGACTTTGGGATTTTGCTCGTTGTGAGGCGCTAAAAATGTGTGAGTGTGTGTGCGCGTTTGTGCAGCTCTGACACCACTTGACAAGTAAGTGTTTGACTTCAGTGGTGTTGCCGATATTGCCGTATATTATGCCGACTGTGATTTTTTTTAACAATAAGGTTTATCGCATTTTCAATAGAGTAGGGTGAGTTACACATGATATATGCTTTCTCCAAGTAGCGCGCTTTATTCTTATCTAATCGCTCACGCCTGTATAACAATTCCATGATAGGCAAGCCTGAGCGCCATCCTGTATAACAAACTCAGTAAGCAGATGTGAATGTTCCCCAGATTGTGTGTTTGCCACACAAGCTTAATTTTTGCGAATATTGTATTATTCTGCTTAATAATTTTCTGGTGGTAGAAAATGTGTTTTGTCATGCTTGACACTTTGCTATTCGAGCAGAAGTGCGTGTAATTTCTTATTTTTCACTGTCGCTCGTTGTGTCTGTGTTGTGTGTGTGCGCAACTGTGATCCCACTTAAGCAGTAAGTCTTTGCCTTTTCATGTAACTCGAGTGATAAATTTATGTGGTATTGCATGAAATGTTGGTTTAAAAATAAGGGTTGTTGCACCTGCATAGCAGTGGCTTCTTATTGCAATTTTCGCCCGTAAAAAAAATCAGCGTATATTGTGTTATGCTGCGCGAGTCGAAGAAGTGATTTTCCAATTCGATTTGTGTGCCCTTGTCCTGTGCTTTCTTTACACAGTGGCAAGGCGACTATGTATGTAGCATTATGCAATAATTTTCTGATAGCAGGAGTGGGTGTCTTTGTCACAGTTCATTAGCATGTGCTTCGGTTTTTTTTTTCGCTCTTATAGCTATTCAAGCAAAAGTACGTGTAATTTTTCATGGCTCTTTTCTTCTTTCACTGCTAAAGCAGAAGAAAATCGCTTGGTAAAGCTGAATAGTGTCCTATCACGGAAAGTGGGTTTGTTTGTTTTTGTTTATTTGTTTGTTTGATTGTGCTGGTTGCTCGATATATCGTTCAAGTAAGCAGTGCTTAATCCGGTAGTTATGGGTATTTGAGCAGAAATGTTGGTGTCTGAGCCAGGAGTAGAGATTCCTATCAAGCACGTCTCCTTATGCATTCCTGAGCTGCTGTCTGTGTGCGTGTGTGTGTGTGCGCGCGTGTGTGCTTTTTTCCTGTTTGTGACGTCATCATGGCATGTTGGGGCTTGTTTAGCAGTGTTGCAATTTTACCCGCCGCTAGTATCTTGTTGTTATATTGTGTTAGCCGCGTAGCGATTTGTGGTGGCTCTGCGATTATTCCTGAGGTCTTAAGCCTTTTCCCTCATTGCTTAAGTGAATTTGTGTACCCTTGTCCTGTGCTTTCTTTACGCAGGGACATGACTGTATGTAGCATTCTGCAAGAATTATCTGATAGCAGAAATGGGTGTTTTGTCAGTTGATGGTAGTTTGTTAGCATGTATTTAATTTTTGATGTCCTAGCTATTTTGCTATTCGAGCAGAAATGCCGGTATCTGAGGGTTTAGCGCTGAGGGTAGAAATTCCTGTCTGAGATGAATCTGCATTTCACTGCAGTTTGTTTCATTTAAGTAATATTATTGAAATTCCGCAGCCACTGTCAACATAAAAGGGATGGTTGTGTGCCTGCTCATGGAAGCAACTTGCATATTGGAATGACATGTGATGAGAGCGAACTTTGCGCTCAGGTGCGGCAATGGCGTATGCGGAGGTAGCATTACATAAAGCCAAGGGCAAGCTGCGACCATGAACATGCAGAGCAAGTTATTTTTAGGCTATGACGACTCCCCGCACCCGTGCATGTTGGGGCATGCAGCGAGGTCGTCGCTATATACGTGGGGAGGATGCAGTGGCGTAGCCAGACCTCCAAGGTAGGGGGCTCGATACGAAAACTCCCCCCCCCGCTGATCCTGTGTCGACAACACACACATACTTGTGCACACTGCAAACTGAGGATTAAAAAAAGGAACGAACATAGTTGATTTAGACGTTCACAGTACGATTACATGTATAGGCTGTCATGACCAATGAGGTGGTGTCACGAGACTGGAAGTATTTTGAAACGCTCATACTTTGAAAACCATTCAAGAGTGCTTCTTAGATAGACGCCATGAACTGCAAGAACTTTCGCGATCGTCACACTGGTCCCCCCCCCCACACACATATATTATGTTCTCGGATTTGCACGATTTGTGTGGGCCGGTCTGTGGCAGGTAGGGGGGGCTCGAGCACCCCCTAGCCCCCCCGTGGCTACGCCACTGGGAGGATGTGTAAAGAGGCAGCAGTCTTCGCATCGCTTCGGGAGTGTGCGGAGCTCGCTTCAAAAGTAAGTATTTTTCATCCGCGCTATGTGGTGCACTTTTTCCTAGTGTTTCTTCTTTTTTTTTCAGTGCCTAGATGCCTGTTCTGCTTTTTTGATCCTCATGATATAGGGGATGATCAGCCATTGGAAGAGAATTCACCATCTTCTCCAGACATTTCACCTGGCACATTGCATGCTCACGTCGAGCGATCACATCCCTATGTGGACATTTCCTTCCTACCTTTCTTTCAAACTGATAGCGCATTTCGAGGTATCGTCAAAGCGTTTGTGCTATTGGCATCTGTTCACGATCAGGGAGTAGAGGACTTGCGACAATATTTAGTGAAACACCTCCACAATATAATTGCTATTTTGCGAGCGCAAAGGATACCCGCTAGGTTTTGCATTTGTTCAGATGTCCTAATGATGAAAGAAAATCAAGGGGATATAACTGCACACATAGCTCATTTTATGGCGCTTGCTCGCGAAGTCCACAGCGACGGAGCAATCGCAAATACTTTGATGGACGTGATTCAGGAGTCCACCGGGCGCATTGAAAATTACCAGCGCGAGCGTAGTGGGTTTGTATCCACTGACGTCCAAAAAGTTCAAATGTGTACTTCCTCTGTGAAAACTAAAAAATTCGGGTGCAATGGGGTACTTCCCACCAATTTGGTTAGTCGTAGGAATGTCCTAACGAATGTCCCTTTACCAGAGCGTAAGGAGGGCGAGTGCGTTAAATACAATACGCTCGCCCTCTTGCACCCACAGGAAAGGAACCGATGGAAAAAATATGAAAACTATGCAACAGAGTACTGGTGGCCTACTCACTTCCCTGTTTCATTCGCTGATTTGGACGAGTTCGAGGAGAAAAATAGGATATCTGTGTACGAGTACGCGTACGTCGATCAGGGAGTGCACGTGTCACGACCCCCAAAACTGGAAAGCGAAAAGAAAATTCACTTATTGGAGGTTGATGAGCATTTTTTCGGAATTAAGTCCGTCGAGCGTTTGTTGACGAGAAAGAACACGCGTTTCGTATGCGAACGTTGCACTCGCTCTTTTAATGAGGAAAAGAGCATGGCGAAACATCGACGCCTTTGCGCGGACGTGAACTAAATCCTATTAGAATTTTGTGAAACTTTTGTAGAATTTACTAAAATACAGTACATACAACAGTACAGCTACGTTGTCGCGCTGGACACGGAGAGCGTACTTGCACCCAGTGGCGATGGCATGCAGCGTCACATCACCTCTAGCTTTTGTGCCGTGCTCGTGCGTGCCCACAATTCAAGGTTGTTGCGCATCCGGACGCACCATGGGGAAGATGCTGCGAGGCAGTGCGTGAAAGCATTGATGGAAATGCGGGATGAGATGATCGCCCTGAACGCTTGCTCCGCCGCAATGGTGCTGAATGATGAGCAGTGCGCTGAGCACAGAGCTGCTACCCACTGTGCGTACTGTAAACAGGAGTTTACCGAAGATCTACCCCGTGTCCGGCATCACGACCATTCCAAGCATTGTAGTGCGGGCGAGGCAAATTACATCGCGTCATTGTGTAAGCCCTGTAACGTCGCGTGCACGACGAGGAAAAAATTGCCGATCATGGTACACAATTTGTCCTACGATTTGGCCGGGCTGCTGCGGGAATTTCACATTCTTGGGTGGAAGCGACCTCCCTTCATTGTAGCCAGCTCCGTGGAAAAAATTCGTTCGTTCGAAATTGGCACCTTCCTCTTCAGAGATACCATGCAGTACCTAAATTTGTCGCTGGGGGAGCTTGTGGAAACTGTCAAATGCATGGGGGGCGCAGAGGCGTTCCAATGCCTTAAGCAGGCAACGAAGTATACCTTCATGCAAACACTACTAATATGCCTTAGGAGCCTTAGGATGAAACCAGTGCCGGAGTCTCTGAGGGGCAGGGGGATCAATTGCCCCCTGAGCTCATCTGAAGGGGCGCCAAAAGGACACCGTTCGGGCAGGAAGAAGCCGCTTTAGGACGACAGAAGAGAGAAAGAAAATTGAGAATTCCACTTTGTCCCTCCGAAGGCGAAAGGTAGACGGGTGGAACTCTTGCTCTTTTCATATCACATCCTTTATCGTTCAGTAGGATATACTCTGTGTCTTGGATCTTCGACAATTGCCGTATTTCAATCGGAGGCCTTTTTGCTCCTGTTTTGAATTCGTGTTAGCACCGTGAAGCAACTGGGTCGGATGCCAGTGGTATACAAGAGAGTATACTTCCCCGGCATCACGGGGAACTGTGCTCTTGACTGCGGGAAATCTGGGCGCATTTGAAATAAATAAAGACTACCGGAAAACCAGGAGAGAACCAGACATAGCGCAACCATCCTGTGGTAGTGGGATCCCAGCGTGACAACCACTAACGACTGCCCCAGTAAACCACAAATATCCTTTAGACATCCAGAGGATGGTTCAGTTGGGACGTTTAGTATGTCCAGTGGATATCCAGATATATCCAGATTACGTTGAAAAGACGTACTATAGATGATCGAATGCTTGTCCAAATCACGTTGCTGGTACGTTGCAGAGATATCCAAGCTGGATGTTTCTCCCCTCTAATGGACATACATCCGAAGCACATATGGATATCCATCGGACGTTCTATATGACCACCACTGTAAACTGTGCGTACCATGCGTCATAGAGGAAATATTTTTCATTTCACATGAACAGCAGCACAAATTTTCAACCTCTTGGCCGAAGCGAGTTAATAGTAAATCAATACAACACAGTTTTGAGTCACAATTTTTTTAATACACTGGAGAACAAATACTTCCAACACAAACCGCACTGAAATTGTTGTAATGCAGTAAACATCATTGTACCTTAGTACTTTCAGTATTATAGTATCACACGTGTTAAAATTTACAATCGCGACACAGTTATCTGAAGTCGCATGTGAGTAGTTCCGCTGCCCATGTTATCTTTGCTGTTGTTGAAACTTATATCAAGCTAATATTGGTATTATACAGCGTCTACGCGGAGCACAGCATTTCAATAAGGATGAGATGTTGATAGGCTTCACTAGAGACGTCACATTTTACATAACTATGCAATGAACACAGAGTAAGGCAAATACCAAACGTACGCACTTTACCACGCTACCGCCGTCGCTCCAATTAACTCACTTGTCACTGAACACAAAATAGCAGAAGATGGAAAAGGCTACTCCTCAGTGATGGAAACCGAACGTGCGTGAAGAACCACGCGTGGTGTCTGGAATAAAAAAAAGAAGAAACATAAGAAGGGGGCATTAAAAGAGCATTGATCAATTCGTGACACGGAGAGACGCAATATTGTTGTAAGGTGCCGAGATTGTGTCAATTAAGGGAGAACTACAACGACGACCGATTAAAAATATATTGTTTAATACTGCATTTTTTTCTTTTCTTCTTTTTTGTTTAATTCGATGTTACACTCTGAACCCAGTGACGGATATGTGCCATCAGTGCCATCAGATCAACTGGCCACAGCCACTCGAGCGTAGCGATTGTTTCGAACGTTTTGAAGGGTTAAACGGACCCCCTAATACACGAGACACTCTGGAGAACCGTAAGCAAAAAATAAACACATAAAACTGACTTAAAGGCTTCGTAAAAAAAACTGCTCCGAGGACATCGAACTTGAAACACTAAATTTTATTGGCGTGTACGTACCTTTAAATTGCATCCATACACAGTTCATTGATTCCAACACATTAACGTTGCACGGACACACAACCCATCCGATGCACCAGGCACTGCTAAACTCAGTCAAGGTCATCCTTAGTGACGAACACGATTGTCCCTCAAGCAAAATGGCCGACGAACATAGTCCAAGCAAAAAGTTCCACCAGACACGCTTCGATGTAAGAAGCAGTTGCAATTTTGCTATGTGTGACCGTTGAGACAGCAAATAACCTGTAAAGAAACTGAAGTGAGTAGCAGCAGGTTGGCCGTTTTTAACCGTTAACCGTTTTGTAACTCACTTTCTTGCAGTCGACACAGTCCCACGGTCACCTAGAATGAAACAATACAATTAGTCTCACTTGTAATGCACAACGTCGCTTCACCCATGTAGCCGATCTCTCCCGCCGCCATTTGTAATGCGTCCACCGTCTGCAACAGAGCATACTATAACAGTTAAACAAATGTAAAACACAGGCGTTGTACGATGCATCACAAATAGGTTGACCTACGTTTCTTGTACTTCACCAAACATTAGACCTATAATGAAAAGTGCGGTTGTCATCCATCTCAATGGAGAGGTTGCAGTTCCGACAACAGACGGGAAGGCGACAAAGCAAAGAATGCACTTTGGAAGAATACGCGATGCCATGTCACTCCTCATCGGCGGTGCGCGGAGCAACGTAGTTCGCTGCAACGATACCACGCGTAATTAGCAGGCACACGGATTCTACACGAGTCATGAAGCACACATATTATTCAGCGGACACAACGCTGTTGGAGGCCGATGTGACGGCTTTGTATACCTGCTCAAATTTGTCGATCTGGAGCCTTGTGCCTGCTATTTCAAAACTGTTACGGCTATTTCAGGACGGTTACGGCTGTGTACCTGCTGTACTGTCTGAGGGAACTTATCGAACCGGCACGTGTCCCTCACAGGATTTATTGTGTGGGCGCTCGTTTTCGCACTGCCGATCAAACTAGAAACAACCTTTCCAATTCACCTTCTCGACGCCAGACATCTTTATGTTTACAACACATATGTGTACAACATATATCAGACGTTCAATGCACATAACAATGGATGCACACTAGACGTCTGAAATCAGGGTGCCGTGTACGTTCCTTAGACATCCAACTTTTCTAACGTACTTTCTGTACGTACGATGGACATCGATGAGATGAGATGCTTTTGGATGTAGACGTTTGGATTTTCCTTTTACATCCGATAGATGTTTGTGGTGTACTGGGCGCCACATACCTGTCTTCCAACCGTTACTTCGTTACTCTTGTGATGGTCACCTGATGACTCACCAATTCTTCGTAAACAGATCGGAGAAGAGCAAACCAACAATCTTACCCCACATCAACAAATAAGAGGTGAGCCGGAACTGTATACACCCTTTTCGAAAATCAGCGCCATCTATCGCCGCGCGTCGGAAGCCCCTAGCGGCGGCCATGATGCAGTCGAAGCGGCTAGTGTCATACTGTTTCGCGTGGGCGGCGTCGACTGCTGCTGTTGTTCCGCATGCCGTACCACTGTTGCGTTCCCGTTTGCCGACAGCGTGGCTACGTCGACGAACATGGACAAAAGGTATGTACAGAAATAGGGTTTACAACTCTTCATCTGTTACAAACGCCGCCGTAAACATCAATCGGATAGTTTCGATTTCTTGTTGCACGTAGTAACGTCGAAAGGTGGACTGATTTCCTTTCTTCTTTTTAGTATTTCGTACTCAGCAGATAACCTAAACGTAGTCACACATTGCAACGGCACTTGTCTCGCGAAAATATTAAGTGGTAGTAATGACAGCGTGATAAAACACGCGCACTCGTTTAGCGCTTGCTACACGTGAGCGCGTGTATTTGGTGCAGTTCGCTGGACGTTTTCATCACGCACTTCTCTTCTTTTAAGGTTTCCTTTCACAGATTTCCGGAGGACAGTCAGGTTCGTAAGCTGTGGATCGTCGCCATCAAGAGGGATCCGGGGAAGCATTTTCAAATTACGAAAAACACAAAGGTGTGTTCACTGCACTTTAAGGAGGACGATTTCCTCAGCAATGTTGCAAGCGGAATGGGGATACTACGGGATGGTGCGGTTCCATCCATCTTTGCTTTCAACAAGCCAAGGAGGGAGCGCAAGGCGCCAAAACCGAGAACAACTATGGCAAGTCCCGAGTATCCACTGTGCTCTATCGAAAACTTTGAAAACACACTGGACGACACACATGACTCCTCACTAGTCGAAGCTTGTTCATGTGGCAACCAAGAAGAGCTTCAGAAAGTTAAAGCAGAATTGACTGAGCGCGACAGAGAGATCAGAAAGCTTCACCGAGAAGTGGAAGAAGCACGAGCAGAGATAAAGGAGAAAAACGCCACCATATTTAGACTAGAAGCAGAGCTCAGCAGTGCCAAGCAGGAAAGCGCTCATTTGCAGGACCTGTGTCCTCCTTTCTCTGTCAACAAATTTACGAGCAGTGCAGACGACATAAGCTTCTATACTGGCCTCCCAAGTTATGCACATTTTAACGCACTTCACAGTTATTTGGATCCCGGAATCGACGGAAACAACATGAAGTGGCACGGTTCTAAAGGACAAGCCGGTGATGTCTCACGGGGCCGCAAGCGAAAACTAAGCACAGAGAATCAGTTATTTCTTGTCCTCGTGAAGCTTCGGCTCGGACTCTTCCACAGACACCTAGGACATTTGTTCAGCATTTCCATAGGCACAGTGTCCAGAACACTGACCACCTGGATCGATTTCATGTATGTGAAGCTTGGCAAGCTACCGATCTGGGCACCCAGAAGTGTGATTGATGCCACCATGCCTCCACAGTTCAAAGCTAAATACCCCTCGACTAGGGTTATTATCGACGCCACAGAAATCCGATGTGAGGTTCATAGCTCACTTGCACTACAGTCTGCAACCTATTCGCAGTATAAATCGACAAATACCTTCAAGGGACTTGTTGGAATTGCACCTGATGGACGGCTCACGTTTGTCTCAGAACTGTTTACAGGCTGTGTGTCAGACAGAGAGATAGTCGTCAAAAAATGGGTTTCTGGACCTAGAGTTTGCCGCAGGTGACTCTGTGATGGCAGATAAAGGTTTTAAAATAGCAGACCTGCTAGAGAAGAGAGGCGTAGGCTTAAATATCCCGCCCTTCCTTAGAAGTCGACAGTTCAGTGCACAGGAGACATTGGAAACTCAGAAAATTGAAGCTTTGCGGATACACGTGGAAAGACGGATACAGAGAATCAAGACAAACCACATATTTGACAGATGCCTACCAATATCTCTAGGACCCATCGCAAACCAGATATGGACAGTTTATGCCATTTTGTCTAACCTCCAAAGCCCACTGATCAAGGACATTGAATAGCTGAGCTACCAGTGAGACACCAGAAGTACAAAGCCCAGTACACCTCATGTGTGGCATATTCCTGTGTGCATATTTAAAAATGTATATATTTATTTACAACTACTTATTCAGGCTATTTATTCTCTCTTGCATGGATGAAAGGCAACTAATGTAACCAAAATGGCTTAAAGTATTAAAATCAAACACTGCTTCAAGTTTTAAAAGTTTATTAATACATAACAAAAGTTTGTTCTAGCGCTGCTATCTATCAACATCTTATCTTATCATCCTACCTTTCAACAAGCACATTACAAATATGGTGTAAGCCTATGAACATTCCTGCCTTGCAAAATATGGTAGGGCATCACTGAAATAAAACGTTGTGAGCTTCGCCTTCATATCACCCCATTCCTGTTCATCATATCTGATCCTTTCCACGGTCAGAAATCCGGGCCCATACATCACAAAGTCTGCCCACTGCAAACCTGTTAGTCCCATTTGGCCAATAACCTGGGCATAATAGTCGTGGTCCCTTCTAAGCTGGGGGTGCTCGTTGTTGAATGTCATATAAAATCTTTGCTCCTTAAGTAGTTCCCCTGGTGTGTCACGGAGTGAATAGGGGCACTTAACTTCCAGCACGCCGTGTGGGCTCCTCTCGGTGGGATCAAAGACAATCCTATCCGGTGTAGCACCGAGCCATGGAGTTGCAGGGTCGACAAACAGTCCACAGGATAATATAGCAACGTCATGGCCAACTGAGCACATGACTTGTCTGTAACGCTGGACAGCCGCGGCCTCATTGCTGATGCCATATCTGTAACATCAAATGACCCATGTAGTGACGCAGGTGCTGCATTGTGAATGCACTAATGCCTGCTGGCACAGATACAATGATATTACCATCAATTTTACCATCTCCTAGTGAATTTTTTTAACAAGGCAGGAAGGTATTCAGATCTAAAAGTCGCTCCACAACCAAAGAAACAATGCCACTTTTAAAGATAGGGACGTATAGAGTGAGACTGCAGAGGGTTTTATGTGTTGAACGACGTACTGGACAGCACGAACTCTGGAGAGATCCTTTCGTCTGAAAAGGTTATCCAGGCCTCGTCTTGTCCATGTTGTTCGTTTCAAGATGGTGCCAAAATTTGATGCTGTCACCCGGTGATTCCTGGCTTCATTCCATGTTGCGCTGGTACTCTGCTGCCGTGAGTTCTTTTCTAGGTCCCTTGCAGCACTCGGTGTCAAGCACAGCGGCTGCAAATATATGCAACAACATGAATAACGACAGCATGGTAATAAACCCTGCTGGGTAAGATGAACGTAAAGTGAGGTGACCTTACCATCAGAATGGCTTGGTATGGCGTAGGGAGGCTATCAGGAACTTTCCAGTGATTGCTGTTCCTGTAAAAGGTGGCACTAAAGGCAACCTGAAGCTCACAGTGTGTCCCACAAAAATTTGGAGACAAGAAGGACTTGAACCCCGATGGCGTCAGTGATTGTTGGTACGTTAAAGGTGCCCCACAAAGAGACTGTCCAAACTTCGTTTCCTGGAACTCATGCCTTGCGTCAAGAAGAGAAGCAGCAAACCCTTTATCACCGTCGAGCAATGCAAGGGCTCTCCCAAATCGTTTTATAGCTTCGGTTTCCTCTTCCTTAGATTGTGCCTTCTTTCTTGCGTCGTAAAGTCGCACAGGGATCCTGTTCTCGTTTCCGTTTTCTTCTGGTCGCCTCCAGTCAACAGCCTGTACTGCAGAACCGTTAACAACTTGTTGCCTTGGCACTCGCCATTTTTGTGGTAAATCTGTGCAGGAAAGCTCAGCCGGCGCCTCTTTAAAACCTTTCAGCTGCAGCAGTGCCAAAAATCGCAGTGAACCAAGGCTGTGGTTACATGCACGTTTTGCTATAGGGCATCCACAACTGCTATCTATAACAACGCCGGTGCTGTTGAGACAGATGAGAATTGTATATGGGTCGCTTCTCTTCTTCTGACTCCGGTAACATTTGCATGTCACATACAGCATGTTGTCCCTGCGGAACAAGCAGTACAAAATTATGTCTCCTCATCTATCACACTGAATCTCGAATGCTGAACATCATATTCCTTGAAACGATACTGTTTTAATGACGGTCGACGGCTAGTTGTTAAATGTTTCGCTGTATATCTAACGGCATGGTGGCATTTGGCAATATGGACTGGCACAGTGATAATCAAAATATAGCTGAGGAGCGGTGTGTGTATTTACAGACATTTAAGAACATCCAACTACACCTAAAAACATTTCAGACATCTTCAAGCGACAACTAAAGTTATAAATGGTTTGCGTCACAGCGCCGACGCACAGTGGCGTTCTTCTTTGCTTTCCTCGCTCTCTCTGATTGTTCCACACCAAAACTCTCTAAAACTTACGTTTCGTCCTTGTAGCAAGCCTTCAGCGTCGATGCAACAACGTAAGATTCCGTTGTGAACTTGTAGCTGCGGCGGTAATGTCGATTGGCTAGACTTTTCCTGGCGTGAAAGTCTTTTATGGCGTTGTCCTTCACGGTGGGCAAATGAGATATGTCATTTACCCAGCCCGTTGTCGGGTATGACACACGACAGTTGGGTTCTCCCATCCTTATTTACTAAAGAAAAGGAACGCAATGCACATACAGATAACCGCAGATAACGCTCAGATACCTCCGCCGCGGAGAACTGACTGCATCATGGCCGCTGTGAGTGAGTGTTGCCAGACCAATTTCTTATTTCGGAAAGGGGCTATATTACTGGAGTCAATATTCTAGCGCAATATGATTCGAGTCGATACGTGTTCCGAAACGATAATTATTAGAACGGAACTTGAGGTCTTCTCTACGAAAGCGGCCTTTCTAATAACCACCAGCTATATTATATATTGACAGAAATGAGCCGCACGACCACCTTCTAGAAATAGACGGGACGCATTTACCGAATTGAGAGCAGACTTGTACGCGTTAACGAATGCAATTAAGAACGGCCTACCCTAAAATAAGTAATAATAAGGAAAGGAAATTGACACGTTGGTTCGTTACTACTATCCCCATCAGTTACGACGCAACCGCGTGTATGATATCTCATTTGCGTCATGTGTTTGTGTGCGTGTATGCCTCACCTTTTTCATCGTCATCCCACTCATATATTATCCCACGTGCACTGAGGTTGTTACCGATATTATTGCGGTGAAACACATCATCTCATCGTCATTCATGTAGTCGTTGTTCGTTACTCGTTTACTGAAAAGCGAAAAGGAATGTGCTCTCGTTAGCAACGAGTTACTTTTCCGTGAGTGGTGCAAAAAGCTCTTTGCTGAAGCTTTGGTGAAGGCTCTTTTGACCTTTTGGACACAATAGGACTTCGATTCTTATTGTGAAGAAACTCATTATTTCATCCCCCACATCACCACCATCATTTGGGTAGAGTATCGCCCCTGCAATGAAACTCCCCATTCATCATCTTAAAATAAAGTTGTTGTTTAAATTTTTGAGCTGTAAATCAATGCGGTCGAGATAGGTGTGCTGAAGATAATCAGGCATACTGTTTTCGGAAGGCAAATACAGCATAAAAGTACTAAACTAACATATCGCATAACGCAGGTCAATGTGACGCTATATGATGAACAATCGCATATACTGACCAAGAGGGTGGACCTCCTCACTCTAGAACTCACACGCTGCTTTTGTTCGGTGTTAAAGCACGCGAAGCAACTGTGGCTATCACCGGCGCACCGACGTGAAGAGATGACAACATGAAAAAGTGGGTGCTAGAGGGATTAGTATGCGTCCTGGGCAGTCTTCGGGGGAACTGAAAAGTCTGCCGGAAAACTCTAGGAAAACCTGAGGCAGCACAGCCGGTGGTAGGATTCAAACCAACCACCATGAGGTGGTGGGTTCATGTCAGACATTGCATGACTATCGGGAACCACTCGCCTCAACATCAAGGTCAGACACCGCGAAGCCAATTGATAACGTTTTTGCAGGTGCATACAAACAACGTCCTCATCAATGTCGCCTTGCAAAGTCACGAAGACCACGACGTGGTTGTTCCAGAAGGCTCTATGTGGTCAGTGACATGAATATCGGGAACCCGCTGTCTCAACACCCAGGTTAGAAGGGCATGTGCGAAGCCATTTGATAACGTTTTTGCAAGGGCGTACAATGTCCTCATCAATGTCGCCTTGCAAAGTCACGAAGACCACGACGTGGTTGTTCCAGAAGGCTCTATGTGGTCAGTGACATGAATATCGGGAACCCGCTGTCTCAACATCCAGGTCAGAAGGGCATGTGCGAAGCCATTTGATAACGCTTTTGCAAGAGCATAAAATGTTCTCATCAATGTCGCCTTAGCAAAGTCACGAAGACCACGACGTGGTTGTTCCAGAAGGCTCTATGTGGTCAGTGACATGAATATAGGGAACCCGCTGACTCAACATCCAGGTTAGAAGGGCATGTGCGAAGCCATTTGATAACGTTTTTGCAAGAGCATAAAATGTTCTCATCAATGTCGCCTTAGCCAAGTCACGAAGACCACGACGTGGGTGTTCCAGAAGGCTCTATGTGGTCAGTGACATGAATATAGGGAACCCTCTGACTCAACATCCAGGTCAGAAGGGCATGTGCGAAGCCATTTGGTAACGTTTTTGCAAGATCATAAAATGTTCTCATTAATGTCGCCTTAGCAAAGTCACGAAGACCACGACGTGGTTGTTCCAGAAGGCTCTATGTGGTCAGTGACATGAATATTGGGAACCCGCTGTCTCAACACCCAGGTTAGAAGGGCATGTGCGAAGCCATTTGATAACGTTTTTGCAAGGGCGTACAATGTCCTCATCAATGTCGCCTTGCAAAGTCACGAAGACCACGACGTGGTTCTTCCAGAAGGCTCTATGTGGTCAGTGACATGCATATCGGGAACCCGCTGTCTCAACATCCAGGTCAGAAGGGCATGTGCGAAGCCATTTGATAACGTTTTTGCAAGAGCATAAAATGTTCTGATCAATGTCGCCTTAGCAAAGTCACGAAGACCACGACGTGGTTGTTCCAGAAGGCTCTATGTGGTCAGTGACATGAATATAGGGAACCCGCTGACTCAACATCCAGGTCAGAAGGGCATGTGCGAAGCCATTTGATAACTTTTTTGCAAGGGCACACAATGTCCTCATCAATGTCGCCTTAGCAAAGTCACGAACACCACGACGTGGTTGTTCCAGAAGGCTCTATGTGGTCAGTGACAGGGATATCAGGAACCCGCTGACTCAACATCCAGGTCAGAAGGGCATGTGCGAAGCCATTTTATAACGTTTTCGCAAGAGCATACAATGAATGTCCTCATCAATGTCGCCTTAGCAAAGTCACGAAGAGCACGACGTAGTTGTTCCAGAAGGCTCTATGTGGTCAGTGACATGAATATTGAGTCACGCTGACTCAACATCCACCACACGCACGTCGCCGAGTTTCCTTGGTCGGAGGAAAAATCCCGGACCCCTCACATGCACCGAGAACCTCATGCACCACGAGATCTCGACCCTTACCGACTCAAGTAACCTCCGGCATGTGTGTGCCTTAAACCACTAGGCTACCCAAGCACCAAACACGCTTGCTCAAATTGCGAGTTTTCTGAAAAAAAACGATGACAGTGTTTTGAGTTTCAAAATGAATTTGTCAGGAAAGGATTTGGTGCCACATTGTAAAGAATACAGACACAAGGAGAACCACAGTTTACACAACATGCCTGTCTAGCGTGCAAATTTGTTAGGCGACCTTTCGGAAAATGCGTTAGCTGTCGGAGCCATGAAATCAACGCCAAGTAGCTCTCTTCGAAAACGCATCCGAAATTGTTTCTAGTTCGGCAGATCTATGATTCTTCGAAGTGGTCTAGTATAGAATTTATCGTGCAAGTGATCCGTGCTTCGCATCCCAGACGGGACAATTATAAATTATCTGGAGGTATTGAAGTTTTCTTCTAAGATATATCTCACTGATGACGAAACATGCAAATATCCCCTGCTTCTCGCATCTGTATAGTCTACAGCTTGAACGTCCATGCTCAGTATGGGATTTCCTGGCTAGACACGCTCTTGCAGTTCTTCTCAGCTAATGTTACCCGAGATTTAGAAACCATCGCAAGCAATGCTCGTACAGAACCTGTTATGGAGAATAATTATTCGCTAGGGCTTATCAGATGCCCGTAAGAAAGAAGGTACCCTTAGAATGTGATAAAGAACGGATTTCTTTCTACGCTAGATCTGTGTCGACTAAAAACTCTTGCAATTGCAGGCAACGCTCTTTGCCGTAGCCAAATACTTTTTCTATAGTGCACTAGCTGTCGAGTTTTTAAATTTTCACTACGTCTGGAGCCTGAGGTCACCTGAAGTCTCCTGAACATATCTGGAGTCATGTGAAGACGTGTGGTGTCATGTGAAATTACCTAAAGTCACCTGAAGCCACCTTAGGATGTCAGGAGCCTCCTGAATTTACTCGAAGTCACTTGGAGTGAGCTGGAGTCACCCTGAAGAAGTCTGGGTTCACCTTCGTACGTGTGCAGTCACCTGTAGTCACCCGAAATCACCTCAGGACGTCTAAAGTCACTTGAAATCGCACGTAGATGTCTCATCTCACCGGCAGTCACATGATGTCATTTCGAGTCACCTGAGGACGTCTGGTGTCATACGATGACGTCGGCAGTAAATTCAAGTTACCTGAAGACGTTATGAGTCACCTAAAGTTACGTGAAGTCGCCGTAAGACGTCTGGAGCCAACTGAGGTCACGTGAGGACGTCTGAAGTTTTTTGAAGTCACCTGAAGGTGACTGAGGGCACTTAAAGGCATCTGGAGTCACCTAAGGCCTTCTGAAGACAGCTGTAGATGTCATGAGTGAGCTAAAGGTACTCGAAGTACCTTACGTAAAGACAGCTGGGGGTCCCTTGACGTCGGCTCTAGTCACCGCAACACGTCAGGGGCCAACTGATAGACATTCGGAGTCAGCTGAAGTTATGTGAAGACGTCTGCAGTCGACTGAAGTCACTTGAAGTCACTTGAAGTCACCTGAAGCCACCTGAAGTTGTCTGGAGTCACCTAAAGTTAATCGAGCACACATGACGCGACTTGTCGAGATCCTGGGCAGGTTGAACCAGAAAGGACCTTGCCCTCGTGCACATTTCTCCGTTTTACACCCGATATCTCCCAACGCTCATTGCCATAGCCTAATATTTTTTTACATTCTGCTGACTGTCGTGTTTCTTATTTTTCACTATGATGTTATACGTTAAGTCCCTTTGAGTCAAAGTGTATCAGTATGCTCTGGTGCATATGCCTATCGAACTCCTGGTATGATAATCGAGATATGCAAAATTGACCTTCTTTGAAGATCGAGGGTTCAAATCCCGCACGAGACGGAATTTTTTCCAACAAAAATTAATGTAAATTTTCTTGTTTTCTCCTAATGATTTTCTTCTGAGAAGGACCCCGGTTTAATCGAAGTCTCAGTACTGCCTCCTGAACATTCAGTCTGTGCTTGTTCAGACTCAAAACTACTGGTATCGGTTTGAAATAGGGTTCAAAACATGGCTTGGGACTGGCAACTAACTAGCTAGTACCACACGCACGTCGCCGAGTTTCCTTGGTCGGAGGGGAAATCCCTGACCCCTTACATGCACCGAGAACCTAATGCACCACGAGATCTCGACCCTTACCGACTCAAGTAACCTCTGGCATGTGTGTGCCTTAAACCACTAGGCTACCCAAGCACCAAACACGCTTGCTCAAATTGGGAGTTTTCTGAAAGAAACGATGACAGTGCTTTGAGTGTCAAAATGGATCTGTCAGGAAAGGATTTGGTGCCACATTGTAAAGAATACAGACACAAGGAGAACCACAGTTTACACAACATGCCTGTCTAGCGTGCAAATTTCTTAGGCGACCTTTCGGAAAATGCGTTAGCTGTCGGGGCCATGAAATCAACGCCAAGTAGCTCTCTTCGAAAACGCATCGGAAATTGTTTCTAGTTCGGCAGATCTATGATTCTTCGAAGTGGTCTAGTATAGAATTTATCGTGCAAGTGATCCGTGCTTCGCATCCCAAACGGGACAATTATAAATTATGTGGAAGTATTGAAGTTTTCTTCTAAGATATATCTCACTGATGACGAAACATGCAAATATCCCCTGCTTCTCGCATCTGTATAGTCTACAGCTTGAACGTCCATGCCCAGTATGGGATTTCCTGGCTAGACACGCTCTTGCAGTTCTTCTCAGCTAATGTTACCCGAGATTTAGAAACCATCGCAAGCAATGCTCGTACAGAACCTGTTATGGAGAATAATTATTCGCTAGGGCTTATCAGATGCCCGTAAGAAAGAAGGTACCCTTAGAATGTGATAAAGAACGGATTTCTTTCTACGCTAGATCTGTGTCGACTAAAAACTCTTCCAATTGCGGGCAACGCTCTTTGCCGTAGCCAAATACTTTTTCTATGGTGCACTAGCTGTCGAGTTTTTAAGTTTTCACTACGTCTGGAGCCTGAAGTCACCTGAACATATCTGGAGTCATGTGAAGAAGTCTGGTGTCATGTGAAATTACCTAAAGTCACCTGAAGCCACCTTAGGATGTCAGGAGCCTCCTGAATTTACTCGAAGTTACTTGGAGTGAGCTGGAGTCACCCTGAAGAAGTCTGGGTTCACCTTCGTACGTGTGCAGTCACCTGTAGTCACCCGAAATCACCTCAGGACGTCTAAAGTCACTTGAAATCGCACGTAGATGTCTCATCTCACCGGCAGTCACATGATGTCATTTCGAGTCGCCTGAGGACGTCTGGTGTCATACGATGACGTCGGCAGTAACTTCAAGTTACCTGAAGACGTTATGAGTCACCTAAAGTTATGTGAAGTCGCCGTAAGACGTCTGGAGCCAACTGAGGTCACGTGAGGACGTCTGAAGTTTTTTGAAGTCACCTGAAGGTGACTGAGGGCACTTAAAGGCATCTGGAGTCACCTAAGGTCTTCTGAAGACAGCTGTAGATGTCATGAGTGAGCTACAGGTACTCGAAGTACCTTACTTAAAGACAGCTGGGGGTCCCTTGACGTCGGCTCTAGTCACCGGAACACGTCAGGGGCCAACTGATATACGTCCGGAGTCAGCTGAAGTTATGTGAAGACGTCTGCAGTCGACTGAAGTCTCTTGAAGTCACCTGAAGACGTCTGGGTCATCTGAAGTCACCTGAAGCCACCTGAAGTTGTCTGGAGTCACCTAAAGTTAATCGAGCACACATGACGCCACTTGTCGAGATCCTGGGTAGGTTGATCCAGAAATGACCTTGCCCTCGTGCACATTTCTCCGTTTTACACCCGATATCTCCCAACGCTCATTGCCATAGCCTAATATTTTTTTTTACATTCCGCTGACTGTCGTGTTTCTTATTTTTCACTATGATGTTATACGTTAAGTCCCTTTCAGGCAAAGTGTATCAGCGTGCTCTGGTGCATATGCCTATCGAACTCCTGGTATGATAATCGAGATATGCAAAATTGACCTTCTTTGAAGATCGAGTGTTCAAATCCCCCACGAGACGGTATTTTTTCCAACAAAAATTAATGTAAATTTTCTTGCTTTCTCCTAATGATTTTCTTCTGAGAAGGACCCCGGTTTAATCGAAGTCTCGGTACTGCCTCCTGAACATTCAGTCTGTGCTTGTTCAGACTCAAAACTACTGGTATCGGTTTGAAATAGGGTTCAAAACATGGCTTGGGAGTGGCAACTAACTAGCTAGTACCACACGCACGTCGCCGAGTTTCCTTGGTCGGAGGGGAAATCCCGGACCCCTTACATGCACCGAGAACCTCATGCACCACGAGATCTCGACCCTTACCGACTCAAATAACCTCTGGCATGTGTGTGCCTCAAACCACTAGGCTACCCAAGCACCAAACACGCTTGCTCAAATTGGGAGTTTTCTGAAAGAAGCGATGACAGTGTTTTGAGTGTCAAAATGGATCTGTCAGGAAAGGATTTGGTGCCACATTGTAAAGAATACAGACACAAGGAGAACCACAGTTTACACAACATGCCTGTCTAGCGTGCAAATTTCTTAGGCAACCTTTCGGAAAATGCGTTAGCTGTCGGGGCCATGAAATCAACGCCAAGTAGCTCTCTTCGAAAACGCATCGGAAATTGTTTCTAGTTCGGCAGATCTATGATTCTTCGAAGTGGTCTAGTATAGAATTTATCGTGCAAGTGATCCGTGCTTCGCATCCCAAACGGGACAATTATAAATTATGTGGAAGTATTGAAGTTTTCTTCTAAGATATATCTCACTGATGACGAAACATGCAAATATCCCCTGCTTCTCGCATCTGTATAGTCTACAGCTTGAACGTCCATGCCCAGTATGGGATTTCCTGGCTAGACACGCTCTTGCAGTTCTTCTCAGCTAATGTTACCCGAGATTTAGAAACCATCGCAAGCAATGCTCGTACAGAACCTGTTATGGAGAATAATTATTCGCTAGGGCTTATCAGATGCCCGTAAGAAAGAAGGTACCCTTAGAATGTGATAAAGAACGGATTTCTTTCTACGCTAGATCTGTGTCGACTAAAAACTCTTACAATTGCGGGCAACGCTCTTTGCCGTAGCCAAATACTTTTTCTATGGTGCACTAGCTGTCGAGTTTTTAAGTTTTCACTACGTCTGGAGCCTGAAGTCACCTGAACATATCTGGAGTCATGTGAAGAAGTCTGGTGTCATGTGAAATTACCTAAAGTCACCTGAAGCCACCTTAGGATGTCAGGAGCCTCCTGAATTTACTCGAAGTTACTTGGAGTGAGCTGGAGTCACCCTGAAGAAGTCTGGGTTCACCTTCGTACGTGTGCAGTCACCTGTAGTCACCCGAAATCACCTCAGGACGTCTAAAGTCACTTGAAATCGCACGTAGATGTCTCATCTCACCGGCAGTCACATGATGTCATTTCGAGTCACCTGAGGACGTCTGGTGTCATACCATGACGTCGGCAGTAACTTCAAGTTACCTGAAGACGTTATGAGTCACCTAAAGTTATGTGAAGTCGCCATAAGACGTCTGGAGCCAACTGAGGTCACGTGAGGACGTCTGAAGTTTTTTGAAGTCACCTGAAGGTGACTGAGGGCACTTAAAGGCATCTGGAGTCACCTAAGGTCTTCTGAAGACAGCTGTAGATGTCATGAGTGAGCTACAGGTACTCGAAGTACCTTACTTAAAGACAGCTGGGGGTCCCTTGACGTCGGCTCTAGTCACCGGAACACGTCAGGGGCCAACTGATATACGTCCGGAGTCAGCTGAAGTTATGTGAAGACGTCTGCAGTCGACTGAAGTCTCTTGAAGTCACCTGAAGACGTCTGGGTCATCTGAAGTCACCTGAAGCCACCTGAAGTTGTCTGGAGTCACCTAAAGTTAATCGAGCACACATGACGCCACTTGTCGAGATCCTGGATAGGTTGATCCAGAAATGACCTTGCCCTCGTGCACATTTCTCCGTTTTACACCCGATATCTCCCAACGCTCATTGCCATAGCCTAATATTTTTTTTACATTCCGCTGACTGTCGTGTTTCTTATTTTTCACTATGATGTTATACGTTAAGTCCCTTTCAGGCAAAGTGTATCAGCATGCTCTGGTGCATATGCCTATCGAACTCCTGGTATGATAATCGAGATATGCAAAATTGACCTTCTTTGAAGATCGAGTGTTCAAATCCCCCACGAGACGGAATTTTTTCCAACAAAAATTAATGTAAATTTTCTTGCTTTCTCCTAATGAGTTTCTTCTGAGAAGGACCCCGGTTTAATCGAAGTCTCGGTACTGCCTCCTGAACATTCAGTCTGTGCTTGTTCAGACTCAAAACTACTGGTATCGGTTTGAAATAGGGTTCAAAACATGGCTTGGGAGTGGCAACTAACTAGCTAGTACCACACGCACGTCGCCGAGTTTCCTTGGTCGGAGGGGATATCCCGGACCCCTTACATGCACCGAGAACCTCATGCACCACGAGATCTCGACCCTTACCGACTCAAATAACCTCTGGCATGTGTGTGCCTTAAACCACTAGGCTACCCAAGCACCAAACACGCTTGCTCAAATTGGGAGTTTTCTGAAAGAAACGATGACAGTGTTCTGAGTGTCAAAATGGATCTGTCAGGAAAGGATTTGGTGCCACATTGTAAAGAATACAGACACAAGGAGAACCACAGTTTACACAACATGCCTGTCTAGCGTGCAAATTTGTTAGGCGACCTTTCGGAAAATGCGTTAGCTGTCGGAGCCATGAAATCAACGCCAAGTAGCTCTCTTCGAAAACGCATCCGAAATTGTTTCTAGTTCGGCAGATCTATGATTCTTCGAAGTGGTCTAGTATAGAATTTATCGTGCAAGTGATCCGTGCTTCGCATCCCAGACGGGACAATTATAAATTATGTGGGGGTATTGAAGTTTTCTTCTAAGATATCTCACTGATGACGAAACATGCAAATATCCCCTGCTTCTCGCATCTGTATAGTCTACAGCTTGAACGTCCATGCTCAGTATGGGATTTCCTGGCTAGACACGCTCTTGCAGTTCTTCTCAGCTAATGTTACCCGAAATTTAGAAACCATCGCAAGCAATGCTCGTACAGAAGCTGTTATGGAGAATAATTATTCGCTAGGGCTTATCAGATGCCCGTAAGAAAGAAGGTACCCTTAGAATGTGATAAAGAACGGATTTCTTCCTACGCTAGATCTGTGTCGACTAAAAACTCTTCCAATTGCAGGCAACGCTCTTTGCCGTAGCCAAATACTTTTTCTATGGTGCACTAGCTGTCGAGTTTTTAAGTTTTCACTACCTCTGGAGCCTGAGGTCACCTGAAGTCACCTGGTATTATCTGGAGTCATGTGAAGAAGTCTGGTGTCATGTGAAATTACCTAAAGTCACCTGAAGCCACCTTAGGATGTCAGGAGCCTCCTGAATTTACTCGAAGTCACTTGGAGTGAGCTGGAGTCACCCTGAAGAAGTCTGGGTTCACCTTCGTACGTGTGCAGTCACCTGTAGTCACCCGAAATCACCTCAGGACGTCTAAAGTCACTTGAAATCGCACGTAGATGTCTCATCTCACCGGCAGTCACATGATGTCATTTCGAGACACCTGAGGACGTCTGGTGTCATACGATGACGTCGGCAGTAACTTCAAGTTACCTGAAGACGTTGTGAGTCACCTAAAGTTATGTGAAGTCGCCGTAAGACGTCTGGAGCCAACTGAGGTCACGTGAGGACGTCTGAAGTTTTTTGAAGTCACCTGAAGGTGACTGAGGGCACTTAAAGGCATCTGGAGTCACCTAAGGTCTTCTGAAGACAGCTGTAGATGTCATGAGTGAGCTACAGGTACTCGAAGTACCTTACTTAAAGACAGCTGGGGGTCCCTTGACGTCGGCTCTAGTCACCGCAACACGTCAGGGGCCAACTGATATACGTCCGGAGTCAGCTGAAGTTATGTGAAGACGTCTGCAGTCGACTGAAGTCTCTTGAAGTCACCTGAAGACGTCTGGGTCATCTGAAGTCACCTGAAGCCACCTGAAGTTGTCTGGAGTCACCTAAAGTTAATCGAGCACACATGACGCCACTTGTCGATATCCTGGGTAGGTTGATCCAGAAATGACCTTGCCCTCGTGCACATTTCTCCGTTTTACACCCGATATCTCCCAACGCTCATTGCCATAGCCTAATATTTTTTTTACATTCCGCTGACTGTCGTGTTTCTTATTTTTCACTATGATGTTATACGTTAAGTCCCTTTCAGGCAAAGTGTATCAGCGTGCTCTGGTGCATATGCCTATCGAACTCCTGGTATGATAATCGAGATATGCAAAATTGACCTTCTTTGAAGATCGAGTGTTCAAATCCCCCACGAGACGGTATTTTTTCCAACAAAAATTAATGTAAATATTCTTGCTTTCTCCTAATGATTTTCTTCTGAGAAGGACCCCGGTTTAATCGAAGTCTCGGTACTGCCTCCTGAACATTCAGTCTGTGCTTGTTCAGACTCAAAACTACTGGTATCGGTTTGAAATAGGGTTCAAAACATGGCTTGGGAGTGGCAACTAACTAGCTAGTACCACACGCACGTCGCCGAGTTTCCTTGGTCGGAGGGGAAATCCCGGACCCCTTACATGCACCGAGAACCTCATGCACCACGAGATCTCGACCCTTACCGACTCAAATAACCTCTGGCATGTGTGTGCCTTAAACCACTAGGCTACCCAAGCACCAAACACGCTTGCTCAAATTGGGAGTTTTCTGAAAGAAACGATGACAGTGTTCTGAGTGTCAAAATGGATCTGTCAGGAAAGGATTTGGTGCCACATTGTAAAGAATACAGACACAAGGAGAACCACAGTTTACACAACATGCCTGTCTAGCGTGCAAATTTGTTAGGCGACCTTTCGGAAAATGCGTTAGCTGTCGGAGCCATGAAATCAACGCCAAGTAGCTCTCTTCGAAAACGCATCCGAAATTGTTTCTAGTTCGGCAGATCTATGATTCTTCGAAGTGGTCTAGTATAGAATTTATCGTGCAAGTGATCCGTGCTTCGCATCCCAGACGGGACAATTATAAATTATGTGGGGGTATTGAAGTTTTCTTCTAAGATATCTCACTGATGACGAAACATGCAAATATCCCCTGCTTCTCGCATCTGTATAGTCTACAGCTTGAACGTCCATGCTCAGTATGGGATTTCCTGGCTAGACACGCTCTTGCAGTTCTTCTCAGCTAATGTTACCCGAGATTTAGAAACCATCGCAAGCAATGCTCGTACAGAACCTGTTATGGAGAATAATTATTCGCTAGGGCTTATCAGATGCCCGTAAGAAAGAAGGTACCCTTAGAATGTGATAAAGAACGGATTTCTTCCTACGCTAGATCTGTGTCGACTAAAAACTCTTCCAATTGCAGGCAACGCTCTTTGCCGTAGCCAAATACTTTTTCTATGGTGCACTAGCTGTCGAGTTTTTAAGTTTTCACTACCTCTGGAGCCTGAGGTCACCTGAAGTCACCTGGTATTATCTGGAGTCATGTGAAGAAGTCTGGTGTCATGTGAAATTACCTAAAGTCACCTGAAGCCACCTTAGGATGTCAGGAGCCTCCTGAATTTACTCGAAGTCACTTGGAGTGAGCTGGAGTCACCCTGAAGAAGTCTGGGTTCACCTTCGTACGTGTGCAGTCACCTGTAGTCACCCGAAATCACCTCAGGACGTCTAAAGTCACTTGAAATCGCACGTAGATGTCTCATCTCACCGGCAGTCACATGATGTCATTTCGAGACACCTGAGGACGTCTGGTGTCATACGATGACGTCGGCAGTAACTTCAAGTTACCTGAAGACGTTGTGAGTCACCTAAAGTTATGTGAAGTCGCCGTAAGACGTCTGGAGCCAACTGAGGTCACGTGAGGACGTCTGAAGTTTTTTGAAGTCACCTGAAGGTGACTGAGGGCACTTAAAGGCATCTGGAGTCACCTAAGGTCTTCTGAAGACAGCTGTAGATGTCATGAGTGAGCTACAGGTACTCGAAGTACCTTACTTAAAGACAGCTGGGGGTCCCTTGACGTCGGCTCTAGTCACCGCAACACGTCAGGGGCCAACTGATATACGTCCGGAGTCAGCTGAAGTTATGTGAAGACGTCTGCAGTCGACTGAAGTCTCTTGAAGTCACCTGAAGACGTCTGGGTCATCTGAAGTCACCTGAAGCCACCTGAAGTTGTCTGGAGTCACCTAAAGTTAATCCAGCACACATGACGCCACTTGTCGAGATCCTGGGTAGGTTGATCCAGAAATGACCTTGCCCTCGTGCACATTTCTCCGTTTTACACCCGATATCTCCCAACGCTCATTGCCATAGCCTAATATTTTTTTTTACATTCCGCTGACTGTCGTGTTTCTTATTTTTCACTATGATGTTATACGTTAAGTCCCTTTCAGGCAAAGTGTATCAGCATGCTCTGGTGCATATGCCTATCGAACTCCTGGTATGATAATCGAGATATGCAAAATTGACCTTCTTTGAAGATCGAGCGTTCAAATCCCGCACGAGACGGAATTTTTTCCAACAAAAATTAATGTAAATTTTCTTGTTTTCTCCTAATGATTTTCTTCTAAGAAGGACCCCGGTTTAATCTAAGTCTCGGTACTGCCTCCTGAACATTCAGTCTGTGCTTGTTCAGACTCAAAACTACTAGTATCGGTTTGAAATAGGGTTCAAAACATGGCTTGGGAGTGGCAACTAACTAGCTAGTACCACACGCACGTCGCCGAGTTTCCTTGGTCGGAGGGGAAATCCCGGACCCCTTACATGCACCGAGAACCTCATGCACCACGAGATCTCGACCCTTACCGACTCAAATAACCTCTGGCATGTGTGTGCCTTAAACCACTAGGCTACCCAAGCACCAAACACGCTTGCTCAAATTGGGAGTTTTCTGAAAGAAACGATGACAGTGTTTTGAGTGTCAAAATGGATCTGTCAGGAAAGGATTTGGTGCCACATTGTAAAGAATACAGACACAAGGAGAACCACAGTTTACACAACATGCCTGTCTAGCGTGCAAATTTGTTAGGCGACCTTTCGGAAAATGCGTTAGCTGTCGGAGCCATGAAATCAACGCCAAGTAGCTCTCTTCGAAAACGCATCCGAAATTGTTTCTAGTTCGGCAGATCTATGATTCTTCGAAGTGGTCTAGTATAGAATTTATCGTGCAAGTGATCCGTGCTTCGCATCCCAGACGGGACAATTATAAATTATGTGGAGGTATTGAAGTTTTCTTCTAAGATATATCTCACTAATGACGAAACATGCAAATATCCCCTGCTTCTCGCATCTGTATAGTCTACAGCTTGAACGTCCATGCTCAGTATGGGATTTCCTGGCTAGACACGCTCTTGCACTTCTTCTCAGCTAATGTTACCCGAGATTTAGAAACCATCGCAAGCAATGCTCGTACAGAACCTGTTATGGAGAATAATTATTCGCTAGGGCTTATCAGATGCCCGTAAGAAAGAAGGTACCCTTAGAATGTGATAAAGAACGGATTTCTTTCTACGCTAGATCTGTGTCGACTAAAAACTCTTCCAATTGCAGGCAACGCTCTTTGCCGTAGCCAAATACTTTTTCTATGGTGCACTAGCTGTCGAGTTTCTAAGTTTTCACTACCTCTGGAGCATGAGGTCACCTGAAGTCACCTGAACATATCTGGAGTCATGTGAAGAAGTCGGGTGTCATGTGAAGTTACCTAAAGTCACCTGAGGCCACCTTAGGATGTCAGGAGCCTCCTGAATTTGCTCGAAGTCACTTGGAGTGAGCTGGAGTCACCCTGAAGAAGTCTGGGTTCACCTTCGTACGTGTGCAGTCACCTGTAGTCACCCGAAATCACCTCAGGACGTCTAAAGTCACTTGAAATCGCACGTAGATGTCTCATCTCACCGACAGTCACATGATGTCATTTCGAGTCACCTGGGGACGTCTGGTGTCATACGATGACGTCGGCAGTAACTTCAAGTTACCTGAAGACGTTATGTGTCACCTAAAGTTATGTGAAGTCGCCGTAAGACGTCTGGAGCCAACTGAGGTCACGTGAGGACGTCTGAAGTTTTTGAAGTCACCTGAAGGTGACTGAGGGCACTTAAAGGCATCTGGAGTCACCTAAGGTCTTCTGAAGACAGCTGTAGATGTCATTAGCGAGCTACAGGTACTCGAAGTACCTTACTTAAAGACAGCTGGGGGTCCCTTGACGTCGGCTATAGTCACCGCAACACGTCAGGGGCCAACTGATATACGTCCGGAGTCAGCTGAAGTTATGTGAAGACGTCTGCAGTCGACTGAAGTCACTTGAAGTCACCTGAAGACGTCTGGGTCATCTGAAGTCACCTGAAGCCACCTGAAGTTGTCTGGAGTCACCTAAAGTTAATCGAGCACACATGACGCCACTTGTCGAGATCCTGGGTAGGTTGATCCAGAAATGACCTTGCCCTCGTGCACATTTCTCCGTTTTACACCCGATATCTCCCAACGCTCATTGCCATAGCCTAATATTTTTTTTACATTCCGCTGACTGTCGTATTTCTTATTTTTCACTATGATGTTATACGTTAAGTCCCTTTCAGGCAAAGTGTATCAGCATGCTCTGGTGCATATGCCTATCGAACTCCTGGTATGATAATCGAGATATGCAAAATTGACCTTCTTTGAAGATCGAGGGTTCAAATCCCGCACGAGACGGAATTTTTTCCAACAAAAATAATGTAAATTTTCTTGTTTTCTCCTAATGATTTTCTTCTGAGAAGGACCCCGGTTTAATCGAAGTCTCGGTACTGCCTCCTGAACATTCAGTCTGTGCTTGTTCAGACTCAAAACTACTGGTATCGGTTTGAAATAGGGTTCAAAACATGGCTTGGGAGTGGCAACTAACTAGCTAGTACCACACGCACGTCGCCGAGTTTCCTTGGTCGGAGGGGAAATCCCGGACCCCTTACATGCACCAAGAACCTCATGCACCACGAGATCTCGACCCTTACCGACTCAAATAACCTCTGGCATGTGTGTGCCTTAAACCACTAGGCTACCCAAGCATTTTTTTTTCTTTTCCACCTTTTATTAACAAAACACACAAGTGCACACAACTACAGGTACGTCACACGGTCGCAACGCCGTGGGCTATTACAAAACGTCTAAAGAGGGAACTGAAGACCTTTTGAATTTGTACATACGATTTTACAAGTACGTAAGGGCATCAGACAATGTTTCTAACCAATCTGGCAGCTCTAAACATCGCATAAGGCACTTGCTCAAATTGGGAGTTTTCTGAAAGAAACGATGACAGTGTTTTGAGTGTCAAAATGGATCTGTCAGGAAAGGATTTGGTGCCACATTGTAAAGAATACAGACACAAGGAGAACCACAGTTTACACAACATGCCTGTCTAGCGTGCAAATTTGTTAGGCGACCTTTCGGAAAATGCGTTAGCTGTCGGAGCCATGAAATCAACGCCAAGTAGCTCTCTTCGAAAACGCATCCGAAATTGTTTCTAGTTCGGCAGATCTATGATTCTTCGAAGTGGTCTAGTATAGAATTTATCGTGCAAGTGATCCGTGCTTCGCATCCCAGACGGGACAATTATAAATTATGTGGGGGTATTGAAGTTTTCTTCTAAGATATCTCACTGATGACGAAACATGCAAATATCCCCTGCTTCTCGCATCTGTATAGTCTACAGCTTGAACGTCCATGCTCAGTATGGGATTTCCTGGCTAGACACGCTCTTGCAGTTCTTCTCAGCTAATGTTACCCGAGATTTAGAAACCATCGCAAGCAATGCTCGTACAGAAGCTGTTATGGAGAATAATTATTCGCTAGGGCTTATCAGATGCCCGTAAGAAAGAAGGTACCCTTAGAATGTGATAAAGAACGGATTTCTTCCTACGCTAGATCTGTGTCGACTAAAAACTCTTCCAATTGCAGGCAACGCTCTTTGCCGTAGCCAAATACTTTTTCTATGGTGCACTAGCTGTCGAGTTTTTAAGTTTTCACTACCTCTGGAGCCTGAGGTCACCTGAAGTCACCTGGTATTATCTGGAGTCATGTGAAGAAGTCTGGTGTCATGTGAAATTACCTAAAGTCACCTGAAGCCACCTTAGGATGTCAGGAGCCTCCTGAATTTACTCGAAGTCACTTGGAGTGAGCTGGAGTCACCCTGAAGAAGTCTGGGTTCACCTTCGTACGTGTGCAGTCACCTGTAGTCACCCGAAATCACCTCAGGACGTCTAAAGTCACTTGAAATCGCACTTAGATGTCTCATCTCACCGGCAGTCACATGATGTCATTTCGAGACACCTGAGGACGTCTGGTGTCATACGATGACGTCGGCAGTAACTTCAAGTTACCTGAAGACGTTGTGAGTCACCTAAAGTTATGTGAAGTCGCCGTAAGACGTCTGGAGCCAACTGAGGTCACGTGAGGACGTCTGAAGTTTTTTGAAGTCACCTGAAGGTGACTGAGGGCACTTAAAGGCATCTGGAGTCACCTAAGGTCTTCTGAAGACAGCTGTAGATGTCATGAGTGAGCTACAGGTACTCGAAGTACCTTACTTAAAGACAGCTGGGGGTCCCTTGACGTCGGCTCTAGTCACCGCAACACGTCAGGGGCCAACTGATATACGTCCGGAGTCAGTTGAAGTTATGTGAAGACGTCTGCAGTCGACTGAAGTCACTTGAAGTCACCTGAAGACGTCTGGGTCATCTGAAGTCACCTGAAGCCACCTGAAGTTGTCTGGAGTCACCTAAAGTTAATCGAGCACACATGACGCCACTTGTCGAGATCCTGGGTAGGTTGATCCAGAAATAACCTTGACCTCGTGCACATTTCTCCGTTTTACACCCGATATCTCCCAACGCCCATTGCCATAGCCTAATATTTTTTTTACATTCCGCTGACTGTCGTGTTTCTTATTTTTCACTATGATGTTATACGTTAAGTCCCTTTCAGGCAAAGTGTATCAGCATGCTCTGGTGCATATGCCTATCGAACTCCTGGTATGATAATCGAGATATGCAAAATTGACCTTCTTTGAAGATCGAGTGTTCAAATCCCCACGAGACGGATTTTTTTCCAACAAAAATTAATGTAAATTTTCTTGCTTTCTCCTAATGATTTTCTTCTGAGAAGGACCCCGGTTTAATCGAAGTCTCGGTACTGCCTCCTGAACATTCAGTCTGTGCTTGTTCAGACTCAAAACTACTGGTATCGGTTTGAAATAGGGTTCAAAACATGGCTTGGGAGTGGCAACTAACTAGCTAGTACCACACGCACGTCGCCGAGTTTCCTTGGTCGGAGGGGAAATCCCGGACCCCTTACATGCACCGAGAAACCACGAGATCTCGACCCTTACCGACTCAAATAACCTCTGGCATGGGTGTGCCTTAAACCACTAGGCTACCCAAGCACCAAACACGCTTGCTCAAATTGGGAGTTTTCTGAAAGAAACGATGACAGTGTTTTGAGTGTCAAAATGGATCTGTCAGGAAAGGATTTGGTGCCACATTGTAAAGAATACAGACACAAGGAGAACCACAGTTTACACAACATGCCTGTCTAGCGTGCAAATTTGTTAGGCGACCTTTCGGAAAATGCGTTAGCTGTCGGAGCCATGAAATCAACGCCAAGTAGCTCTCTTCGAAAACGCATCCGAAATTGTTTCTAGTTCGGCAGATCTATGGTTCTTCGAAGTGGTCTAGTATAGAATTTATCGTGCAAGTGATCCGTGCTTCGCATCCCAGACGGGACAATTATAAATTATGTGGAGGTATTGAAGTTTTCTTCTAAGATATATCTCACTGATGACGAAACATGCAAATATCCCCTGCTTCTCGCATCTGTATAGTCTACAGCTTGAACGTCCATGCTCAGTATGGGATTTCCTGGCTAGACACACTCTTGCAGTTCTTCTCAGCTAATGTTACCCGAGATTTAGAAACCATCGCAAGCAATGCTCGTACAGAACCTGTTATGGAGAATAATTATTCGCTAGGGCTTATCAGATGCCCGTAAGAAAGAAGGTACCCTTAGAATGTGATAAAGAACGGATTTCTTTCTACGCTAGATCTGTGTCGACTAAAAACTCTTCCAATTGTCGGCAACGCTCTTTGCCGTAGCCAAATACTTTTTCTATGGTGCACTAGCTGTCGAGTTTTTAAGTTTTCACTACCTCTGGAGCCTGAGGTCACCTGAAGTCACCTGAACATATCTGGAGTCATGTGAAGAAGTCTGGTGTCATGTGAAGTTACCTAAAGTCACCTGAAGCCACCTTAGGATGTCAGGAGCCTCCTGAATTTGCTCGAAGTCACTTGGAGTGAGCTGGAGTCACCCTGAAGAAGTCTGGGTTCACCTTCGTACGTGTGCAGTCACCTGTAGTCACCCGAAATCACCTCAGGACGTCTAAAGTCACTTGAAATCGCACGTAGATGTCTCATCTCACCGGCAGTCACATGATGTCATTTCGAGTCACCTGAGGACGCCTGGTGTCATACGATGACGTCGGCAGTAACTTCAAGTTACCTGAAGACGTTATGAGTCACCTAAAGTTATGTGAAGTCGCTGTAAGACGTCTGGAGCCAACTGAGGTCACGTGAGGACGTCTGAAGTTTTTTGAAGTCACCTGAAGGTGACTGAGGGCACTTAAAGGCATCTGGAGTCACCTAAGGTCTTCTGAAGACAGCTGTAGATGTCATGAGTGAGCTACAGGTACTCGAAGTACCTTACTTAAAGACAGCTGGGGGTCCCTTGACGTCGGCTCTAGTCACCGCAACACGTCAGGGGCCAACTGATATACGTCAGGAGTCAGTTGAAGTTATGTGAAGACGTCTGCAGTCGACTGAAGTCACTTGAAGTCACCTGAAGACGTCTGGGTCATCTGAAGTCACCTGAAGCCACCTGAAGTTGTCTGGAGTCACCTAAAGTTAATCGAGCACACATGACGCCACTTGTCGAGATCCTGGGTAGGTTGATCCAGAAATGACCTTGCCCTCGTGCACATTTCTCCGTTTTACACCCGATATCTCCCAACGCTCATTGCCATAGCCTAATATTTTTTTTACATTCTGCTGACTGTCGTGTTTCTTATTTTTCACTATGATGTTATACGTTAAGTCCCTTTCAGGCAAAGTGTATCAGCATGCTCTGGTGCATATGCCTATCGAACTCCTGGTATGATAATCGAGATATGCAAAATTGACCTTCTTTGAAGATCGAGTGTTCAAATCCCCCACGAGACGGAATTTTTTCCAACAAAAATTAATGTAAATTTTCTTGCTTTCTCCTAATGATTTTCTTCTGAGAAGGACCCCGGTTTAATCGAAGTCTCGGTACTGCCTCCTGAACATTCAGTCTGTGCTTGTTCAGACTCAAAACTACTGGTATCGGTTTGAAATAGGGTTCAAAACATGGCTTGGGAGTGGCAACTAACTAGCTAGTACCACACGCACGTCGCCGAGTTTCCTTGGTCGGAGGGGAAACCCCGGACCCCTTACATGCACCGAGAACCTCATGCACCACGAGATCTCGACCCTTACCGACTCAAATAACCTCTGGCATGTGTGTGCCTTAAACCACTAGGCTACCCAAGCACCAAACACGCTTGCTCAAATTGGGAGTTTTCTGAAAGAAACGATGACAGTGTTTTGAGTGTCAAAATGGATCTGTCAGGAAAGGATTTGGTGCCACATTGTAAAGAATACAGACACAAGGAGAACCACAGTTTACACAACATGCCTGTCTAGCGTGCAAATTTGTTAGGCGACCTTTCGGAAAATGCGTTAGCTGTCGGAGCCATGAAATCAACGCCAAGTAGCTCTCTTCGAAAACGCATCCGAAATTGTTTCTAGTTCGGCAGATCTATGGTTCTTCGAAGTGGTCTAGTATAGAATTTATCGTGCAAGTGATCCGTGCTTCGCATCCCAGACGGGACAATTATAAATTATGTGGAGGTATTGAAGTTTTCTTCTAAGATATATCTCACTGATGACGAAACATGCAAATATCCCCTGCTTCTCGCATCTGTATAGTCTACAGCTTGAACGTCCATGCTCAGTATGGGATTTCCTGGCTAGACACGCTCTTGCAGTTCTTCTCAGCTAATGTTACCCGAGATTTAGAAACCATCGCAAGCAATGCTCGTACAGAACCTGTTATGGAGAATAATTATTCGCTAGAGCTTATCAGATGCCCGTAAGAAAGAAGGTACCCTTAGAATGTGATAAAGAACGGATTTCTTTCTACGCTAGATATGTGTCGACTAAAAACTCTTCCAATTGCCGGCAACGCTCTTTGCCGTAGCCAAATACTTTTTCTATGGTGCACTAGCTGTCGAGTTTTTAAGTTTTCACTACCTCTGGAGCCTGAGGTCACCTGAAGTCACCTGAACATATCTGGAGTCATGTGAAGAAGTCTGGTGTCATGTGAAGTTACCTAAAGTCACCTGAAGCCACCTTAGGATGTCAGGAGCCTCCTGAATTTGCTCGAAGTCACTTGGAGTGAGCTGGAGTCACCCTGAAGAAGTCTGGGTTCACCTTCGTACGTGTGCAGTCACCTGTAGTCACCCGAAATCACCTCAGGACGTCTAAAGTCACTTGAAATCGCACGTAGATGTCTCATCTCACCGGCAGTCACATGATGTCATTTCGAGTCACCTGAGGACGCCTGGTGTCATACGATGACGTCGGCAGTAACTTCAAGTTACCTGAAGACGTTATGAGTCACCTAAAGTTATGTGAAGTCGCCGTAAGACGTCTGGAGCCAACTGAGGTCACGTGAGGACGTCTCAAGTTTTTTGAAGTCACCTGAAGGTGACTGAGGGCACTTAAAGGCATCTGGAGTCACCTAAGGTCTTCTGAAGACAGCTGTAGACGTCATGAGTGAGCTACAGGTACTCGAAGTACCTTACTTAAAGACAGCTGGGGGTCCCTTGACGTCGGCTCTAGTCACCGCAACACGTCAGGGGCCAACTGATATACGTCCGGAGTCAGTTGAAGTTATGTGAAGACGTCTGCAGTCGACTGAAGTCACTTGAAGTCACCTGAAGACGTCTGGGTCATCTGAAGTCACCTGAAGACGTCTGGGTCATCTGAAGTCACCTGAAGACGTCTGGGTCATCTGAAGTCACCTGAAGCCACCTGAAGTTGTCTGGAGTCACCTAAAGTTAATCGAGCACACATGACGCCACTTGTCGAGATCCTGGGTAGGTTGATCCAGAAATGACCTTGCCCTCGTGCACATTTCTCCGTTTTACACCCGATATCTCCCAACGCTCATTGCCATAGCCTAATATTTTTTTTACATTCCGCTGACTGTCGTGTTTCTTATTTTTCACTATGATGTTATACGTTAAGTCCCTTTCAGGCAAAGTGTATCAGCATGCTCTGGTGCATATGCCTATCGAACTCCTGGTATGATAATCGAGATATGCAAAATTTACCTTCTTTGAAGATCGAGTGTTCAAATCCCCCACGAGACGGAATTTTTTCCAACAAAAATTAATGTAAATTTTCTTGCTTTCTCCTAATGATTTTCTTCTGAGAAGGACCCCGGTTTAATCGAAGTCTCGGTACTGCCTCCTGAACATTCAGTCTGTGCTTGTTCAGACTCAAAACTACTGGTATCGGTTTGAAATAGGGTTCAAAACATGGCTTGGGAGTGGCAACTAACTAGCTAGTACCACACGCACGTCGCCGAGTTTCCTTGGTCGGAGGGGAAACCCCGGACCCCTTACATGCACCGAGAACCTCATGCACCACGAGATCTCGACCCTTACCGACTCAAATAACCTCTGGCATGTGTGTGCCTTAAACCACTAGGCTACCCAAGCACCAAACACGCTTGCTCAAATTGGGAGTTTTCTGAAAGAAACGATGACAGTGTTTTGAGTGTCAAAATGGATCTGTCAGGAAAGGATTTGGTGCCACATTGTAAAGAATACAGACACAAGGAGAACCACAGTTTACACAACATGCCTGTCTAGCGTGCAAATTTGTTAGGCGACCTTTCGGAAAATGCGTTAGCTGTCGGAGCCATGAAATCAAGGCCAAGTAGCTCTCTTCGAAATCGCATCCGAAATTGTTTCTAGTTCGGCAGATCTATGATTCTTCGAAGTGGTCTAGTATAGAATTTATCGTGCAAGTGATCCGTGCTTCGCATCCCAGACGGGACAATTATAAATTATGTGGAGGTATTGAAGTTTTCTTCTAAGATATATCTCACTGATGACAAAACATGCAAATATCCCCTGCTTCTCGCATCTGTATAGTCTACAGCTTGAACGTCCATGCTCAGTATGGGATTTCCTGGCTAGACACGCTCTTGCAGTTCTTCTCAGCTAATGTTACCCGAGATTTAGAAACCATCGCAAGCAATGCTCGTACAGAACCTGTTATGGAGAATAATTATTCGCTAGGGCTTATCAGATGCCCGTAAGAAAGAAGGTACCCTTAGAATGTGATAAAGAACGGATTTCTTTCTACGCTAGATCTGTGTCGACTAAAAACTCTTCCAATTGCAGGCAACGCTCTTTGCCGTAGCCAAATACTTTTTCTATGGTGCACTAGCTGTCGAGTTTTTAAGTTTTCACTACCTCTGGAGCCTGAGGTCACCTGAAGTCACGTGAACATATCTGGAGTCATGTGAAGAAGTCTGGTGTCATGTGAAGTTACCTAAAGTCACCTGAAGCCACCTTAGGATGTCAGGAGCCTCCTGAATTTGCTCGAAGTTACTTGGAGTGAGCTGGAGTCACCCTGAAGAAGTCTGGGTTCACCTTCGTACGTGTGCAGTCACCTGTAGTCACCCGAAATCACCTCAGGACGTCTAAAGTCACTTGAAATCGCACGTAGATGTCTCATCTCACCGGCAGTCACATGATGTGATTTCGAGTCACCTGAGGACGTCTGGTGTCATACGATGACGTCGGCAGTAACTTCAAGTTACCTGAAGACGTTATGAGTCACCTAAAGTTATGTGAAGTCGCCGTAAGACGTCTGGAGCCAACTGAGGTCACGTGAGGACGTCTGAAGTTTTTTGAAGTCACCTGAAGGTGACTGAGGGCACTTAAAGGCATCTGGAGTCACCTAAGGTCTTCTGAAGACAGCTGTAGATGTCATGAGTGAGCTACAGGTACTCGAAGTACCTTACTTAAAGACAGCTGGGGGTCCCTTGACGTCGGCTCTAGTCACCGCAACACGTCAGGGGCCAACTGATATACGTCCGGAGTCAGCTGAAGTTATGTGAAGACGTCTGCAGTCGACTGAAGTCACTTGAAGTCACCTGAAGACGTCTGGGTCATCCTGAAGACGTCTGGGTCATCTGAAGTCACCTGAAGCCACCTGAAGTTGTCTGGAGTCACCTGAAGTTAATCGAGCACACATGACGCCACTTGTCGAGATCCTGGGTAGGTTGATCCAGAAATGACCTTGCCCTCGTGCACATTTCTCCGTTTTACACCCGATATCTCCCAACGCTCATTGCCATAGCCTAATATTTTTTTTACATTCCGCTGACTGTCGTGTTTCTTATTTTTCACTATGATGTTATACGTTAAGTCCCTTTCAGGCAAAGTGTATCAGCATGCTCTGGTGCATATGCCTATCGAACTCCTGGTATGATAATCGAGATATGCAAAATTGACCTTCTTTGAAGATCGAGTGTTCAAATCCCGCACGAGACGGAATTTTTTCCAACAAAAATTAATGTAAATTTTCTTGCTTTCTCCTAATGATTTTCTTCTGAGAAGGACCCCGGTTTAATCGAAGTCTCGGTACTGCCTCCTGAACATTCAGTCTGTGCTTGTTCAGACTCAAAACTACTGGTATCGGTTTGAAATAGGGTTCAAAACATGGCTTGGGAGTGGCGACTAACTAGCTAGTACCACACGCACGTCGCCGAGTTTCCTTGGTCGGAGGGGAAATCCCGGACCCCTTACATGCACGAGAACCTCATGCACCACGAGATCTCGACCCTTACCGACTCAAATAACCTCTGGCATGTGTGTGCCTTAAACCACTAGGCTACCCAAGCACCAAACACGCTTGCTCAAATTGGGAGTTTTCTGAAAGAAACGATGACAGTGTTTTGAGTGTCAAAGTGGATCTGTCAGGAAAGGATTTGGTGCCACATTGTAAAGAATACAGACGCAAGGAGAACCACAGTTTACACAACATGCCTGTCTAGCGTGCAAATTTGTTAGGCGACCTTTCGGAAAATGCGTTAGCTGTCGGAGCCATGAAATCAAGGCCAAGTAGCTCTCTTCGAAATCGCATCCGAAATTGTTTCTAGTTCGGCAGATCTATGATTCTTCGAAGTGGTCTAGTATAGAATTTATCGTGCAAGTGATCCGTGCTTCGCATCCCAGACGGGACAATTATAAATTATGTGGAGGTATTGAAGTTTTCTTCTAAGATATATCTCACTGATGACGAAACATGCAAATATCCCCTGCTTCTCGCATCTGTATAGTCTACAGCTTGAACGTCCATGCTCAGTATGGGATTTCCTGGCTAGACACGCTCTTGCAGTTCTTCTCAGCTAATGTTACCCGAGATTTAGAAACCATCGCAAGCAATGCTCGTACAGAACCTGTTATGGAGAATAATTATTCGCTAGGGCTTATCAGATGCCCGTAAGAAAGAAGGTACCCTTAGAATGTGATAAAGAACGGATTTCTTTCTACGCTAGATCTGTGTCGACTAAAAACTCTTCCAATTGCAGGCAACGCTCTTTGCCGTAGCCAAATACTTTTTCTATGGTGCACTAGCTGTCGAGTTTTTAAGTTTTCACTACCTCTGGAGCCTGAGGTCACCTGAAGTCACCTGAACATATCTGGAGTCATGTGAAGAAGTCTGGTGTCATGTGAAGTTACCTAAAGTCACCTGAAGCCACCTTAGGATGTCAGGAGCCTCCTGAATTTGCTCGAAGTCACTTGGAGTGAGCTGGAGTCACCCTGAAGAAGTCTGGGTTCACCTTCGTACGTGTGCAGTCACCTGTAGTCACCCGAAATCACCTCAGGACGTCTAAAGTCACTTGAAATCGCACGTAGATGTCTCATCTCACCGGCAGTCACATGATGTCATTTTGAGTCACCTGAGGACGTCTGGTGTCATACGATGACGTCGGCAGTAACTTCAAGTTACCTGAAGACGTTATGAGTCACCTAAAGTTATGTGAAGTCGCCGTAAGACGTCTGGAGCCAACTGAGGTCACGTGAGGACGTCTGAAGTTTTTTGAAGTCACCTGAAGGTGACTGAGGGCACTTAAAGGCATCTGGAGTCACCTAAGGTCTTCTGAAGACAGCTGTAGATGTCATGAGTGAGCTACAGGTACTCGAAGTACCTTACTTAAAGACAGCTGGGGGTCCCTTGACGTCGGCTCTAGTCACCGCAACACGTCAGGGGCCAACTGATATACGTCCGGAGTCAGCTGAAGTTATGTGAAGACGTCTGCAGTCGACTGAAGTCACTTGAAGTCACCTGAAGACGTCTGGGTCATCTGAAGTCACCTGAAGCCACCTGAAGTTGTCTGGAGTCACCTAAAGTTAATCGAGCACACATGACGCCACTTGTCGAGATCCTGGGTAGGTTGATCCAGAAATGACCTTGCCCTCGTGCACATTTCTCCGTTTTACACCCGATATCTCCCAACGCTCATTGCCATAGCCTAATATTTTTTTTACATTCCGCTGACTGTCGTGTTTCTTATTTTTCACTATGATGTTATACGTTAAGTCCCTTTCAGGCAAAGTGTATCAGCATGCTCTGGTGCATATGCCTATCGAACTCCTGGTATGATAATCGAGATATGCAAAATTGACCTTCTTTGAAGATCGAGTGTTCAAATCCCGCACGAGACGGAATTTTTTCCAACAAAAATTAATGTAAATTTTCTTGCTTTCTCCTAATGATTTTCTTCTGAGAAGGACCCCGGTTTAATCGAAGTCTCGGTACTGCCTCCTGAACATTCAGTCTGTGCTTGTTCAGACTCAAAACTACTGGTATCGGTTTGAAATAGGGTTCAAAACATGGCTTGGGAGTGGCAACTAACTAGCTAGTACCACACGCACGTCGCCGAGTTTCCTTGGTCGGAGGGGAAATCCCGGACCCCTTACATGCACCGAGAACCTCATGCACCACGAGATCTCGACCCTTACCGACTCAAATAACCTCTGGCATGTGTGTGCCTTAAACCACTAGGCTACCCAAGCACCAAACACGCTTGCTCAAATTGGGAGTTTTCTGAAAGAAACGATGACAGTGTTTTGAGTGTCAAAATGGATCTGTCAGGAAAGGATTTGGTGCCACATTGTAAAGAATACAGACACAAGGAGAACCACAGTTTACACAACATGCCTGTCTAGCGTGCAAATTTGTTAGGCGACCTTTCGGAAAATGCGTTAGCTGTCGGAGCCATGAAATCAACGCCAAGTAGCTCTCTTCGAAAACGCATCCGAAATTGTTTCTAGTTCGGCAGATCTATGATTCTTCGAAGTGGTCTAGTATAGAATTTATCGTGCAAGTGATCCGTGCTTCGCATCCCAGACGGGACAATTATAAATTATGTGGAGGTATTGAAGTTTTCTTCTAAGATATATCTCACTGATGACGAAACATGCAAATATCCCCTGCTTCTCGCATCTGTATAGTCTACAGCTTGAACGTCCATGCTCAGTATGGGATTTCCTGGCTAGACACGCTCTTGCAGTTCTTCTCAGCTAATGTTACCCGAGATTTAGAAACCATCGCAAGCAATGCTCGTACAGAACCTGTTATGGAGAATAATTATTCGCTAGGGCTTATCAGATGCCCGTAAGAAAGAAGGTACCCTTAGAATGTGATAAAGAACGGATTTCTTTCTACGCTAGATCTGTGTCGACTAAAAACTCTTCCAATTGCAGGCAACGCTCTTTGCCGTAGCCAAATACTTTTTCTATGGTGCACTAGCTGTCGAGTTTTTAAGTTTTCACTACCTCTGGAGCCTGAGGTCACCTGAAGTCACCTGAACATATCTGGAGTCATGTGAAGAAGTCTGGTGTCATGTGAAGTTACCTAAAGTCACCTGAAGCCACCTTAGGATGTCAGGAGCCTCCTGAATTTACTCGAAGTCACTTGGAGTGAGCTGGAGTCACCCTGAAGAAGTCTGGGTTCACCTTCGTACGTGTGCAGTCACCTGTAGTCACCCGAAATCACCTCAGGACGTCTAAAGTCACTTGAAATCGCACGTAGATGTCTCATCTCACCGGCAGTCACATGATGTGATTTTGAGTCACCTGAGGACGTCTGGTGTCATACGATGACGTCGGCAGTAACTTCAAGTTACCTGAAGACGTTATGAGTCACCTAAAGTTATGTGAAGTCGCCGTAAGACGTCTGGAGCCAACTGAGGTCACGTGAGGACGTCTGAAGTTTTTTGAAGTCACCTGAAGGTGACTGAGGGCACTTAAAGGCATCTGGAGTCACCTAAGGTCTTCTGAAGACAGCTGTAGATGTCATGAGTGAGCTACAGGTACTCGAAGTACCTTACTTAAAGACAGCTGGGGGTCCCTTGACGTCGGCTCTAGTCACCGCAACACGTCAGGGGCCAACTGATATACGTCCGGAGTCAGCTGAAGTTATGTGAAGACGTCTGCAGTCGACTGAAGTCACTTGAAGTCACCTGAAGACGTCTGGGTCATCTGAAGTCACCTGAAGCCACCTGAAGTTGTCTGGAGTCACCTAAAGTTAATCGAGCACACATGACGCCACTTGTCGAGATCCTGGGTAGGTTGATCCAGAAATGACCTTGCCCTCGTGCACATTTCTCCGTTTTACACCCGATATCTCCCAACGCTCATTGCCATAGCCTAATATTTTTTTTACATTCCGCTGACTGTCGTGTTTCTTATTTTTCACTATGATGTTATACGTTAAGTCCCTTTCAGGCAAAGTGTATCAGCATGCTCTGGTGCATATGCCTATCGAACTCCTGGTATGATAATCGAGATATGCAAAATTGACCTTCTTTGAAGATCGAGTGTTCAAATCCCGCACGAGACGGAATTTTTTCCAACAAAAATTAATGTAAATTTTCTTGTTTTCTCCTAATGATTTTCTTCTGAGAAGGACCCCGGTTTAATCGAAGTCTCGGTACTGCCTCCTGAACATTCAGTCTGTGCTTGTTCAGACTCAAAACTACTGGTATCGGTTTGAAATAGGGTTCAAAACATGGCTTGGGAGTGGCAACTAACTAGCTAGTACCACACGCACGTCGCCGAGTTTCCTTGGTCGGAGGGGAAATCCCGGACCCCTTACATGCACCGAGAACCTCATGCACCACGAGATCTCGACCCTTACCGACTCAAATAACCTCTGGCATGTGTGTGCCTTAAACCACTAGGCTACCCAAGCACCAAACACGCTTGCTCAAATTGGGAGTTTTCTGAAAGAAACGATGACAGTGTTTTGAGTGTCAAAATGGATCTGTCAGGAAAGGATTTGGTGCCACATTGTAAAGAATACAGACACAAGGAGAACCACAGTTTACACAACATGCCTGTCTAGCGTGCAAATTTGTTAGGCGACCTTTCGGAAAATGCGTTAGCTGTCGGAGCCATGAAATCAACGCCAAGTAGCTCTCTTCGAAAACGCATCCGAAATTGTTTCTAGTTCGGCAGATCTATGATTCTTCGAAGTGGTCTAGTATAGAATTTATCGTGCAAGTGATCCGTGCTTCGCATCCCAGACGGGACAATTATAAATTATGTGGAGGTATTGAAGTTTTCTTCTAAGATATATCTCACTGATGACGAAACATGCAAATATCCCCTGCTTCTCGCATCTGTATAGTCTACAGCTTGAACGTCCATGCTCAGTATGGGATTTCCTGGCTAGACACGCTCTTGCAGTTCTTCTCAGCTAATGTTACCCGAGATTTAGAAACCATCGCAAGCAATGCTCGTACAGAACCTGTTATGGAGAATAATTATTCGCTAGGGCTTATCAGATGCCCGTAAGAAAGAAGGTACCCTTAGAATGTGATAAAGAACGGATTTCTTTCTACGCTAGATCTGTGTCGACTAAAAACTCTTCCAATTGCCGGCAACGCTCTTTGCCGTAGCCAAATACTTTTTCTATGGTGCACTAGCTGTCGAGTTTTTAAGTTTTCACTACCTCTGGAGCCTGAGGTCACCTGAAGTCACCTGAACATATCTGGAGTCATGTGAAGAAGTCTGGTGTCATGTGAAGTTACCTAAAGTCACCTGAAGCCACCTTAGGATGTCAGGAGCCTCCTGAATTTGCTCGAAGTCACTTGGAGTGAGCTGGAGTCACCCTGAAGAAGTCTGGGTTCACCTTCGTACGTGTGCAGTCACCTGTAGTCACCCGAAATCACCTCAGGACGTCTAAAGTCACTTGAAATCGCACGTAGATGTCTCATCTCACCGGCAGTCACATGATGTCATTTCGAGTCACCTGAGGACGTCTGGTGTCATACGATGACGTCGGCAGTAACTTCAAGTTACCTGAAGACGTTATGAGTCACCTAAAGTTATGTGAAGTCGCCGTAAGACGTCTGGAGCCAACTGAGGTCACGTGAGGACGTCTGAAGTTTTTTGAAGTCACCTGAAGGTGACTGAGGGCACTTAAAGGCATCTGGAGTCACCTAAGGTCTTCTGAAGACAGCTGTAGATGTCATGAGTGAGCTACAGGTACTCGAAGTACCTTACTTAAAGACAGCTGGGGGTCCCTTGACGTCGGCTCTAGTCACCGCAACACGTCAGGGGCCAACTGATATACGTCCGGAGTCAGCTGAAGTTATGTGAAGACGTCTGCAGTCGACTGAAGTCTCTTGAAGTCACCTGAAGACGTCTGGGTCATCTGAAGTCACCTGAAGCCACCTGAAGTTGTCTGGAGTCACCTAAAGTTAATCGAGCACACATGACGCCACTTGTCGAGATCCTGGGTAGGTTGATCCAGAAATGACCTTGCCCTCGTGCACATTTCTCCGTTTTACACCCGATATCTCCCAACGCTCATTGCCATAGCCTAATATTTTTTTACATTCCGCTGACTGTCGTGTTTCTTATTTTTCACTATGATGTTATACGTTAAGTCCCTTTCAGGCAAAGTGTATCAGCATGCTCTGGTGCATATGCCTATCGAACTCCTGGTATGATAATCGAGATATGCAAAATTGACCTTCTTTGAAGATCGAGTGTTCAAATCCCGCACGAGACGGAATTTTTTCCAACAAAAATTAATGTAAATTTTCTTGTTTTCTCCTCATGATTTTCTTCTGAGAAGGACCCCGGTTTAATCGAAGTCTCGGTACTGCCTCCTGAACATTCAGTCTGTGCTTGTTCAGACTCAAAACTACTGGTATCGGTTTGAAATAGGGTTCAAAACATGGCTTGGGAGTGGCGACTAACTAGCTAGTACCACACGCACGTCGCCGAGTTTCCTTGGTCGGAGGGGAAATCCCGGACCCCTTACATGCACCGAGAACCTCATGCACCACGAGATCTCGACCCTTACCGACTCAAATAACCTCTGGCATGTGTGTGCCTTAAACCACTAGGCTACCCAAGCACCAAACACGCTTGCTCAAATTGGGAGTTTTCTGAAAGAAACGATGACAGTGTTTTGAGTGTCAAAGTGGATCTGTCAGGAAAGGATTTGGTGCCACATTGTAAAGAATACAGACACAAGGAGAACCACAGTTTACACAACATGCCTGTCTAGCGTGCAAATTTGTTAGGCGACCTTTCGGAAAATGCGTTAGCTGTCGGAGCCATGAAATCAACGCCAAGTAGCTCTCTTCGAAAACGCATCCGAAATTGTTTCTAGTTCGGCAGATCTATGATTCTTCGAAGTGGTCTAGTATAGAATTTATCGTGCAAGTGATCCGTGCTTCGCATCCCAGACGGGACAATTATAAATTATGTGGAGGTATTGAAGTTTTCTTCTAAGATATATCTCACTGATGACGAAACATGCAAATATCCCCTGCTTCTCGCATCTGTATGGTCTACAGCTTGAACGTCCATGCCCAGTATGGGATTTCCTGGCTAGACACGCTCTTGCAGTTCTTCTCAGCTAATGTTACCCGAGATTTAGAAACCATCGCAAGCAATGCTCGTACAGAACCTGTTATGGAGAATAATTATTCGCTAGGGCTTATCAGATGCCGTAAGAAAGAAGGTACCCTTAGAATGTGATAAAGAACGGATTTCTTTCTACGCTAGATCTGTGTCGACTAAAAACTCTTCCAATTGCGGGCAACGCTCTTTGCCGTAGCCAAATACTTTTTCTATGGTGCACTAGCTGTCGAGTTTTTAAGTTTTCACTACGTCTGGAGCCTGAGGTCACCTGAAGTCACCTGAACATATCTGGAGTCATGTGAAGAAGTCTGGTGTCATGTGAAATTACCTAAAGTCACCTGAAGCCACCTTAGGATGTCAGGAGCCTCCTGAATTTACTCGAAGTTACTTGGAGTGAGCTGGAGTCACCCTGAAGAAGTCTGGGTTCACCTTCGTACGTGTGCAGTCACCTGTAGTCACCCGAAATCACCTCAGGACGTCTAAAGTCACTTGAAATCGCACGTAGATGTCTCATCTCACCGGCAGTCACATGATGTCATTTTGAGTCACCTGAGGACGTCTGGTGTCATACGATGACGTCGGCAGTAACTTCAAGTTACCTGAAGACGTTATGAGTCACCTAAAGTTATGTGAAGTCGCCGTAAGACGTCTGGAGCCAACTGAGGTCACGTGAGGACGTCTGAAGTTTTTGAAGTCACCTGAAGGTGACTGAGGGCACTTAAAGGCATCTGGAGTCACCTAAGGTCTTCTGAAGACAGCTGTAGATGTCATGAGTGAGCTACAGGTACTCGAAGTACCTTACTTAAAGACAGCTGGGGGTCCCTTGACGTCGGCTCTAGTCACCGCAACACGTCAGGGGCCAACTGATATACGTCCGGAGTCAGCTGAAGTTATGTGAAGACGTCTGCAGTCGACTGAAGTCACTTGAAGTCACCTGAAGACGTCTGGGTCATCTGAAGTCACCTGAAGCCACCTGAAGTTCTCTGGAGTCACCTAAAGTTAATCGAGCACACATGACGCCACTTGTCGAGATCCTGGGTAGGTTGATCCAGAAATGACCTTGCCCTCGTGCACGTTTCTCCGTTTTACACCCGATATCTCCCAACGCTCATTGCCATAGCCTAATATTTTTTTTACATTCCGCTGACTGTCGTGTTTCTTATTTTTCACTATGATGTTATACGTTAAGTCCCTTCCAGGCAAAGTGTATCAGCATGCTCTGGTGCATATGCCTATCGAACTCCTGGTATGATAATCGAGATATGCAAAATTGACCTTCTTTGAAGATCGAGTGTTCAAATCCCGCACGAGACGGAATTTTTTCCAACAAAAATTAATGTAAATTTTCTTGTTTTCTCCTAATGATTTTCTTCTGAGAAGGACCCCGGTTTAATCGAAGTCTCGGTACTGCCTCCTGAACATTCAGTCTGTGCTTGTTCAGACTCAAAACTACTGGTATCGGTTTGAAAGAGGGTTCAAAACATGGCTTGGGAGTGGCAACTAACTAGCTAGTACCACACGCACGTCGCCGAGTTTCCTTGGTCGGAGGGGAAATCCCGGACCCCTTACATGCACCGAGAACCTCATGCACCACGAGATCTCGACCCTTACCGACTCAAATAACCTCTGGCATGTGTGTGCCTTAAACCACTAGGCTACCCAAGCACCAAACACGCTAGCTCAAATTGGGAGTTTTCTGAAAGAAACGATGACAGTGTTTTGAGTGTCAAAATGGATCTGTCAGGAAAGGATTTGGTGCCACATTGTAAAAAATACAGACACAAGGAGAACCACAGTTTACACAACATGCCTGTCTAGCGTGCAAATTTGTTAGGCGACCTTTCGGAAAATGCGTTAGCTGTCGGAGCCATGAAATCAACGCCAAGAAGCTCTCTTCGAAAACGCATCCGAAATTGTTTCTAGTTCGGCAGATCTATGATTCTTCGAAGTGGTCTAGTATAGAATTTATCGTGCAAGTGATCCGTGCTTCGCATCCCAGACGGGACAATTATAAATTATGTGGAGGTATTGAAGTTTTCTTCTAAGATATATCTCACTGATGACGAAACATGCAAATATCCCCTGCTTCTCGCATCTGTATAGTCTACAGCTTGAACGTCCATGCTCAGTATGGGATTTCCTGGCTAGACACGCTCTTGCAGTTCTTCTCAGCTAATGTTACCCGAGATTTAGAAACCATCGCAAGCAATGCTCGTGCAGAACCTGTTATGGAGAATAATTATTCGCTAGGGCTTATCAGATGCCCGTAAGAAAGAAGGTACCCTTAGAATGTGATAAAGAACGGATTTCTTTCTACGCTAGATCTGTGTCGACTAAAAACTCTTCCAATTGCCGGCAACGCTCTTTGCCGTAGCCAAATACTTTTTCTATGGTGCACTAGCTGTCGAGTTTTTAAGTTTTCACTACCTCTGGAGCCTGAGGTCACCTGAAGTCACCTGAACATATCTGGAGTCATGTGAAGAAGTCTGGTGTCATGTGAAGTTACCTAAAGTCACCTGAAGCCACCTTAGGAAGTCAGGAGCCTCCTGAATTTGCTCGAAGTCACTTGGAGTGAGCTGGAGTCACCCTGAAGAAGTCTGGGTTCACCTTCGTACGTGTGCAGTCACCTGTAGTCACCCGAAATCACCTCAGGACGTCTAAAGTCACTTGAAATCGCACGTAGATGTCTCATCTCACCGGCAGTCACCTGATGTCATTTCGAGTCACCTGAGGACGTCTGGTGTCATACGATGACGTCGGCAGTAACTTCAAGTTACCTGAAGACGTTATGAGTCACCTAAAGTTATGTGAAGTCGCCTTAAGACGTCTGGAGCCAACTGAGGTCACGTGAGGACGTCTGAAGTTTTTTGAAGTCACCTGAAGGTGACTGAGGGCACTTAAAGGCATCTGGAGTCACCTAAGGTCTTCTGAAGACAGCTGTAGATGTCATGAGTGAGCTACAGGTACTCGAAGTACCTTACTTAAAGACAGCTGGGGTCCCTTGACGTCGGCTCTAGTCACCGCAACACGTCAGGGGCCAACTGATATACGTCCGGAGTCAGCTGAAGTTATGTGAAGACGTCTGCAGTCGACTGAAGTCTCTTGAAGTCACCTGAAGACGTCTGGGTCATCTGAAGTCACCTGAAGCCACCTGAAGTTGTCTGGAGTCACCTAAAGTTAATCGAGCACACATGACGCCACTTGTCGAGATCCTGGGTAGGTTGATCCAGAAATGACCTTGCCCTCGTGCACATTTCTCCGTTTTACACCCGATATCTCCCAACGCTCATTGCCATAGTCTAATATTTTTTTACATTCCGCTGACTGTCGTGTTTCTTATTTTTCACTATGATGTTATACGTTAAGTCCCTTTCAGGCAAAGTGTATCAGCATGCTCTGGTGCATATGCCTATCGAACTCCTGGTATGATAATCGAGATATGCAAAATTGACCTTCTTTGAAGATCGAGGGTTCAAATCCCGCACGAGACGGAATTTTTTCCAACAAAAATTAATGTAAATTTTCTTGTTTTCTCCTAATGATTTTCTTCTGAGAAGGACCCCGGTTTAATCGAAGTCTCGGTACTGCCTCCTGAACATTCAGTCTGTGCTTGTTCAGACTCAAAACTACTGGTATCGGTTTGAAATAGGGTTCAAAACATGGCTTGGGAGTGGCAACTAACTAGCTAGTACCACACGCACGTCGCCGAGTTTCCTTGGTCGGAGGGGAAATCCCTGACCCCTTACATGCACCGAGAACCTCATGCACCACGAGATCTCGACCCTTACCGACTCAAATAACCTCTGGCATGTGTGTGCCTTAAACCACTAGTCTACCCAAGCACCAAACACGCTTGCTCAAATTGGGAGTTTTCTGAAAGAAACGATGACAGTGTTTTGAGTGTCAAAATGGATCTGTCAGGAAAGGATCTGGTGCCACATTGTAAAGAATACAGACACAAGGAGAACCACAGTTTACACAACATGCATGTCTAGCGTGCAAATTTGTTAGGCGACCTTTCGGGAAATGCGTTAGCTGCCGGAGCCATGAAATCAACGCCATGTAGCTCTCTTCGAAAACGCATCCGAAATTGTTTCTAGTTCGGCAGATCTATGATTCTTCGAAGTGGTCTAGTATAGAATTTATCGTGCAAGTGATCCGTGCTTCGCATCCCAGACGGGACAATTATAAATTATGTGGAGGTATTGAAATTTTCTTCTAAGGTATATCTCACTGATGACGAAACATGCAAATACCCCCTCCTTCTCGCATCTGTATAGTCTACAACTTGAACGTCCATGCTCAGCATGGGATTTCCTGGCTGGACACGCTCTTGCAGTTCTTCTCAGCTAATGTTACCCGAGATTTAGAAACCATTGCAAGCAATGCTCGTACAGAACCTGTTATGGAGAATAATTATTCGCTAGGGCTTATCAGATGCCCGTAAGAAAGAACGTACCCTTAGAATGTGATAAAGAACGGATTTCTTTCTACGCTAGATCTGTGTCGACTAAAAACTCTTCCAATTGCAGGCAACGCTCTTTGCCGTAGCCAAATACTTTTCCTATGGTGCACTAGCTGTCGAGTTTTTAAGTTTTCACTACCTCTGGAGCCTGAGGTCACCTGAAGTCACCTGAACATATCTGGACTCATGTGAAGAAGTCTGGTGTCATGTGAAGTTACCTAAAGTCACCTGAAGCCACCTTAGGATGTCAGGAGCCTCCTGAATTTGCTCGAAGTCACTTGGAGTGAGCTGGAGTCACCCTGAAGAAGTCTGGGTTCACCTTCGTACGTGTGCAGTCACCTGTAGTCACCCGAAATCACCTCAGGACGTCTAAAGTCACTTGAAATCGCACGTAGATGTCTCATCTCACCGGCAGTCACATGATGTCATTTCGAGTCACCTGAGGACGTCTGGTGTCATACGATGACGTCGGCAGTAACTTCAAGTTACCTGAAGACGTTATGAGTCACCTAAAGTTATGTGAAGTCGCCGTAAGACGTCTGGAGCCAACTGAGGTCACGTGAGGACGTCTGAAGTTTTTTGAAGTCACCTGAAGGTGACTGAGGGCACATAAAGGCATCTGAAGTCACCTAAGGTCTTCTGAAGACAGCTGTAGATGTCATGAGTGAGCTACAGGTACTCGAAGTACCTTACTTAAAGACAGCTGGGGGTCCCTTGACGTCGGCTCTAGTCACCGCAACACGTCAGGGGCCAACTGATATACGTCCGGAGACAGCTGAAGTTATGTGAAGACGTCTGCAGTCGACTGAAGTCTCTTGAAGTCACCTGAAGACGTCTGGGTCATCTGAAGTCACCTGAAGCCACCTGAAGTTGTCTGGAGTCACCTAAAGTTAATCGAGCACACATGACGCCACTTGTCGAGATCCTGGGTAGGTTGATCCAGAAATGACCTTGCCCTCGTGCACATTTCTCCGTTTTACACCCGATATCTCCCAACGCTCATTGCCATAGCCTAATATTTTTTTACATTCCGCTGACTGTCGTGTTTCTTATTTTTCACTATGATGTTATACGTTAAGTCCCTTTCAGGCAAAGTGTATCAGCATGCTCTGGTGCATATGCCTATCGAACTCCTGGTATGATAATCGAGATATGCAAAATTGACCTTCTTTGAAGATCGAGTGTTCAAATCCCGCACGAGACGGAATTTTTTCCAACAAAAATTAATGTAAATTTTCTTGTTTTCTACTAATGATTTTCTTCTGAGAAGGACCCCGGTTTAATCGAAGTCTCGGTACTGCCTCCTGAACATTCAGTCTGTGCTTGTTCAGACTCAAAACTACTGGTATCGGTTTGAAATAGGGTTCAAAACATGGCTTGGGAGTGGCAACTAACTAGCTAGTACCACACGCACGTCGCCGAGTTTCCTTGGTCGGAGGAGAAATCCCGGACCCCTTACATGCACCGAGAACCTCATGCACCACGAGATCTCGACCCTTACCGACTCAAATAACCTCTGGCATGTGTGTGCCTTAAACCACTAGGCTACCCAAGCACCGAACACGCTTGCTCAAATTGGGAGTTTTCTGAAAGAAACGATGACAGTGTTTTGAGTGTCAAAATGGATCTGTCAGGAAAGGATTTGGTGCCACATTGTAAAGAATACAGACACAAGGAGAACCACAGTTTACACAACATGCCTGTCTAGCGTGCAAATTTGTTAGGCGACCTTTCGGAAAATGCGTTAGCTGTCGGAGCCATGAAATCAACGCCAAGTAGCTCTCTTCGAAAACGCATCCGAAATTGTTTCTAGTTCGGCAGATCTATGATTCTTCGAAGTGGTCTAGTATAGAATTTATCGTGCAAGTGATCCGTGCTTCGCATCCCAGACGGGGCAATTATAAATTATGTGGAGGTATTGAAGTTTTCTTCAAAGATATATCTCACTGATGACGAAACATGCAAATATCCCCTGCTTCTCGCATCTGTATGGTCTACAGCTTGAACGTCCATGCCCAGTATGGGATTTCCTGGCTAGACACGCTCTTGCAGTTCTTCTCAGCTAATGTTACCCAAGATTTAGAAACCATCGCAAGCAATGCTCGTACAGAACCTGTTATGGAGAATAATTATTCGCTAGGGCTTATCAGATGCCCGTAAGAAAGAAGGTACCCTTAGAATGTGATAAAGAACGGATTTCTTTCTACGCTAGATCTGTGTCGACTAAAAACTCTTCCAATTGCAGGCAACGCTCTTTGCCGTAGCCAAATACTTTTTCTATGGTGCACTAGCTGTCGTGTTTTTAAGTTTTCACTACCTCTGGAGCCTGAGGTCACCTGAAGTCACCTGAACATATCTGGAGTCATGTGAAGAAGTCTGGTGTCATGTGAAGTTACCTAAAGTCACCTGAAGCCACCTTAGGATGTCAGGAGCCTCCTGAATTTGCTCGAAGTCACTTCGAGTGAGCTGGAGTCACCCTGAAGAAGTCTGGGTTCACCATCGTACGTGTGCAGTCACCTGTAGTCACCCGAAATCACCTCAGGACGTCTAAAGTCACTTGAAATCGCACGTAGATGTCTCATCTCACCGGCAGTCACATGATGTCATTTCGAGTCACCTGAGGACGTCTGGTGTCATACGATGACGTCGGCAGTAACTTCAAGTTACCTGAAGACGTTATGAGTCACCTAAAGTTATGTGAAGTCGCCGTAAGACGTCTGGAGCCAACTGAGGTCACGTGAGGACGTCTGAAGTTTTTTGAAGTCACCTGAAGGTGACTGAGGGCACTTAAAGGCATCTGGAGTCACCTAAGGTCTTCTGAAGACAGCTGTAGATGTCATGAGTGAGCTACAGGTACTCGAAGTACCTTACTTAAAGACAGCTGGGGGTCCCTTGACGTCGGCTCTAGTCACCGCAACACGTCAGGGGCCAACTGATATACGTCCGGAGTCAGCTGAAGTTATGTGAAGACGTCTGCAGTCGACTGAAGTCACTTGAAGTCACCTGAAGACGTCTGGGTCATCTGAAGTCACCTGGAGCCACCTGAAGTTGTCTGCAGTCACCTAAAGTTAATCGAGCACACATGACGCCACTTGTCGAGGTCCTGGGTAGGTTGATCCAGAAATGACCTTGCCCTCGTGCACATTTCTCCGTTTTACACCCGATATCTCCCAACGCTCATTGCCATAGCCTAATATTTTTTTTACATTCCGCTGAGTGTCGTGTTTCTTATTTTTCACTATGATGTTATACGTTAAGTACCTTTCAGGCAAAGTGTATCAGCATGCTCTGGTGCATATGCCTATCGAACTCCTGGTATGATAATCGAGATATGCAAAATTGACCTTCTTTGAAGATCGAGGGTTCAAATCCCGCACGAGACGGAATTTTTTCCAACAAAAATTAATGTAAATTTTCTTGTTTTCTCCTAATGATTTTCTTCTGAGAAGGACCCCGGTTTAATCGAAGTCTCGGTACTGCCTCCTGAACATTCAGTCTGTGCTTGTTCTTTCTTTCTTTCTTTCTTTCTTTCTTTCTTTTGGTGCCACATTGTAAAGAATACAGACACAAGGAGAACCACAGCTTACACAACATGCCTGTCTAGCGTGCAAATTTGTTAGGCGACCTTTCGGAAAATGCGTTAGCTGTCGGAGCCATGAAATCAACGCCAAGTAGCTCTCTTCGAAAACGCATTGAAATTGTTTCTAGTTCGGCAGATCTATGATTCTTCGAAGTGGTCTAGTATAGAATTTATCGTGCAAGTGATCCGTGCTTCGCATCCCAGACGGGACAATTATAAATTATGTGGAGGTATTGAAGTTTTCTTCTAAGATATATCTCACTGATGACGAAACATGCAAATATCCCCTGCTTCTCGCATCTGTATAGTCTACAGCTTGAACGTCCATGCCCAGTATGGGATTTCCTGGCTAGACACGCTCTTGCAGTTCTTCGCAGCTAATGTTACCCCAGATTTAGAAACAATCGCAAGCAATGCTCGTACAGAACCTGTTATGGAGAATAATTATTTGCTAGGGCTTATCAGATGCCCGTAAGAAAGAAGGTACCCTTAGAATGTTATAAAGAACGGATTTCTTTCTACGCTAGATCTGTGTCGACTAAAAACTCTTCCAATTGCACGCAACGCTCTTTGTCGTAGCCAAATACTTTTTCTATAGTGCACTAGCTGTCGAGTTTTTAGGTTTTCACTACGTCTGGAGCCTGAGGTCACCTGAAGTCACCTGAACATATCTGGAGTCGTGTGAAGAAGTCTGGTGTCATGTGAAGTTACCTAAAGTCACCTGAAGTCACCTTAGGATGTCAGGAGCCTCCTGAATTTACTCGAAGTCACTTGGAGTGAGCTGGAGTCACCCTGAAGAAGTCTGGGTTTACCTTCGTACGTTAGTGCACTAGCTGTCGAGTTTTTAAGTTTTCACTAGAGTTTTCACAGAAGGACATGTGCGAAGCCATTTGATAACGTTTTTGCACGGGCGTACAATGTCCTCGTCAATGTCGCCTTAGCAAAGTCACGAAAACCACGACGTGGTTGTTCCAGAAGGCTCTATGTGGTCAGTGACATGAATATCGGGAACCCGCTGTCTCAACATCCAGGTCAGAAGGGCATGTGCGAAGCCACTTGATAACGTTTTCGCAAGAGCATACAATGAATGTCCTCATCAATGTCGCCTTAGCAAAGTCACGAAGAGCACGACGTAGTTGTTCCAGAAGGCTCTAAGTGGTCAGTGACGTGAATATCGGGAACCCGCTGTCTCAACATCCAGGTTAGAAGGGCATGTGCGAAGCCATTTGATACCGTTTTTGCAAGGGCGTACAATGTCCTCATCAATGTCGCCTTGCAAAGTCACGAAGACCACGACGTGGTTGTTCCAGAAGGCTCTATGTGGTCAGTGACATGAATATCGGGAACCCGCTGTCTCAACATCCAGGTCAGAAGGGCATGTGCGAAGCCATTTGATAACGTTTTTGCAAGAGCATAAAATGTTCTCATCAATGTCGCCTTAGCAAAGTCACGAAGACCACGACGTGGTTGTTCCAGAAGGCTCTATGTGGTCAGTGACATGAATATTGGGAACCCGCTGACTCAACATCCAGGTCAGAAGGGCATGTGCGAAGCCATTTGAGAAGGTCTTTGCAATGTCGTACAGTGTACCCATCAATGTCGCCTTAGCAGTCACGAAGACCACGACTGCTATGTGGTTCATTGGCATAAATATCGGGAACCCGCTGTCTTAACATTCAGTTCAAAATAACATGTGCAAAGGCATTTCGGAAGTTTTTTGCAGGGACGTTCAATATCCTCGTCAATGCCGCCTTAGCAAAGTTACGAAGACCTCGACTTGGTTATTCCAGAGTGCTCTATGTGGTCAGCACCTCACCGACGACTGGAAGTCATGTGGACTGATAAGAGACAGTGAGTCAGGGTGCAGCATCCTGTGCTCCTAGTCAAGAAGAACTAGAAGGGTAGAAAATCCAGAGAACCAGTAAGGAAATGTTAAGTGGGAAGTGCCTAACGACGAGATATTTCGGACGGAGACCGTTCTTCTTCTGGGCACCGTCCTCACCATTGGCGTGATACTTAAAGAGTTAGGGATGACGTGTTAAAGGTTCGTGGGAATTGTGGGTAACAGCCCGGGAGGAGAAAAGGTCAACAACAATAAATGATGACGACGAGATGGGGTGTTTCACCACGGTGGTGCGGTACCCTACCCCACTGCACGTAGAAAAGGTCAATTCAGTCTTTTACGACCGAGGACACAGACCTACACCTCAAGATGAGCACTGCATAAGCCACGAGACTAACGATCATTGATTGAACAACTAGAAACGCCCTGCACTTAAATATGTGGTTGGGGAGTTGTGAAGCGATCCTCAGTTCATACAGGCGAACCTACCAAAACTCAAGTGTGCTTTATAAGGTATCGCGTGCGGCTCTCTTGTGGTATCAGTGGTTCTCCCTGCAGACATGTACAGGGTAACTGACATGAGCTTTGGAAATACGTTTAACAGAGCAACGTTTAAGTGCACATCTAGGAATTCCGAAAGTACCCTTTGTACGGCCGTGTCGTACGACTGGTGACGTCATACGAATTTTTTTTTCGTGGCGTTTCCTCTCATTCCTTCCTCCATAACTTGTGGTCATCGTGCGTGCTCGCAGTTTAGACAACACTTACTGTCGTACATAGATTCACGAAGGCCAGACAAACGCGATGCATGTTGGACAGATCCACGGAGCTCTGTTCCACATGGATGTCGTCCACCAGCTGACCTGCGTCTACGCCATTCTCTATGTCCTGTTGGACAGGTCCTGGATTCATGTCATTGTGGTTGTGAATTTGCACGTGATGTGATCTATATGATGGGCAACGCGCGATAGCAGTTTCTGTGCATGAATTAGATTGATGCGGTCACCAGGTGGTATCCTCGTTCTTAACCCCATATTTCATTAGATGTTCGAACGGTCCCCCATCCCCACTTGTAACAATCAGTAGTAACACCCCCCCTCCCACCACCATCACCGCTGACTCAACATCCAGGTCAGAAGGGCATGTGCGAAGCCATTTGATAACGTTTTTGCAAGAGCATAAAATGTTCTCATCAATGTCGCCTTAGCAAAGTCACGAAGACCACGACGTGGTTGTTCCAGAAGGCTCTATGTGGTCAGTGACATGAATATCGGGAACCCGCTGTCTCAACACCCAGGTTAGAAGGGCATGTGCGAAGCCATTTGATAACGTTTTTGCAAGGGCGTACAATGTCCTCATCAATGTCGCCTTGCAAAGTCACGAAGACCACGACGTGGTTGTTCCAGACGGCTCTATGTGGTCAGTGACATGAATATCGGGAACCCGCTGTCTCAACATCCAGGTCAGAAGGGCATGTGCGAAGCCATTTGATAACGTTTTTGCGAGAGCATAAAATGTTCTCATTAATGTCGCTTTAGCAAAGTCACGAAGACCACGACGTGGTTGTTCCAGAAGGTTCTATGTGGTCACTGACATGAATATAGGGAACCCGCTGACTCAACATCCAGGTCAGAAGGGCATGTGCGAAGCCATTTGATAACTTTTTGCAAGGGCATACAATGTCCTCATCAATGTCCCCTTAGCAAAGTCACGAACACCACGACGTGGTTGTTCCAGAAGGCTCTATGTGGTCAGTGACATGAATATCAGGAACCCGCTGACTCAACATCCAGGTCAGAAGGGCATGTGCGAAGCCATTTGATAACTTTTTTGCAAGAGCATACAATGAATGTCCTCATCAATGTCGCCTTAGCAAAGTCACGAAGAGCACCACGTAGTTGTTCCAGAAGGCTCCATGTGGTCAGTGACATGAATATCGGGAACCCGCTGACTCAACATCCAGGTCAGAAGGGCATGTGCGAAGCCATTTGATAACGTTTTCCCAAGAGCATACAATGAATGTCCTCATCAATGTCGCCTTAGCAAAGTCACGAAGAGCACGACGTAGTTGTTCCAGAAGGCTCTATGTGGTCACTGACTTGAATATAGGGAACCCGCTGACTCAACATCCAGGTCAGAAGGGCATGTGCGAAGCCATTTGATAACGTTTTTGCACGGGCGTACAATGTCCTCATCAATGTCGCCTTAGCAAAGTCACGAAGACCACGACGTGGTTGTTCCAGAAGGCTCTATGTGGTCAGTGACATGAATATTGGGAACCCGCTGACTCAACATCCAGGTCAGAAGGGCATGTGCGAAGCCATTTGAGAAGGTCTTTGCAATGTCGTACAATGTACCCATCAATGTCGCCTTAGCAGTCACGAAGACCACGACGTGGTTGTTCCAGAAGGCTCTATGTGGTCAGTGACATGAATATCGGGAACCCGCTGTCTCAACACCCAGGTTAGAAGGGCATGTGCGAAGCCATTTGATAACGTTTTTGCAAGGGCGTACAATGTCCTCATCAATGTCGCCTTGCAAAGTCACGAAGACCACGACGTGGTTGTTCCAGACGGCTCTATGTGGTCAGTGACATGAATATCGGGAACCCGCTGTCTCAACATCCAGGTCAGAAGGGCATGTGCGAAGCCATTTGATAACGTTTTTGCGAGAGCATAAAATGTTCTCATTAATGTCGCCTTAGCAAAGTCACGAAGACCACGACGTGGTTGTTCCAGAAGGTTCTATGTGGTCACTGACATGAATATAGGGAACCCGCTGACTCAACATCCAGGTCAGAAGGGCATGTGCGAAGCCATTTGATAACTTTTTGCAAGGGCATACAATGTCCTCATCAATGTCCCCTTAGCAAAGTCACGAACACCACGACGTGGTTGTTCCAGAAGGCGCTATGTGGTCAGTGACATGAATATCAGGAACCCGCTGACTCAACATCCAGGTCAGAAGGGCATGTGCGAAGCCATTTGATAACTTTTTTGCAAGAGCATACAATGAATGTCCTCATCAATGTCGCCTTAGCAAAGTCACGAAGAGCACCACGTAGTTGTTCCAGAAGGCTCCATGTGGTCAGTGACATGAATATCGGGAACCCGCTGACTCAACATCCAGGTCAGAAGGGCATGTGCGAAGCCATTTGATAACGTTTTCCCAAGAGCATACAATGAATGTCCTCATCAATGTCGCCTTAGCAAAGTCACGAAGAGCACGACGTAGTTGTTCCAGAAGGCTCTATGTGGTCACTGACTTGAATATAGGGAACCCGCTGACTCAACATCCAGGTCAGAAGGGCATGTGCGAAGCCATTTGATAACGTTTTTGCACGGGCGTACAATGTCCTCATCAATGTCGCCTTAGGAAAGTCACGAAAACCACGACGTGGTTGTTCCAGAAGGCTCTATGTGGTCAGTGACATGAATATTGGGAACCCGCTGACTCAACATCCAGGTCAGAAGGGCATGTGCGAAGCCATTTGAGAAGGTCTTTGCAATGTCGTACAATGTACCCATCAATGTCGCCTTGCAAAGTCACGAAGACCACGACGTGGTTGTTCCAGAAGGCTCTATGTGGTCAGTGACATGAATATCGGGAACCCGCTGTCTCAACATCCAGGTCAGAACGGCATGTGCGAAGCAATTTGATAACGTTTTTGCAAGAGCATAAAATGTTCTCATCAATGTCGCCTTAGCAAAGTCACGAAGACCACGACGTGGTTGTTCCAGAAGGCTCTATGTGGTCAGTGACATGAATATTGGGAACCCGCTGACTCAACATCCAGGTCAGAAGGGCATGTGCGAAGCCATTTGAGAAGGTCTTTGCAATGTCGTACAATGTACCCATCAATGTCGCCTTAGCAGTCACGAAGACCACGACTGCTATGTGGTTCTATGAGTAGTCACGTAGACCACGTGACTCTATGTGGTTCATTGGCATGAATATCGGGAACCCGCTGTCTTAACATTCCGTTCAAAATAACATGTGCAAAGGCATTTCGGAAGTTTTTTGCAGGGACGTTCAATGTCCTCGTCAATGCCGCCTTAGCAAAGTTACGAAGACCTCGACTTGGTTATTCCAGAGTGCTCTATGTGGTCACCACCTCACCGACGACCGGAAGTCATGTGGACTGATAAGAGACAGTGAGTCAGGGTGCAGCATCCTGTGCTCCTAGTCAAGAAGAACTAGAAGGGTAGAAAATCCAGAGAACCAGTAAGGAAATGTTAAGTGGGAAGTGCCTAACGACGAGATATTTCGGACGGAGACCGTTCTTCTTCTGGGCACCGTCCTCACCATTGGCGTGATACTTAAAGAGTTAGGGATGACGTGTTAAAGGTTCATGGGAATTGTGGGTAACAGCCCGAGAGGAGAAAAGGTCAACAACAATAAATGATGACGACGAGATGGGGTGTTTCACCACGGTGGTGCGGTACCGTACCCCACTGCACGTAGAAAAGGTCAATTCAGTCTTTTACGACCGAGGACACAGACCTACACCTAGGGATGAGCACTGCATAAGCCACGAGACTAACGATCATTGATTGAACAACTAGAAACGCCCTTGCACTTAAATATGTGGTTGGGGAGTTGTGAAGCGATCCTCAGTTCATACAGGCGAACCTACAAAAACTCAAGTGTGCTTTATAAGGTATCGCGTGCGGCTCTCTTGTGGTATCAGAGGTTCTCCCTGCAGACATGTACAGGGTAACTGACATGAGCTTTGGAAATACGTTTAACAGAGCAACGTTTAAGTGCACATCTAGGAATTCCGAAAGTACCCTTTGTACGGCCGTGTCGTACGACTGGTGACGTCATACGAATTTTTTTTTCGTGGCGTTTCCTCTCATTCCTTCCTCCATAACCTGTGGTCATCGTGCGCGCTCGCAGTTTAGACAACACTTACTGTCATACATAGATTCACGAAGGCCAGACAAACGCGATACATGTTGGAGAGATCCACGGAGCCCTGTTCCACATGGATGTCGTCCACCAGCTGACCTGCGTCTACGCCATTCTCTACGTCCTGTTGGACAGGTCCTGGATTCATGTCATTGTGGTTGTGAATTTGCACGTGATGTGATCTATATGATGAGCAACGCGCAGTTTCTGTGCATGAATTAGATTGATGCGGTCACCAGGTGGTATCCTCGTTCTTAACCCCATATTTCATTAGATGTTCGAACGGTCCCCCATCCCCACTTGTAACAATCAGTAGTAACACCCCCCTCCCACCACCATCACCACCACGCACACACAAAGCAAAAGCTGTCTTCTCAGTTAACGCTATCTATAGAGCTTTCTGTCAACCGCGCCATGCAGAAATGCGCCCCTAGGATGTCCGTTCGATCCTCTCTGCCCTTTTCTGCTTTGCTCTCTCCGCGTCCGCCTACCTCAACGTCGTAACCGCCCACCACCAGCGGGTTTCGTCACCTCTTCTTGTGTAGCATCTCTTCCATCCGCTCACATGTTCGCCATGGGAACGCTCCTCCAACAGTTCAAGGCCGCCAGGCCTAAACTCCGTGTCGTCTGCTTCAATGGATCGTCCCTTTGGTTGTGGATTACTTCACATTAGACGAAAGTGAGCCATTTTGACCCATTCTTTCACTCCATCTACTTCGTCTGAGATAGCAGGAACTGCGCCGTACTTTGTGGGCAGGTGATCCACTTTCGCAGAAGATAACGTTTGTGCGCTGTCTGCTTCGTATTTGTCGTCTGCGCTTACACGTTTTCTTTCGGTTCCATATTTGCAAACGGCAAAGGTACTTCTTTTATGATTTAAAAGTCATTTTAAGTAGAGTGCCCCGCCAGCTATTGATTAAACTTCCAGGACTCACAGGGCAGGTGTTTTGACAGGTCAGCACTCGCCACGCGACTTTGCTTGACGAAACTGCGTGTAACTTGCGCGTGTGTCTGCTTGTATATAGTTGGAAAACTAGTATTGAATTCTCTGTTGTTGTCACTTGCACAGAACTTTGACGTTGCAGCATATGTTACTTCCGTGTCGTTTACGAAGGCAGCTAATGTATGCGGCACCTGTCGCATTCTAAAACCCTCCAAAATTAGTTGCTTGCTTTCGAATGCGTAATATGTGAGGTGGCTACTAATGGTATCATTGAAGATACGCTACTATACAGAAAAAAACTGATGAACATCGTTGCATATGCAACACCGCTGCAAATACAGTATCATACTAACCGACTTGACCGCAAGCTATTCTTTGCGTCCTCATGCACATTCCTGCTTTTGCGTTTATTTCAAATAGTACGCGTAGACCTCTAAGGAACGTTTCAATACTAAAACTCTCATCATCCCAGTTACGACACTGGAGTTCCAAAAGGTGAAGAGCACGAAAGTCGTCCAATTAACGGGGATATACATGTATCTATGGAAGTATAACTAAGTTTGACTTTATCTGCGTGAGCTCATAATCGCAAAATCAATTCTTTCAATGCGTGTATATGAAAATTGTTGAATTGAAATCGTGCAATAAAAACCATGTGAAAATTGTCACAATGCTTCGGGCAAGGTCTAATGACGTTGAAAGTAGTAAAACACATGTATACGCTAATGTCAATGTCAAACGTGCTCCAACCGAATCCCTGAGGGGTGAGCGTCGTCCTAATTAGATACGAGCTGTCGGCACTAACTAGTGAATACTAAAAGCAGAAAATTTACTTTCGACGCTTCTAAGTAATTCCAACACAAGAACAAAAAAGAGCAAAAACACGTAGCCGCTTAACGCGAGAATTGATTTATGCGGGTTTCCGTTTCTTGTTCAAAAATAAATAAAATAAAAGTAAAATAAAAGCGTATAGCGTAAAACACAAGAAAGACATCAAGGACAAGCAAGCGATGAAGTGAAGCCTCTGAGGTATGTTTGATCGACTGTCTTAAAAAATGTCTTTACATGCCACTACCTTGCACATCGTTGACAAACCAGGAAAGTAAAAACGGAAAGTTATACATAGATAATAATTACTTCTCGATACGACTATCATCATGAATTGATGATTAACTTTGTCCACCCGAGAGTTCATTAACGTCTACGTGTCTCATCAACTAATAACCTGCCAAGAAGTTGCTGGTGTCCTTGGCAGAGTTCGAACTCATTACCGTGGTAATATATAATAAACAGCTTTTAAGTCGAATTTGCTGCTCAGCTGTATCAACAACGAACAATCCGCTTCAACGACGCCGACTCACGTACGAACAAATTCGACAAACTTCGTTTTGCCAACTGAGGGAGAGAGAAAATATATGTTTATGAAACTCGTCCTAATGCCGAAATACTTCTGTTTCGATAAACATGCTCAGAGCTCGCATGCACCATCAGGTGCAGAGATGTCTCATCCAGTTTTTCATATTGACTCCGTATATGCGAGTCAGCCCGATAAATCTTATGTTAGTATAATCGTGTGAGAACCGATTGTGAGAACCGATCGTGTGAGAACCACCTTTGATTAATTTTCGCTCATGTTAGTTCTGCTCTGATTACCTAGTGCTCTATACGCTTGAATCCTTCACACAGCCTGAGTTTGGGCAGCAAACAAATAAGGACGACACAGACCACGCTCAGTCTGTGTTCTTCACGGATCTCTTCCACCAGCTGTCTATGCCACCGGCCCTTGATGGCTATTTATGGGCACTTCAACCGAAGCTATTATGATTAGGTGACTGAGAAGAACAAAGAAAGGATAAATGGCTTCGTTTGCACCAAGCCGGGTGTATGTACCGCTTCAATACAACTTGCCGAAACACTTTTGCATCCTAGCAAATACAATAAATATGTAAATCGATTAGAGCACCCACATCGTTGAGAAAAAGAAGCGGAAAACAGCGCTCATTAACGATTCTCCCAACGCAGACCGTGACTGCATGCTGAGGGCAAACACGTTATTGCGTAACATTTCGCGAAATTAAAAGCATGCTTTCACGTTTCGCCTTATATAGAAAAAAAACATTTGTTTTTCCAGTCAAATGCGTATCAATTAAGGGTCTTCACGTTGTGACCACGACGCTGTCTCTTTTTCAAGTGTAGCTGTCGTCAAATTTCATTGGATACCAAAGGAAAATATGTTAGTCCCGACGATGTAGCTAACTTAAAAGGGCATCTTCTTTTCCGTTGGCCTGCGTGTCTGGAATCCTTAAAGTGTTGCGCTTATCCGGCGTATCCGGTAACGTTGCAGAGACGAGCGGGAAATCCAGGCAGTTCGAAAATCGTTCAGAAAGTTGCTTACAAGTGGCCTTTGCCGCATTAAGACTCTTCGCGCAGCGAAACCCACTTAACGGAGCTGAATGGATGAATCCGCTTTGTCGCTATCTCAAGTGGTGTCAGTATGTACGATTCAGATCGTACGTAGCAAATTAGATAATCGATAACACGATAATAGTGATGATCTTAACGTCTAAAAATTGTTAATTTAACAGTAGGAGGCTTTCCTCGAGGAAGACTCGATCACACCTAGAACACACTTTTAAATTTCCTCCGCGTGTCTAGAGGGGTCACGTGAGGCTAGGCTCGAGTCGCGTTAGTTAAGGCAGGCTGGTCCACCGTGAAAACATATTTTACATTTAAAAAAGAATTACGATCTCCCTGCCGATACGATGAGGGGTAATGTGATAGCAACCGTTGAATACAGAAAATAAAATGCGGGGATAATTTTAAATTGCGCGTCATGGTTTGCAGACATGGGTTAAATGTAGAAGCACAACTGCAATGAATAACGATGTAATGCTAGAGAGGATCACGCGCTGTCGGGTTTTGGCTCAAAGAAAACCTTTTTTTGGCCGCAACGTAGTCGTCCGATGTGAAAGTGAAGGAACCGCAGTTTGTCCATCAATGAGTTTGAATGTCGCACAACACGGCGCTTTGGGGTCTACCGTCTTTCTTTTGGGGGGTAGCAGAATTCGCTTGCGCGAATTCAACCTCCCCTTGTTATTTTACCAACCAACCACCACCACCACGGCAACATTCTGCCGGCATATCCATTTAGTGGGACATCAACGAGATTCCTGTGCGGGATCCATGTACGTCATGCGACTACTGTAGCTTCCTCCAGCCCCTTTACAGTGCCCTGTGCCCTTTTTTCTTTCCTTTTTCTTTTTTCTTTCACTCTATTAAACATATCCCCCACCCCACCCTGTGCTCGTACGAGGGTAATGCTACTGCATACTATTGCTGATATGCTTTACAGAATCGGTACGTCTTAGCGTGTCAGGTACGCAATCAACCTCAAAGTCGCCGTTGCCGGTTGGCAAACACCTCGAGTGAATGATGCACACTATTTTCCCCCCGTGTATTTCGAGAGCCATTGATTTTAGTTATGTGAAGTGTGCACATGAAACCTTTGGGGATGACGGCCTAAATAAATTTACTCCGGCGCGTTGACAAAGGTCCCCAACATACGTGGGGAAGCCCGGGGACGACCTTTTGTTCGTGTCGGCAGGCCAATGCCACGACGAAGGGGATGATCTCGATATTCCTGGGTCTTCAGTCTCGCTTGCAACATGTAATATAACGTAGCATTCCAATGCCCGCAACTGCCTCGTGATAACCTCACCTAGCAGACAGGCCTGTGCTACGCCTTACGCATGAGCGGTGTTGGCGAAACCAATGCCACTTTGATAACAGAAGAGTTGTCACGCACCTGGCAACACTGACGCTATCGACGATAGACAGATGTGAAGTCACCGAAAGAGCGAAGAAGAGAAAAGCTCCCTCAGTGAAAATGTAAGGCAGCCGGCCCAAGTGCGTGACAGTAGTAGAGCGGGGAAGATACTGGCGACAAGAGATACTGGTGACCATCGGTCCCCACCGCTCCAGATAGGAAGGTATTTGGAGCAAGATCGTTCGCGCCAAGGAGAAGCGCGAACCAAGACCGCCCCGCGCGTTTCGCGGCCGCGCGTCGTGTAGAGACGGGTTTCCTTCTCGCGTTTGAACATGCATCAACATGCAAAATACATCTTATTCCCTTCCCACATCTTTTTTTACATCCCCGAGCGGGTAGTTTTCCTACCGCACTTAACATAGCATACTTTCCTCCTGAAGACATGCAAGCAATAGACATACACATTTGTACAAGTGAAAAATATTTTATTAATGCCAATTAAAGCCAATAATGCTTAGTAATGCCAATTAAAGCCAATGGTGCTGGGGGATTGCCAATTGTGTTGCCAATCTGTGTGAAGGAGAAAACCCCAGCGGAAAAACCTTCACACCTGAAACAGAAGAAACATACAAGACAACAAAGATGCTACAGGATGGCAATTAAAACATGAGAACGGAACATACTCACACATTTTCTTCCTTGATTTAGCAGCTTCCATAAGGGTATGAATCGATGGCATTGAATTGATTGATCATAGGGCATGAGAGCAAGCTTGGTATTCTCCAAGGTATACATGCACTGACGTTTGCTACATATTGATCTTTGCACATGAGATACCTTTTCACTATTGAACAACATATTTTTGTACACATCATGAAGCAAATGCTTGCGAAGTATATCCTTCTGCACTCCTTGCGCTCTAGCTATTTCATCATCACCAACCAACTTTATCGATTACATTTTAGCCTTTAGAGCAACTACCTTCTCAATTATACGACCACCAGTCTCACACTTGAATCTAAACAACTTACCCTTATTTTTGTCACTGTACAATGCATGATCTCCAGGATATGATGACAGGTCCAGATGTTCATCTGCAATCTTCTTCAGTTCACCTTCATAATCGTCAGTCATCAACTCTAGGATAAAACTATCAGTGTCCGTGTGCATGGGAATGACTGTACAGGAGAGCTTGCTCTGTAGAGTACAATAGAGGAACTCATACATGACATACTTCGAGTGCTCAATTAGTTGATATTGGTACGTTGACAGCCAACTTGAGTCCACCTTCTGCTTGAGCGGCGCCAGCGGGAAATACCATGTCTTCTCATGCAACTCTGGAGGGTATACTAGATCGCATAGGTATATATAACCGATAGCTGCATCCTCTGGGTGATTAACAAAATCGATACTTGAGAACTTTTCTTCAGGCACCCATTCGAACCCTCCAACTGGAAGGCACTTTGTGAGACACCACCATACAAAGAATTGGCATCATAGTAGGCCAAATAGCTCGATGGTCTTTCTTCATCGTAATTAGGGCAATCCTTATTGTTCGCTCGAGCATAGCGTTTCGATTGTTGGCAAATACCTCCACGAATGGAGCCCTCAATCGTACGGTACATTTCTTCATCAGTGAAGAGCTCTATTTCCGCCGAAGTGTGCTTCAGAGCAGCTTGCCAGCTGAAACCTGGGAAACTCACAAAGCGAAGCACTTCCAACCCATACGTCTTCAAGGATAGAAACCTAAAATGCTGCATTACATCCAACAACAACAGTGTGTCACATAACAAATAAAGGTTGTTGTAGTCGGCGAGGGTCCTGCAAGAAAAGTGATTAAATATATCCTGTGCATAGGCATAGTCATCGCCGCTCACAGGTGTCCTAGTTAGATCATTAAAAAAAGCTTCCTTGGGTGGAAGACTTTCTTCTTTGTACACATCAAAGCTCTTAATGTAGGAATATGGAAAGACACATTTCCGAGTCAGACGAAGAAAATTTTCGCCATATACCTGCTTCAGACACTTGAATGCTTGAACACCCTCAGAAACCATTAAACTGTCAACAAGACAGGACAGTGATTGATTCAAATATTGAGTAGTGTAACGGAAAATGAAATTACTATACTCAAAGTTCTGTATTTTTTCACTACTTGTTGCAATAAGTTTGGGTGGTATTTTCCATTTCATGTCGTGGAAACCACGAAGCAGAGAACTGATGTCATAGGCCAAATTGTGGACCAACACCGGTATCTTACCCTTATTTGCACAACCGACGTTGCATTGATTGCACAAAGAGGCCAAAAAGTTTGGGCCATCATACCTACTGTGGTCATGGTGACAAGTTTTAGGGTGAGCTTCATCAACGAGAACACCGCAGTACTCGCACTGAATGGCTGCATTGTGTTTACTCACTTGCTCAGGTGACAAAATTATAGGTGCTGGTTCGCTGTTATACATTGCTGCGATGTCGTGTAGAAGCATGAGATATTCTACACACCTGGAACCAGCATCAGGTCCCAAATATTCATCTTTTGCAACGATCTGCGAGTCGTAAGTTCGTACTAGAACTGCACAAAATGAACTCATTACGTGGCGTTGTACGACATTTTTGACTGCTGTATTAGGGTCCAGAACGGACTCAGTGTCAAGTCCTATCACATAAGGATAGGCGAACATATTGAAATATTGATTAAATTTTATTATATTTTTACCTAGAGGTGGGAACTGTAAGATGACTTCCTTCAAGTTCCTACACACATGACGATGCCTGATTAGCGATTTATTTGTATTAAAATTCACGAGAGCATTTCTCGCAGAACACCCGACCGTTACGACTCATCAGAGCGGTGAAATTTCTGATACCAAAAAAGTGATAATTCACTTCCAACAACTTAATACTATCATTGCATTCCTTTTTCGGTATGCGAGAGGCATGTAATGTCCCATCCTCATACTTGTAAATAAACACACCAATTTGATTACGATCTTCCCAGAGATCTATATCAGAATATGAGACTGGACCCTCAGGCCACCACTTAACACGAGCAATAGAATTTGACTCACAATTTTTCAAGTATTTGGTATATGATTGCCAATTAATTATACGCCTCTTCTGAGGGTGCAACAAAGCCAATGTATTATATTTGAAGCAATCGTGAGGGGCGTTGGGAGGAGAGGCCACATTGGTAATTGTCTTGCACTTTTTTCAACTCATCGGGTATAGTGGTTTTACACCCAATGCACTTCTTCTTTAATTTAGTGATAGTTACCTCCAGTTCCAAAACATCCCTGGAAGCAAACCCACTACCAACTCGTTGATAGTTTTCCACGTTTTGCGAGAGTTCAGAAAAGCTCTCATTTAGTGCAACCATTATATCTGAAAGATTATGTATCTCTTGTGATGTTGTTGGTATGTATGCAATGTCAGTTGTGATATTGTCACCTACTTCTTTCACCATATGCAAAATTAGTCGCATATAAAATCGGAAAGGTATACACTGATCCTGCAACATTCGCACTATATCATGCTGATACAAAAGAACATAATCGATTGGATCTTCCACACTGTCATCATGTGGAGAAGCAAACAGCACAGAACATCTATTATGACCACCAAATGCACTCTGAGTTAGAAAGAATGGTAGGTATGAAACTTCAACGCCGGGGTGGGCACCTCTAATATGTTCTGTGAGCTCTTGTACCTGATCGACATTTGGCTCTGGTGGTAATGTGTTGTTTAATTCGGCAAAATTGTCATTTTGAATGGCATCTATTGGAGTATCCAAATCAAACAGACCATCATCCAGTAACATATTAAAATCCAATTCCCACTCCACATGATTAGCTTCCACACCACCAACATCAATTTGCAAAGCTTGCTCCCTCTCCTCAATACGTTGTATTAATTGTTCAATACCATCATACCCGCAAATTCCACAGCGAGGCACTAAATAAAAAAAGAAAATGGAATGGTCTCAGTTATAATATGTGGAGATAAATCAAGAAAAATACTCACTCTCAGCAGGTCCCCAGCAAACCAGATACATCCACCAAATATCCGTAAGATATCTCGCGCGGGACGTTTGGATATCCAGTGGAGTTTGCCACAGATCCGTTTTACATCCATGCGATATCCCAGCGACTAGCATTTCTGCCATGTTTGTAGATCCACTGAAAGTCCCTGCGACGTCTGTCACGGATATTTGGATATATAGGGGAGATTACGAATATCGTACATATTTTGCTTTTAACAACTTTGTGCATCAGATATTTAGTGTTTGTAGAGTGCGTAGAGACCACTGCAACTGTGTTCCAGCAAATGATATTTATTGTGTGTTTTAACCCATTTGGTACTATTGGGTACAAAAACATTACCTTAGCCTAACAGGATTCATCACAGTACAGCAACACCGTGGGCCATGCCAGCATAAGTGCCGAACCCTGCCCGCCTCACTTGGACCACTTTGAAAAACCCGCAGTAACCTCTATTTGTGAGCTAGATGGAACATATACTGAAACACAAATCGTTACACACACGTTCGTTAGGGGTAGCGTGGCGTAAACCATTTGTAACGGTGACGAGGATGTATCTCCGCAATTCCTGTGTTTCTGCATCAACCCACAGTATACCCAACAACATTTCTGACATCCCTTCCTATCAACTACTGTGTTTTTAATTCAGGTTACCGTCTTTATAAGGACAAACAAATATTTCCTGGATCTCCCATAGACATCCCTAGGATCTGCAGGCTGCTTGTCATGGGACATTCAAACATCCAGAGCGCGATATCCTTCCAACATACCAGGGACATCTGTTGTTTACTAGAGTAAGCCCAAAACGCAAATGAAATTGTGCGATATCCCATAGATATCCTATTGATGTCGAGATATTCAGGACGTTCGCGACCTTGTAGGGATGTCCCATGGATATTAATGGTTTGCTGGGTCTAGTAGGAACTTGGGCAGGAGGCAGCACACCAAACAAATTTTGGCAGGCAAAATGAAAACAAGCACTGCAAACACCGGGGCAACAGAATTTGTTGGAGAAACACTGCACGCCATGCTCGAATTTATATGGTGAAAATGTTGATGGGGGGGCTAGAGAAATCCTCATGTAGCAAAAGTCTTTGTAGTAAACAACCAATTGCAAACTAGGGAAAACGCAACCAATAGGGAAAATGCACACACCCTTTCCATTGGATTCCTTTTCAACATCCCCCTCACAGTCGACGATGGAAGCGCAGAAGTGCTACGCGGTCTCCGAGGAGGATTGTATGTACAGAAAGTTTTCCCGTTTTTCCCTCTCTAAAAATGTGATTCTTTGTTAAGATACTGATTGTCTCCTGACGGGGGATCTTCCTCTTGTGAAGACATTGAAGCCACCACCCACAACTTTCTTTATACAATATGATGAGCATCTGCGACGCTGTCGTTGTGGTGGATTGTGGTCATCGAATCTATCTCATTGGCTAGACAATAACATCCGACCTTATCTCGGTTGCCATCCAAGCTCGGATCAACCATGAAGCCCAGTGAACGATTTGCTTTGACGGTACAATGGCTGATGTACAAGGACTTGATGAAATTGAACTCCTATCTGAACTGCAACGGGCCAGAGGCTGATTTTCGTCTCACTATGCAAATTCTCCTGTTTCCGATGCGGACGAAACGAGGAAAGATTAGTCGAAGGCTCCAACGCTTCGTCGCCATCAAGTGTGACTTGTTGCGATGGTATCGTCAGGGTGACAATATCTCTTCAACCATACTTAATGCTGGACTCAAGCGACCAATAATTCGAAACTTTTACATCCAACACTCGGAATATATCGTGCGTCGCAAGAAAGATGGTTGTCGCAAGGTGTCGAGTCTGGAGGACTATCTTAAAGAGGTCTGTACATTGAAGAAATAAAATGAGACATTTTTCTTTAAATGAGGTATTCCTCTTCAATCATTTTTATTATCTTGAGGTCATTGTGTATAAGGTTATTGTCAAATAGGGACACAATGCTCTTGAGTTGGTAATTCTTACAAAGGCGGGAAGCAAAGAAACAAACAAAAAGTCCACAGTGTGAGCTGTAAATGCTTTGAATGCATTTCTCGCAATACTGATCAACAGGTAGATCTAGCAGCTCTTCTTCAATCGGTGGTAGACCAAAGCTGTCCACATAGATGTACTTGTCATTCCTGTCTCTCATGTACAATAGCCAGTGTTCTCCGGGACCGTCGTGTGGGTGTGTATTGATAACTATAAACCCTTCTGTCGTTAAACTTGGTACCATATCAATTGCGAAGGTCCTGCGATACATATTCAAAGTTTCATGGTTCAGAGAAAACAATAATTCCAGATCAAACACATTCATACTTAGTCCACTCGAACAACAAGATCACCATCGACTGATAAAATCTTGGGTGTTTCACTAATAAGTATAACCGACACTGTGCAAGGTAATGGCTTAGCAAACTTTATTTCAATCCTGCAATTGCCCTTGCACAATGGATTAAACTAGGAACCAAAACTTGCGTCATCACTCAAGTTCCAATGCATGATAAAGGAATTTTTTTTATATTTTTCATAACTCAACTCGACATGTTTTTCATTCAGTTGATACAAGAATTCGTGGTAGCTTGCTCTAGCCAGATCATTTGCCCAGTCATAGGATAGCTGCTTCCTGTATCCATCAACTGATAGTGTTACAGAACTAACATTAAAATGCTCGAAACAAAAGGGGCTCGACTTGTAATCACCCTGATAAGCCTCGGTGCGAACTAGACATACAGTAAGTTGATCAGGAATTCGCGAACGGACTTTGCTTTCTAGTCCACGCATGATGTAACATGCTGGGGATGATCTAAGGGCTTTCTGGTGTGCAATAAAACTTGAGTTGCTAACTTTGACTTTGCGTACTACAAGTGCCGCGCTGTGGATTTTCAATTGATGCTTATGAGTTTCATTGGTGCCAGTTAGCAATCTAAAGCTATCCGTATTATGTAGAGCAGTCACTCGAACCCCCACACCGGGTAACAAAAGCCTCCCTTGGTTTGTGAGGTCGGTGTTAACTTTCATGACAATTTCAAATAGTTTCCCCCCACTTGTCCTAGTTATGTGCAACTTTGCATCCCGAGCGACTGGATCATTTGCTGCATGCTCTCCTGTGTCATATGTATACATTGCACAATCATCTAAAGTCTTCTGCAGATGAGTATTCGTATGAAGTAGGGTATCAATCATACATCGGTATGAGTTCAAACAGTTGCTGCTTGCAAGACCGTGATTCAAGTGAATGGTTACATATTTAAATAAAGTGGCACCCAAGTTGTTGACTGGGAATACAGTGTCCTCAGTGATACCGTCTGCTCTTCGGGTAATTGGTTCACTCCCATCCGACCTCAATATCTGCATAGTTATATTAAAATACAGTGATGATAAATTGAGATACAAGTCGGAGAGATTTGTTATGTTCCATTCGATCGTCGATTCTCCTCCACTGATTGTAGAAACAGGATAATAAACTTGCGCCTCTCATGATTCTATTGAGCACATCATCAAGCGAGCATGGTCCGTTTTGCTAACCACCAGCCGTTCCACTCCCCTAACCCCCCGCTGACCCGCTGTTTTCAGAATGCGATCCCGTTCACGATTCGAAGCATTGTCCACATCGTGAAAGGCGACCATGGTCCGTTTTGCTAACCACCAACCGATCCACTCCTCTAACCCCCCGCTGACCACATTTTTGGAATGCGATCCTGTTCACGATTGGAATCATTGTCCTCCAATCCCCCTTTACCTTTTGACATCGCCCTCACAACCCAACCCTACCTGGGTCACCTGTTTTTCGGAATGCGATGGCCGCTTCGAAGCATTGTCCGCCACACTTTCTACATGTGAAAGGGGGCGACCCATTGTTCCGACTTCTAACCCCTCTTGGGCGCCATTTTCGGAGTGCGACCCTTTTCGATACAAAAACCTTTTTCTTTATAAAGAAGCAACATCAATGTGTGAAAAAAAAGTGTCTTCTTTATTTCATGGTTACAGAGGATTAATCGAAAATGTCTTTTCCCTTCCTCTTTTTTCTTCGGTGTCCGCTGCCTGCAATGTCCTTCAAAATCTGTGTGTCTAATTCATTTGAGCTTGCTCTCAGTGCTTGCTTGATGTTTTGCCCTTCAGATAACTTTGTCGCCAAATTTTTCGCTGCGCTCATCGCAGTATGGGCTATGTAAGACTTTGCACGATGCAATAGTGGCAATGCTAGCTTACGCAAAGAAATAAAGAAGCCATTCCCAGTTTGAAAGAGAGGGCCTTTGTATGGCACAAGATCACCAAGTCCTGATCCATAATGGATCTCTGGCACTTCTTTAAGATACATTTTTGAAGTGTAGAACTAGAGCTGTACGACCTGGTCCTCTAAAATGAAGTAGACGACCTGTCTCATCATACAACTTAATCGAAATTGACGTGATCTCGTTCTGTAACAGCTTCAAATATTGCACGTTATGGAAGCTGTAATGAATCTGGGGATCATCTTTATGTAAACATGGAACGAGTTTCAAAATGGGAAACTTTTTTGCACCTATATGAGATGATTCGATAATGTCACAATAAATCATGAAATTATGAAACAATGGTTTAAGATTGAGTGGTGTGGTTCCGGTGGTGCTGTTTGCAATAGACTGAATTGGTGCGAAACCCAACATATTACTCAAATATTCAGAAAGATCTATAGTTACTCCATCAACTGGAGTGAAAGTAAACAGCTGTGTATCTTCATTGTACGTTAGTATAGCATTGCTACCTATAACATCTCTGATAGCTTGTAGAAGCGAACCCGGTGTCTCGTAATAATTTGATGGAATTTGGACTTCTTCCCTTGCAAGTATTACTTTTTCTAGAACAACACCAAAACTGAATGTAAATGGATCTCCAATGTATTGTGTTGTATTTTCTAACAGTTTACTGGAGTTTAATTTGAGGAGTCTCTTGAGTTGTTCAGGAATAACAAAGAGACGTGGGACCAATAATGTGTAAGTATTGTTTTGGAATAGTATCTTTGCATCGATTTCATATCTTTTAAAGAAGCGATTTGGTGTGACAGTGATAGAGCGACCTGGTGTGAATATGATTGGAGCATATTGTGTAATGATAGTCACCTCTTCCTTTAAAAGCATCCTTGAGATAGCTTCCTCTCCCATGTACATGTTCTGACGTGGAACTTTAGCACCTACAACTTTCAAATCCTGTATAGTGGACACACCCATGGCTTGTTGCAGTTCTTCATCCAAAAACCTAATAGAATGAATTATTTGAGGTAGTTGGAATGTGTACCTTCCATCAACATAACCAAATGCGATGCTGAATTCTTTTAAAAGATCTTGCAGTGCGTGTTCCAAAGTCGATATCACAACAACTTCCTTATGCAGCTCAATAATGCTTCTGGAAGTAATATGTATAGTAGCATTGTTAGTCTGTGGAACGTTGTAGAATACATCAGAGATGGAAAGTTCATGCAGGCCGACTTCATATTCTTCATTCACTTGTAGTGGTGCACTCAGAGAAATTGTAAAGTCATTAAGACTGTTTTTCAGGTGCATATCCATGCAATCATTGGATAGGAGATACATGTAAAAATCAGCACTTTGCGACATTTTGGGCTGGAACCCAGGAATTAAATGAGTCATCATAACCTAGCCATTTCACTTTATAATGTGTGACACCGTTTATTTTCTTTCGACTTACTATGCGTTCAATTGGGTATGGGTCGTCTTGCGATTTCACTACGCGTTGCAATTCATTGGCATAGTAAGTTGCATCGTCTTCGACCCCGTCTGGACCAGCTATGTAAAACACTGGTGGATCTGGGTTCTTGTATCGCGTGATCGTGTAGACAACTAAAGACCAGTGTCCAATGTGCCCCTTGTCAAAAATTGATCTATTTGTGAGTACACGCACCTGATCACCAATATTCAATGGAATCTTTTTTGGTTTGTTGTCATTTTTACTGTGAAGTCTATTGAATAGTTCAATCTGGTTATTTTTATCGACGTCGTTCGGGGCCATCTTGATAGTCGAGTGATATGACGAATTGTAGTCGGCGATGATCTTTGGGAGAACAGCAATGTACTTGTGATGACCTTTACTGCCGAAATAACGATAAAGTCTAGCTTTAGTAGTTCTGATTGCACACTCGATTAAAGCACATTTGTATATAGATCTAGAGCTATAGATGTGTATTGAATGACGTTTACACCATGCTTTCACGTGTTTGTTGTAGAACTCTCTCCCTCTATCTACCTGCAAAAGATGTAGATAGGCTTTATGGCTCCTGTACAACTTGATCAATCCTTTCTTCACATCTTCACCACGCTTGGTCTTAATGGGTGCAGTCATGAGTCGTCTTGATAAGCAGTCTATCACAATGAGTATGAAGGAAAATCCTTTATTTTGTTTCTTGTACTGCAGGAATGAAATCAGGTCTGCTTGATGAAGATCGTCGATGTGCAGTGAGATGGTCTTTCTTTTCTTAAATCTACGTCTTCCTTCTTTGTAAAGTGTGTAGACGTCATCTCGCTGTAGTTCTTCGATTGCATGTTTCGACCTCTGCAGTATTGGGCAACCCCCCCCCCAAACCAGCGTTTGGATCCCTATAATTCATTCTTCTTCTGTGATATATCCATCTGATGATGATGATGAAAGCAACTTTGTTCTTTGGGACGATTTATACGTTTCCCAGAGCATACGTTTCCTAGCTTTCCTCTTCTGACGTATTTTGTGTGGCTGCAAGAACTTTGCCACTTTTCGGTACCAAGCAGGCTTTCCTTTCTTGTGTCCGGACAGATGCAACACCAATTCTTTTATATTAGAACCAGCGATTGTTTGGTTGTTATGAATGATTTCTCCCTTATCATTATAAGTCAAGCTCCTAGGTAGCACTGAGACTACGCGTCTTACTTTTTCAATGTTGACATTAGTAGGAAGCGAATTGTAATCAAATGAGCGTCCCATTGGAAGTGACTCATCGTTTTTTCTTCCTGTACTGTGGGTGCTGGCTCTGTTTCATTAGATGGTTTCTGATTATTTTTTATAATGTAGTACATAGCAGTTAACATTCGTTTTACTTTAATAACATCGCTTTCGTTAGATTCCAGAATTGATTCGATAGGAGCCAATACCTCAACCTTTGTAGCCATTTTTTCAGACACCTGCCGTCTTTGCTAGAGCACGACCTGCGACACCACCGAGCACACTGGTTAATCCCGTGAGTAATAAGGGGATCAGTGGCACTAATCCACCCCTTTGATGACAGAGGAAGGATCTTAGTCTTTTTGGTGATTTGTGCAGCATTTTATATGCAATGTATCGAATGGTGTGTTTATACTTTTCCAGCTCTTTGAACAATCGGGGCGGTAGCTTAATATTACCATTCAATATATTCTTACAGACTTCAGAAAGAGCTTCTATGCTATGAGGTGGCGCCTCCTTTAAAATCTCATCGCGCTCTTTAGGAGTACATGTTGCAAGGACTTTTAGAAAAGTTAAATGATGACGCAGACTTTTCGTTTTGGCAAGAAAACAAACTGGCGAACGTTTCCAGTAATGCCGTACGTTGGTGCAGACCACGCTCAACTGATGCGGAACATTTCACATCGAACGTTCACACAATTGTCCTCCTTTAGCGTTTGATTGACATTCATTCTGTGTCTATATGTCAACGTCGTGCCTCAGTCCGGTCCATGTGAACGTTTCAATCTTGTATGGTGGTAAGACACAGCAAAATAAACAGCATGCGATCGTGCAAATATGGGCGTACAAACTATAAAGAATGCTTTTTTTTGTATCAGTTATATAGTATTTATTTTTAAAAAAGACTGAGAGAACACCACTGATGGCCATTTCTGCGTGGGACGTACGTGGCAAGACGGACGTCCTGCGGGAAAGAGCCTGTAACTACTGGACGACTAATTGCCTAAAATTGATTAAATAACTTTTCAATTAGATATTTTCGCGAAAATACGAGACTGAAGAATTGGCGGCGACCGCTATTGAAATCCGCCCTCTTTTCTCAAAACTCCCGAAACGGTGTACAGCGTCCGTACAAATAATGACAAAGGTACACCTCGACCTGAAGCGATGCGCTGGAGTGAAGGCGAAGTCAGGATATTCTGACATCGTGCACAATAATGATGGCAGGGACCAAGGTGTACCTTTCCCCAATACACGATAGAGGTGCTGCGATGTCATGCGCAGTAATTGTCTCAAGGACTAACTTGCACCACGACACTATATACACGCGGGAGTGATGGCAAAGTCTGGGGTTTCGATAACGCTGGAGAATAACGAGGTGTTCCATGCCCCAAAACGCGAGAACGGTGGCGTATTCAGATGCAGCTTGCACCCTCAATAGCGATGGTGACGTCTAAGGCATTTCTGGACAAAACGTGCAAGAATTGTGGGAAAATTTGGGTGCATTTATAGATAGCGTCCCGATAATTACGGCAAACATTATCGGCGTATAACGCGAGGTGGGTGGCAAGCCATAAGCTGTACCTCAACGCAAACGCAAAGCAAACGCGAAAATGTATCCCAACGGTAAAGTGTACCCCAATGCTCGGGTAGCTCGGGGATGACAATGACTAAGATATACGTCACAGCTGTCGGTAAAAACGACGAGGAAGCATATGGTGTACCCGAACACTGCGTTGGTTCTGTTTCTAAGCCGCTTTTTCATTGCAGAAAGTAATCGACGGCTCTGATCAATGCTTCGGCGTGTGTTAGATCAGACTCCGTAGTGTATCCCTATATGTAAGCACCTATTATCTTGGCGATCATCTGCAATCAACAAGTGACAGGGACACGAACACGCGTAACAAGACAATCTGCTTTACTAGCAACTGGGTAGCAGATTACAACAAAGGTTACTAGTTTATACTAGTTAGTAGAACATTTCTGGAACACACGCGCGCATTATCAGCGCACTCTTCTGGGAAAAACTGTCAGAGTCAATTTAGGTATTCAAATTATGCTGATGACAAGTCCACGAATGGGCGAACTCACGCAGATATCTTCACCCGTCCTCTTGATAAGGATACGCTTTCTGGGTCTCTCTCGATACTGGTCCTCTATATATTGCTTTTATATCAGTTTGGGTGAACTCAGGTGAGCAAGTACATCGTGCGCAATGCAGCGCGAGTTGCCCAGCGGTAAACAATGTTGCAATAAGTGGACAACGGGAGCTGCATTGCAAACAATGTAGTTGCTCCCCTGAGTTCACCCGGATAATTTTACCAAGTTTACGAATAATTCGATCCTTCTAGCCCAGCTTTCTGCTGCCCACTTGTGCGTCGTCTGGGAGAGATGCTAACTTAAGCGCTTCTGCACCAGCTCAGCTGAACTCGAGACTCTTTAAAACAGCGCTGCAGTATGTATACGGTGGTTTATTTACTCAGACTCCTTGAATGCCATGCATTTTTAACAGCAACGTTTGAGTGAGTCGTGTTAACATGCATCGTTAAACAAAGCGCACGGGAGCGAAACGGTATCGCCAACGTAATTGGGTTCCGTTGTGACGGTCTCAGGACTTCGTTTAATGTAATCAAATTGTTCACTATAACGAGAAGCCTTACTTTCTAGAATGAAAAGAGCAGCGCGTCGCATATCTAACTGTGCTGAGAAAGATGCATATGGTAAATACGCGTGTGAAATATAAACAAATCCCGGTATGAAGGTTTACATATAGTACTTATTAAACAACATTCTGGTAATTCTAACACCATTCTGGTAATTCCAACACGTAAAATCACGACGAAAGATTTGGTATTAACTATATTTCAGAAGATTCGTTCTGAGGATGTTGCTTTCTTCTTCTCTATTATTATTTTTGTGTGTGTGTATATATAAGGATATGTCTTTTTCTTTTTCTCATTATTATGATGTCTAACCAACTTTTCCAATTTGCCTCCTTGTTGGATATCTTTGCATCCCTCAGTTCACTTTTAAAAATATTTCAATTACATAACAGTAACAAGCTATGACAACACAAGATGACATGGATAGATGGCTCTACAATCCTATATAATTTCCTAAAACCACCCCACCTTCGAAGACAAAACGGTGCGCCGTCCCGAGCTCGCTACACCTTCATGGTGGGGGTGGGGGCAGACTTGTACACGTTACTAAAAAAAGTAATTGATTACCGTTACCTTGTACGAAAAAGTAATTTTTTACCGTTGCAATTTACTTGCTGGAAAAAGTAATGAAGTAACGCCCTGAAAAGTAACGCGTTACTTCGCAATTGCTTTCGATATCTGAGAAAACGATATAAAAAAAGATAGGAAAAAGATATAGAAAAAAGATATCCACAAAAAAAAGGAAACTGAGCTAAAACGAAGCGAAACGAAGCAAAAACGAAGTCAGCATTGAAGCAGAATTTATTTCATAAGAGCAGTATTGAACTTTAGTAGCAGCTGCTTCTCGAAGTTTTCTTGTCAGAACGTCCGCAGCCACACTGAACACTCTCTCCACCATCGCGCTTGAAGGAACTGCAGTGTTGTACCGTAGGGACACCTTCCGTATTATTCGGTGGTCTGCAAGGGTGGACAAAGGGGCAGAACAAGAAAGGTATCGAGCAACCTCATCGCGCTGGGTATGGAGAAACTGAAATAGTCTTCCTCCTTTGTTTGGATTGTTGGCAGCTGTCTCGGAGGTCTGGGTGCGCGTCCTCTGAGTCCCCATCTTTGTAGCACGGTCGACTCACTTCTTCTGCCAAGAGCTGAACGAGCTCCTGTCGCCTTGGTCCATCACCGACCCAACGTTCCTGGAAACGTGGAATGACGACTGACACCAACTCCCTGTCGCTGTACAAGTGGCCGAATCTGCACATACAAGAATAAAACGGCATGAAATCTAACCTCAGGAACTGTGAACAGCAACACCAATTAGAAGGGAGACCCACCTTCTGCGGATACCTTCCGCGTGAGCAAGAGGAGAGCAGTATTTCAGCCCGGACATTATTAGGTGGTCCAAGCGTTTTTTCAGAACGCTTATGGTTGGCAACAGGTGCCCCAGAAATATGTAGTCTCTCTGAAGGATGTCGAGTGCGCCTGCCACAGGCTTCATCACCTATTCACAAAAGAACATAAAAATCAATCACTCTACAAAAGTAGGTACTAACTAGGTTTCCCTAGCGCATGTGGCCTACCTCGCAATACTCCTTCATGAATTGGAAGTCTCGTGGTCGCTGGAATGGTGGAACCTGTAGAGCTCTGCATAATCCATCAAGGTCATGGCCAGCGTTGTCCAGCTCCAGCAAGCAGTGTATCGCGTCAAAAAAGGAGTTCCATCGGGTTGTGACTGGCCGTATGAGCGCACGTCCGCAATACCGCTCAATAGTTTCAGCAGCTGTAGCTGACTGCCCTTGTTTGTTCCACAGGGAACGGCAAGTACGCATTACAGAACGGAGCGGTCTGGAGAATATCTCAGAGGACTCGGCCTTAGACGCGTCCACCGTCGCTACGAGATTCAGTGTGTGCGCTGAAAACCGGTGGTGTGGTGGTAGACGTCCGCCTGCATCGCTCTGCCCAACTCTGTCCAAAAGCGCAGCCACGTCTATGGGATCCGTGGGAACGTCGTCCTCGTCCGCACGCATGTCCTGTCCCTGCTCTGCTGGTCCTAGCACTCTGCGCACGTATACGTAAATTGCTTGTACGTTGAGAAATTCAATTAACTTTTCAAGCAATTCTGAACAATTATAAACTGGACCAATAGGAATTAATTATCTGAAGCCCGTCCCGTCCGTGTAACTGATAAGCCCCCCAAGGCAGCGACCTACCTGAATGCCTTAACAAAATTGCTGCCATTGTCCGTGATGACCTTCGTAATTTTACCGTGCAGTTTGAAGTCGTCGAAAGTTTGACACATAACATCGGCGATGCGGTCGTACGATATCTTCCCTGTCATGCGTCGGCACGTAAGGATTGCAGACTTTCTCGAAAGGCAGTCAGGCAAGAGCCAGGACACCGTCGCTGCCAAGTAAGCTCTGTAAATAAACGGGAGAGGAGACAGATGAAATACTTCTCGGTCGAGTAAGTAATCCTAAGCTAATTCATCATAATAATGGGAAGGCTTTCTCACCGTCGGAACGACGTCCAGCAATCTGCTGTAACCGTGACGTAGGGGACGCTTTCCAGCGATGACACTAACTGTGCACGCATTGCTTCATATTTGGTATCGATCCAGTTGACCAGCATCCTTCGTGTAATCACAGTTTTGTTGGGCGCCAGGTTTGTTACTAAATTCACAAAGCTTGGGGCTTCCACAACAGAGAAGGGTTGCATAGTGACAATTACAAAAGTGGCTACCATGTCATCAATGTTTGCCTGAGAAACGCCCGTGGTTGAAAAACTCAGTTTATGCTGCTTCATGGTGTCTCCGGCTGCCTCTTCTGCTGCTGGCCTTTTCCTCATGATGCGCTCAAGTGCAGGGATTTGTGTCCCATGTTGCGCCTACAAGAGCGCAAAAAGACCACGTTCAGAAGCGGGACTCCTATATTTATGCATACTTGTTGTATCCCAGACAGACACGCACTCATGGCGAATATGAATATCGTAAAGACCACGGTGGAATGGGCACTGAGACTGAGAGTGAACATGCAACAATAAAAAAAAAATATCTTAAGCAGCGACCATGTTAAACATACCTTGACGTGTTTCCTGAGGTTCGAGCTCCTTGCCTTTGAACATGAAAGGATTTTTTCTTGTAGTAGGCACAGCAGGCATTTGAACAAGATGTTGTTTCTGTCCTTTCGCTCCAGCGCTCTGAACATGCCGGATAGCTGAGGCCACGGCGACAAGTCATTGCAGATCGTCGACATCGTTGTGATATCGACAGTATTCCGCACAAGACTGACAGGGGCTCATGGTCACAAGAGTGGCATTAGGTTATCGGGGTCGAGAGTTCTGTGAAAAATGTGTCGAGTTTTGAGAGTTGTGTGAAAAGAGTCCCAACTGGAACTCCCACAAATGACTCATCAGGTTCACGGTACAACCTACGGTCCAACTTACTGCATACAGGCCGGGTTACGGATAGATAGTACACATGAATGGGGAGAGGACAGTGGTCTCAAAAATACACTACACGTGCGGAACACTGTGGCAACTGGGGTAAGTAATTGTTGCGGCAAAAGTCCTAGAGATAAGACAGCTGCCTTGCACCGAACTTGCAGAGGGCAGTTGGTTTTGTCTTCTCGCGGCGGTGAATCATCCCATATATGTGTGTGTGCGTCGTACCGAACAATGTGGATTCTTTAGTTTCCAAGTAATCGATTACTTGCTAATTGATTACTGAAAATTGTAATTGAATTACTCAAAAAATTACTGGGCCCCAAAAGTAATCGATTACGTTACAAATTACTCAAAAAAGTAATTGATTACTAGTAACGCAATTACCCGTTACGTACAAGTCTGGGTGGGGGTGATGGCGAGAGGGCTTGCCGTTGTCGGCCTCACAGAGGTGGGCAACGTCACGACTGACGCCCTGGGGCAATGTGCGTCCTGGGCCGACTTCTAAGGGAACTGTGCCAACATATGTCTGCAAGCGTCTGAGGAAGTTCTGGTGTCACGGCGGAACCCACAGAAAACAGCAACCAATGAAAAGAGCTCAAGTTTGATTGACAGGTCGAGAACTTTTCTTGTCTTTTCTTCTTCTTCTTTTTCTTAGGCTTTTCCCAATTCCAATTGACGGCTATGGGAACACGGGTCGCCACACTGATGTCCTCCCGAGACACACTGTCTGTGCCGCCTCAAGATTGTGTCACTTCCCTGCGCTACGCCGATGAGTCCCAAATAAGACGAAATGGCAGCTGGGATGGCACGTTCAACTTGGAAACATATTCTTCACGTGCAGCCAGGATCGGCTACTTTTCATTTGTACAAAGAATTTCGGTTTGGTGCTTCTACGGCGCCTTCACCCAAGTATTCTGGGTGAAGCTGGGTTACAGTAACGCGGCGTTGTGCCCAGCTACGATCCTCCATATCATCGAGGACTGCGACCGGTATACGAGTGAACGCCAACTTGAGCTTCTTGACCATAGAACATTCAGGTTGTCCAAAGTACTTGGCCCATAGAGCTTTTCTGCGCATCAGTGCCGGGCTCTTGACTCCCTCTTTGCTTTCATGCAAGCCACATGGACTCCTCGAAGCGCTCTAAACAGAACTCCGACCTGTCGTCGCCTTCGCGTTCACCATAATTCATCCTCTAATATTAACCGCTGAGAAGTGGGCTGTGGCTACCACGGGGAAACATCCCATGTCATCGTCATTTATTGTTGTTGTTGGTGGTGGTTTGGTTCAGGTTGAGCTCCGGTCCCGATCGCTGCAAACCAGTCGCATTGCTCAACGGCCAACAGCTCTGACGGTTCTGTCGCAACACGTTGGATCCTGTACTGACCCTCTGTCGAAACCCCTTCTCGCGCTTCGCACTATTGCGTCGGGGTGGAGGAAAAAATGGCCTCGGAAAAGATGGTCCCATCTAGCATGGTAGGAAAAATGGTCACGTGCTCTCCTATGTTGCCTCTAGACAGCGTATGCTGGAATATGTGGGAAAACGGCGACCTGTTACGACGCTCGAGCATAATAAATGTGTGGCTCTACTTTCGTTTCCAAGTACATGTATAGTATCTTCCATATCTTCCATATCGCAGCCCATGCAACTATAGCCAATAAACAGGTACGGGTTCGAATCCCGGCACTCAAACACTGGCCTGTACAAAACGGCGCTCCTCGCCGACGTATGGGTTTCATAATATTTGTATCATTGGCGCAACTACAATATGTCCTATTTATTCCGCTGTTTTATCTACTTTCTGTAACTACTTTCTGTAAGTGCACTCGACCTCTTATTGTCATTTTACCGAACGCTTCTAACAAAAAGTTGCGAAGTTAATATATTTGTGCTCGTTCAATTTCCGACATGACGACCTTGTTACTGGTAGGCATCGACGCCATTTTTCACGCATCTCACGAAGTAATCTGAATAATCTTCCGCACACAAAAGGAACAACTCGATTGTCATCCAACTTGTTTTTCTTGGTACGTTGCGCAGTTCGTGAAGTCGTTCGTAAGTGCATTTTATTTATCTTTCGCTTGGATACACAGCTAAAGGGTAACCTCCATGGAGCGAATTTTGGCAACGAAGTTCGCGCGGCAGACTGCCACGCGCGTTCCGCCGCCAGTTGTTCGCCGGCACCAGCTCCATGGAGCGAAAAACCAGCGGACGGCGTCGGGAAGTCATGCTGTGATGTCACTGTTGCCAGGGTATAAGGTGAAAGCTTAGTGAAATCAATTGCTCGAAAAAGTGCATTTAATGTCACCAATTTTGCAACTAAATCCAGCATCTGTCCGAAAAGATGCGCCCAGTAACGTACCGAAAAGCATATTCACTACTGCGAGAAGAAAACATGTTTCTTGGCAGAGAATGCCTCACGTCCTAACGATGCAGTTGGCGAAACAGCGAGCAGACGACAGCATCCAGTTGCATGAAGAGGACGACGACGATGATTCACGAGAGCAGACGACCACGTGCAGGCGATCTGGCGTAGATTCGTAGCGGAAGAGCACTCTGATTGGTTCATCTGCAGTTGACGCTTCCAGAATCGCGGACGCTGGGCGAAAATATAGGGCAACCTCCATGGAGCGAATGTACAGCGAAAAAGCTGCGAACTTCGCTCAGCGTCGGACGCCCAGCGCGAGGCGTCAAAAATGTGAGCGTCCGCCGCCGATCTGCCCATGCCAGATATTTTCGCCCAGCGTCCGCGATTCCGGAAGCGTCAACTGCAGATGAACCAATCAAGGTGTTCTTCCGCTACGAATCTACGCCAGATCGCCTGCACGTGGTCGTCTGCACGTGTGAATCATCGTCATCGTCCTCTTCTTGCAACTGGGTGCTGTCGTCTGCTCGCTGTTTCGCCAACTGCATCGTTAGAACGTGAGGCATTCTCTGCCAAAAAACATGTTTTCCTTTCGTAGTAGTGAATATGCTTTTTGATACGTTACTAGGCGCATCTTTTCAGACAGTTGTTGGATTTAGTTGCAAAATTTGTGACATTAAATGCACTTTTTCGAGCAATTGATTTCACTAAGCTTTCACCTTATACCCTGGCAACAGTGACATCACAGCATGACTTCCCGACGCCGTCCGCTGGTTTTTCGCTCCATGGAGCTGGTGCCGGCGAACAACTGGCGGCGGAACGCGCGTGGCAGTCTGCCGCGCGAACTTCGTTGCAAAAATTCGCTCCATGGAGGTTGCCCTTATCTGGCATGGCCAGATCGGCGGCGGACGCTCACATTTTTGACGCCTCGCGCAGGGCGTCCGACGCTGAGCGAAGTTCGCAGCTTTTTCGCTGTACATTCGCTCCATGGAGGTTGCCCTTAAAGCAACCAGCGACGAATCCATTGGAAATTTACTGGATTATAATAATAAGAAAAAAAAATATATCGAAATAATGTTATTCGAGGGATAGAGTTGCAGGATAATCTAGTTTATCCGCCCCCCTTATCGTGAACATAGTCTCTTACATAATAGCATAATATTACATGAAATGGTATTTCATGCACTTTAGTGGTTCCTAGATTGGATCCCATAAACGACCGTATATTCTAATCAACCGAATAACGGATACACTAAGCGAGGAACCTGCGTCATCAATCGTGCGAGTGACGCTTCCAACTTTCTCAGAAGTGCGCACTGTGTTCCCTCAGCAAATGCACATGCATGTGCATTTGCACACACTTCACTTCACGCAAAGTTTTACGTACGTGCGTATGTATTTCAAGTGCGCAAATTCACGTTTTCCGTGAATATGGACATTCCTGGGGCTAGATTTTGAACTTTTCGCTATCCCGTAACGCTTGCTAAACGCTCGTGCTCCCCGGTTGACAGCCAACGCGCGTGACGGAATGAGCGCGCAAATTTTGAAAAATAGCTATAACGATCGCTATGTGCACATCAACATTGAGCCCCTGGCCGTTTACAGTCTCCCGTTTCCCACATTTGGTCAGAGGGAGGGGGGATGTGGTTATTGAAAAAAAAAAAGAAAAACAAGGAAAGGTTAGTCAGGCAAAGACCGACTTGCTATTGCTTTCATAAATATTGGCGGTGCAAACACGGAATGCAAAAAGGTATTCACATTTCACGTACTACATGGAGTCATACACTTCACATCGGACGACTGTAGTCCGGCTCACCTTTCTTCTCATATAACACATACTATAAGTATATTCCTCCCCTGGTTCAACTTTGGACGACGGTGGAACGCAGCATTTTTAGCATTCTGTTCCAGTCGAGCTTCAAACGTTTTACCCGTCGTCGTAAACAACAAGAAAATAATGAGCAGAATAAAAAGGAAGAAAAGTAGTATATCGTCGCTGACAGCCAATCACTCTTTTTGCGGCCATTTCCTCGCGCACAGAAAGACATTATTATCGTATCTGCAATCGCAGCAGGGCAACATCACGACGACTACATTGGATGAACCAGGCCAAAAGCCCGCTATCACCCTCGTCATGCCGACTCCACATACGCCGCATGTGCGCCCAGCACACTCGCCTCTTCACTGAGAGCGCCGTCCCAGCCCGCACTTTCCTTCATTCCATCGATCCCAAGATGGAGCTCACCATCCCACTGAGCCTCTCTCGAAGGGAGAGCTCACTCCTTCACCGCCTACGACTCAACGTCGCTAAGACCCCATCGCGCCAGTTCCTCATGGGCAACATAGGTTCCCCACTATGCACGAAATGTGGTGTGGTGGCGGACACTACCCACCTCCTTCTGCACTGCCGCCTGTACTCCTCAGCCAGAGCCGCACTTGAGCAACAGCTCACACACCTCGGCCTGCACCTCACGCTGCGGACCTTACTCGGCCCCGTGCAGCGCGCTCGACAGAGCGTAGTCACCAGACTGCTCCTCCGTTACCTCGCTGCAACCGACCTACTGGTCGCCCTGTGAACCGGACTGTGCCCGCCTGGGTACTCTCTCTCTGTTTTTTTTTTTGGAATAGCAAGCCGACACCCTGTTTGGCTGACCTTTCCCTCGTTCCTCTTCTTTCGTATCATTAAACATATCCCCCCCCCCCCCAGGCCAGAGGTGTTCCTTCCGCGCTGGGATCGGGTGAAATTGCGGGAAGATCTCATTAGGGCCTTCCATCGTTTGATGTATTATTTATTCTGTCTGTTTCGTGCTCGAATATCGGTTTCTGATCGCACACATATCTTGTTCGCCATCTGTTATCTCATTTAGATGGAGACATGGAGGTGTTCATTTGCCGTGGGCAAAGGCGATACCGAATGGTTGAACATTATGTATTCAGTATAGGAAAGTATAATGGGTAGGCGCAGGGGAGGTGCTTCTGCAAGGATGCATGGACCCAATGAGAGAAAACCTACGTATGATGTCACCCTGCAAAATTCATGGACTGGTGTTTGAGAGAAACGTTTTGTCCTACCTCAAAAGAGTCACCGCATTATCTCGGTTATCAGTGCTATCTTACTATCACCGCATCTGAAAATCACACTGGACTGTCCTCGTAATCCTGGTGAGATATCGATTTCGTTCTAGTAGGCCTTAACTTGATCATCACTAGCCTTTGTGCGTTAGAGAAGCGCAAGAAAGTCCCTCCCTCATTTCCATGCATATGATCGGAAAGGAAATGCAGTCGTGGTTGTCTGACGGCGCAAAGCTACCAATTATCGTCATTGAATCCTCCCGTGAGCAGTGGGGCGTGTATGACGTTTCCCACAGTTCTTCGGGTTCTAAAAGAGAATATGTCTGTATAGCCACCGCTTTTACCGCTTCTGATTTGAGGAGAGCACGTCTTTTTGTGTAACGATATGCAAAAGAACGGCAAGCACCTTGTGGTACCCAAAATAGTTTCTTCCATATGGGGTACGTCAGAAAAGAGAAGGATATTGCGGTCGTCAAATGGTGCTGAAAGGGCGTCCCAACCTCAATCGTCGCTTTTGGCACCGCCAGCCAAGCACTGCGCCCACGCCATAACAACGCCCATACACGTTAGACGAGTTCAGAAAATCCCAGAGTGCTTAGCGCCGCTTTGAACTATAGTACCCGTATTCACCAGTCGACTTAAACCACTGGTTTAGTGACGTCGGGTTTAAATCGATCACGTGATCTCTCCGGCTATGAAGCGCCATCCAAACGGTTGACCACAACGCATGCGCATTATTCACGTTGTCACGTGACGGTTGAGGGGAGGGAGAAAGTAGCAGACGGTAGGACTGCGAAGGAGGGAAGGCTCCTGTTTTTTTTTCTTTTTTTTATTATGAGGTTGTTACGGAAGAAAAGTTGAGATGGCGCTGCTGCAGGTGGTTGCGGATCAGGGTATCGGGTATCGGTAATCGGTGGTTAGATCTACCTCTGTATCTGTTAATGACAAGCTCCGCGAGATATGGTTGTTATGGTCACTAAATAAGTGTACTACATAGTGAGCGTTTGCAATGTTATTTGAAAAACAGAAGTAGGTATCCTCGCGGAGGTGTTCGTTGTGCTATTGTCAGTGTTTCGTCGTCGATTGTGGTTGCGTGTAATCATTTCATCCGCATCGACCATCGCTTATTTATCGTCTGTTGTGCGATATGTGTGGTGAACTGAAACGATCAAGATTGCCTCTCAATTGCTGGGGCATTCCAGCAGCGCCCTTTATACGCTTTCGAGCCTGGTGTCATGAGCGCAACGTGTGTGCAAGTGTTTGATCACTGTGGGCTATGTAAACAGAAAGAAAGTTGATGCAAGGGTGGCCGTATGCTGCATGGGACTCCCACACGCACAACTTTTATGTTGCTATCGTTTTAAGAAATCGACAAAATACTTTAAACGTGTCACAAACCTGCAACGCGTTAGAGTATCTCTTTGCTGGCTGTGTTTCTTTGCAGCGCGACTGATACGGAAGACGTACTGTCACGACTGTGTCGCTACCGTCGGTCCCGCTCTACTGCCATCATCACAGGCATCGTCGGGCGCGGGAAAACGCGGGCGGCTCGTGCACGAAACGAACAAAACCGGGCAGCACGGGAGCTGATGGTCTCTCTCTTGACTGGTCTGGTCCATCGTCATGTCTGCCAGGGATTACGACTTCCATTAAAATCCAGTTGCTGGACCTCTCTGTGTCGTCGTTTCGGGGGAAGGAATGCATCAACTGGTGGCAGCGGTGCACGGCGGACCTCATGTGCTTCGAGTATGTAAAGGTGGGTACTAGCTTTGCTGATTAGTTGTAACCAGGATTTAGCCTAGTGTTCTAAATCTGGTTAGTTAACCCTACTGTCGAGGAGTCCTCGTTCGTTTTCCTCATAGTATTGTTTGTAGGCAAAGATACCCAAGTATGAAGCTAGATTCACTCAAGAAAGATGACTTGTTAGAAATATGTGAGGATTTAGGTATTGATACTTCGAAATTGAAGCGAAAGCCTCACATTATTGAAGCCATATTGAGTGCGGATATCGACGATGATGAAGTCGAAGAAACCTGGCAGATGATAAGGGACAGAAGGGAGAGGAAAGAGAGAGAGTATGCCCAGCAAAAAGAATTATTAGATATTCAGCTTAAATTGCAAGTCGCGCGCAACGAGGAAGCTGATAAAATTGCTGAGACTAGCTTTCCTCAAGTAATGCAGGTGGAGTCATTTAAAATGACAAATTTTATGCAGCCCTACAAGTTAGGAGAGGACATAGGTATGTATCTAGTAAACTTTGAACGTACCTGCGAAAGGCAACATTTTGTCAAGTCTTCTTGGCCACAAAGGCTCCTTACTCTTTTGCCTGGTGAAACAGCAGATGTTCTAGCGCGGATGCCAAAGGATGAGTCTGAAGATTACGATAAAGTAAAGAGCAGTCTTTTGAGAAAGTATCGCCTATCTGCTGAGGCTTTCCGCCAAAGATTCAGATCAGATGTTAAGAAGCCCAATCAACCTTACGTAGACTTCGCGTATAATTTAAAGTCTAATTTGGTGGAATGGTTGACGGAGGTAAAGGCTTATGGCGATCATGACAAAGTCATACAGCATATTTGCATAGAACAGTTCTTTGATCGCATCCCAGAAGATATGAGATTCTGGATTCAGGACAAACCAGACGTTGACACCATAGAAAAAGCATCAGAATTGGCTGATGATTATGTATCTAGAAGGGTCTACAATTCGTCATCCATGAGCTTGAAAACACGCCCTTTCACACCTTATCGGAAGTTTGCTACTAACAAACCGGAAAGAGACATCCCACTTGCTACCCCTCGTGAAAGCAGTCAGAAAGGTGCACAGAGTACCACCATGAAAGAAAAAACTGCCAATGCGAGAGTTTTCGAAGCTAGAAAACCTCCAGTTTGTTATTTCTGTCACGAACCAGGTCACATCGCAAGTGTTTGTGATAAAAAACCGAAAACAGCCTTTTCCTACGTAAAAGATGACGAGGAAAACCTTAAGTTGCTAGGACCTTACCTCTGTGACTTAACGGTAAACGGTACACCGTGTAAAGCACTAAGAGATAGCGGTGCCACGATAGATGTTGCCCATCCTTCGCTGGTTAGACCCCAGGATTATACAGGCGAATCAACGTGGATCAGGCAAATTGTGCAGGAAAACAGTGTATGTCTTCCTGTAGCTAAGGTGACCCTTAAGGGATCCTTTGGTGAATCACAACCGAAGCTGCTGTATCTAAAGGTATTCCCCAACATTATCCCTATTTATTTTCGAACAAGTCTGCAAATCTATTAGCAGAACAAGGGAAAGAATGCAGTGCACAACAGGTGAACGCTCTCACACGTTCGAAAGCGCGTGAACTGGCGAATAAGCATCGGTACGATTACCACACAGAGCAAATCCTAGAGACGGAACCAAAAGTTCCCGTTCCGAATCCTAACGAAGAATCCTCCCCAGATGTTGGTCAAAACAGTATTCAGCAGGATCTTGAATACGCAGAAAACTCTGCAGCGTGCTCCTTTTTGCCTCCCATATCAAATAGTTTTGACAGCTTACGAGGACTTGACAAACAAACTCTAAAGCTGGAGCAACAAAGTGACTCAACGCTAGAGAGACAGACTCCTTCAGGAATACTACTGGCCAGGATGTTTTAAAGATGTAGAAAACTTCGTTCGGTCATGTGATTCATGCCAAAGAGTAGGGAAATCTACCCACCAGTGGAAAGCACCACTTAACCTAGTCCCTATAATCACAGAACCCTTCAAGCGCTTAGTAATCGACATGGTAGGTCCTTTACCACAAACTAAGTCAGGATACCGTTACATACTAACGCTGCTGTGTCCAGCAACGAAGTTTCCTGAAGCAGTGCCTCTCAAGGAAATAACTTCTTCCGAAATAGTGGATGCCTTGCTTGGCGTCTTTGCACGAATAGGTTTCCCCAGCGAAATTCAAAGCGATCAGGCAAGCGTGTTTACTAGTGCACTGACAACAACCTTTCTACAACGCTGCGGGATTACCATCGTCCACAGCTCAGTATATCATCCACAAAGCAATGCAGTTGAACGTTGGCATTCAACACTCAAACGAGTTCTACGAGCTCTATGTTATGAACATAAAAAAGATTGGGACATGTGTTTGCCGGCAGCAATGTTTGCTCTTAGAACTGTTCCCCATGAGGCAACAGGATTTAGCCCTGCGGAACTAGTCTATGGCAGATCACCAAGATCACCGCTGAGAATAATCAGAGAACAATGGGAAGATAGTGGGGACGATCCCACAGTGGTAGAGTACGTTTTAGAATTGTTAAATCGTTTACATGTAGCTCAAGAGCTAACACTAGAGAACATGAAAATTGCCCAGGAAAAAGCTAAAACTTACTACGACAGGACAGCTAGGTCACGGCTCTTCTCACCGGGGCAAAAAGTAATGATATTACGACCGTGTCGTCAAAACAAACTGCAAGTTCAGTGGGAAGGTCCAGCACAGGTAATAGAAAAACTTTCCGACACCAACTATGTCGTTCAGCTTGGCAAACGTAAATCATCCGTCAAAATCTACCACGCAAACTTGATGAAACCGTACACCGAACGCGAGGCTATTGTTAACCTCACACTAAACGAACCTGAGGAAATCCCCTTAGACATCCCTTCTCTAGGAACGGGTAAAGTTCCCACAGTTCATGAAATAATGCTTAATATCGTCGAAGCCGGTGACTTGCAACCTAATCAAATCCAAGATCTGACTCATTTAATCGAGGAGTACCAGACTTTATTTTCTGATAGGCCCGGCAAAACTACGTTAGCTTGTCATGACATAGAACTAACATCAGAAAAGCCAGTTAAGTCCAAGCCGTATAGAATGGCACCTAGACAGAAGGCCATACTAGAAACTGAAATTAAGAAAATGCTCGACTTAGGGGTAATAGAACCCGGTGAAAGTGATTATGCATCGCCTCTAATTTTAGTTGAAGCTCCAGGCAAGGATCTTCGCCCTTGCATTGATTATAGAAAGCTCAACGCAATAACGCGGGATCAAATCTACCCAATTCCGAACATCGAAGAAAGGATTGAGACTGTTAGTGCAGCAAAATTTATCTCAACCTTAGATTTGGTACGAGGATATTGGCAAGTACCCCTCACAGAACGAGCAAAAAGGTACGCAGCATTCACATCACCAATCGGTACTTTCAGACCTGTCATGCTCACATTCGGCCTGAAGAATGCTCCTTTCTGTTTTTCGAAGCTCATGGACACAGTTCTAAAGGGTCTCGAAAACTTTGCAGTTCCCTACCTTGATGATGTTGCAATTTTTTCTTCCACTTGGGAAGACCACATTCAACACCTTAAAATAGTTTTTCAGCGTTTTAGAGAGGCAGGGCTTATTATGAAAGCAAAGAAGTGCAAACTTGCACGCTCCCATGTAACATATCTCGGTCACATTGTTGGACATGGGTACCGCAGCCCACTTCAGTTGCTGCGATTAAAGATTTTCCTCGCCCAACTACAAAAACCCAAGTCAGGTCTTTCTTAGGACTCACTGGATACTATCAAAGGTACATCAGAAACTATGCTGACATCGCCAGTCCTTTAACCGATGCATTGAAAAACAACCAACCCAATCGTATTCTATGGGATACGACCAAAGAAAGCGCTTTTCAAAAGTTAAAAACAGCGCTATGTTCAAAACCACTCCTTCGGGCCCCAGACTTCGCACGTCCTTTCATCATTCAGTGTGATGCAAGTGACAGAGGTATAGGTGCGGTGCTTTGCCAAAGGGACGAAGCTGGAAGAGAACACCCCGTCGTATACATTAGAAAACTAACCCTACGCGAACAGGCATATTGTGCTTCCGAAAAGGAATGTGCTTGCATTGTATGGGCCATTCAAAAACTTAGTTGTTACATGTACGGAACGAGGTTTACAGTCGAGACAGACCACTGTCCTCTCACTTGGCTAAACCAAATGTCAAACAAAAACTCTAGACTTTTACGTTGGAGTATCATTCTTCAACAATATAACTTCGATGTTCGCTACCGTAAAGGTAAAGAGAATGGCAACGCTGATGCTCTCAGCCGCGCAGTATGAGTTCATTTTTGGAATACTTTTTCATTTTCAGAATCTTTCTTTCATTCTCCCACTCTTCCCTTCGTTTGCTATGGTGTATCAAAACTTACTTCGTTACTGCACATTGTTGGATTTTTGTATATAAAAGTGCAGTTCACACTTTGGTTACTATTTTGGGTATCGTTCTTGATATTCTGATTTCATACGTACTTTGCCTTCATGGGATTAAGGATAGGACACCTTTTCTTCTTTACATATCCTGGTTCAATTGAAAGGTATAGGCTAGGCCTCGCCTGAGCTGCTTGGGGTGCTTTGGTGGTTTGTCTGCTTCCGTTTGCTCACGCAGTGTTCACAACCCCAACTACATCTGGAGGCTTCATACATGAATTCCCTCCTGGTCATCGAACAAACGTCATCGATTGGCCACTGTCCAAGCCGCCACCTTCAGGCCCTGGACCTTACTGCGCCATTGGATAAAACATCGCCACCATCAAGCCACTCCAGAGTCACGGCAGCAAGCCGTCACACCTCCTTGGCTTCCTCTTCATCGGCGGGGAAAGTTGTCACGACTGTGTCGCTACCGTCGGTCCCGCTCTACTGCCATCATCACAGGCATCGTCGGGCGCGGGAAAACGCGGGCGGCTCGTGCACGAAACGAACAAAACCGGGCAGCACGGGAGCTGATGGTCTCTCTCTTGACTGGTCTGGTCCATCGTCATGTCTGCCAGGGATTACGACTTTCATTAAAATCCAGTTGCTGGACCTCTCTGTGTCGTCGTTTCGGGGGAAGGAATGCATCAGTACTCAGGGTGCTGCCTTGTTTGCGTCGTCGTCCTGTGCGTGTGTGTGCATTTCGTTTGTTTGTTTAGCTCTGTTTTCGTCATGTTACCCAGGGCGTCCTTGCTTGTGAGCGTGGAAGTATTGTGACCCCCTGTAAGTGCGGTGCGTTGCTGTGCTTGACTCTGACCGCTTTTATTTCTGCATATCAGATTCTTGTAGAGATCACTAAGCACTAAATTGATTGTTCTGTTCAGCCCACAAAGATCCACCGTTACGTTGTGACTGGCTCTTGCTCTGATGAAATTTCACGAAATAGGAACATACCTAATGTATATATTTGTCATTACAGTTACTGAGTATATTTGTCATTTGATATGATGCATTCGACATTGTTAAAATAAATGGCCACACTTTAGGATTTGTAGCTTAATGAGACCATGTACACAAAATTCAGATGTTAAAATGAACCAAATATCTCATAAAGAAGGAGGTGTTATACCAGTTTTACGAGTGGTGTTCAAAGGATAGAACAAAAAGGAATGGACCAAAGAAAACACAACATCAATAACTGCATTGTGCTTATTTCTTAAACTTCATATATTATTGAGGGAACACTTTTATGCAACTGGTTCGGGACTTTTTCCATGCTCATTCTTTACAAGCTTCTCTCTCAACTTCATACTGGCATTGTAAATTTCACTAGCATTATCATCGCACCATTACATGCCAAACCATCACGACCACTAATGCTTAAAAGATCCACAGCTCATGCCATACCATGCTAAAATACGGCTGCCGGCAGCGCATCATGCACTAAACAAGTGTAGCAAGGCAGGGTAGGTCATACGAATTATGGTGTGTAGACAGCCAAAAGATGCGGACAGAAGAACAATGACACGGACGACTGCATCATGCATTACGCTCTGTGAAATCACTCCTTATTTAAGCTTTTAATTTAGGATTCTTGTTCAGAAAGAATTTGCGTTAGTGATGCAGTTAGTAATCACTCCACCCTAACACAGATCACTCAACTTTGACTGTGAAATGACATAAGAGGCCTGTGCGATGCCATGAGAATGATAACTGCCACTGTATAATTGTGTAAACTTCGTTTGTTATTTTTTATTTCAGCAGCTCTTCACCGCTTGCTTGGCATTTTTTTTAGTTTTCCAATCATGGAATAGTTCTCGGACTATTTTCCCAGTTTTCCATGCTTTACTGGATTGCAGACATCCTGAGCTACACACTGTAATTCAAGCAACTGGGCATTCTAGGATTACATGTTTGTGACCTGCCTCGACTAATTCTCGTTCTTTACACCGATGATAAAGCTCTGAAAAATTATTGCGCAGGCTGCATTTCTCCACTGTGTGGTTATCCAGTTTGACTGTACAGCTTTGTATAGAGAAATTGTGCTATTTCTTGAGAAACAACACAGTGGAATATCAAAGCAAGGCACACCTAGAGGTGCTCATTCTAGCATGAAATCTCTCTAGTAGCACTGACCATTGTCTGCTTGCTTTCTGTATTGATCTATAGCAGACAGTGAGATGAAGTTTGCAATGGACAAATATGTGCAATGCAAATAAGCTCACACAAAGAAAGGAATGCAACTTGAAATCACGTGCATCTTAGCTACAATGTGCTGTATTACTTTTATTAAAATTTACATGTTTGTATATCTTTCTTCCGCAATTTCACTTATTTTTTTAACCACTTTGGTAGTTGTCACTTTGTAGAGGCGGACATATTCATCCAGTTGTGTCAACACAAATCTATGCAACTGGACAGTTTAACGTAGTGAGCATGGTGTACTGCATCATGAAGGACAAAGTTTGGGAGCAGATGTATGGGACATTACACTGAATGTGTAGTAAAATAATACAGATGCCTCTGCATAACTAACCACCTAACTTCAGTAACGAGTGATGAACATGCAGTCTTCAGGCAACTTCAGGAAATTAATAGATGACGTATGGGGAAATGGTTCAGAAGATTTACCAGCACCCAAAGCAACAGTTTCACAAGTTCCGGCCAAATGCATTATGTTGGCGCACAAGATAAGCATGTAATTATTTCGTCCCACTTTACTGAACTTTATGCACCCCAAAGGGTGCAATAGAAAATGTGGGACGAGAGGGGCGTTCTAAAAAGAAGCAGAAGTAGTGTGAATTTCTCGTTAAAAGAAATGAAAAATTCCACACACACAACCACATGATTTATGAACCTAAGGTTGACGCAAGCTCTTACACAGACTTGTTTTTCGTGCGTTTCATGAAGGTCAGTTGTGTTGGGGATGGCATGGTATGCGATAAGCCTAAGCTAATGCCAGTCACAAATTTGTGTAGCAGTAAATTTTCTTCACATGTGGCTTTGAAGAACTGCTTACTTGAAAAAAAAAATAACCAGGTGTGACACATATACAATCATATGTCACTGGCATTTGGTGCCAGTCATTCACATATTCTCCTGGTGACGATGAGGGGGAAGGATGCATTCCTGTGATGAATGTATGTCATGGTGTCGCGTATTGCAACAGCATTCAGGCACTGTTCCGAGTGACAGATCCATAGATGTTAAAATCATTTGTCATGACGCTGATGACACATTCTTAGTCACATCCGAACTTGGTTACCGTAGTATTCCCATATTCTGTATACCCTCCACTCACTGCTTCAGGAGTGGAGTGCGAGTCAAGGCAGAGGAGAGCCGGTGTGATATGGGAGTACCCATTCTGCGTAGATATTGTACAGGACATGTCATACGGGAAAAACCGTGGACATTTAGCATGCACCTGAGCTGGTGTAACGGGAACAAGTTGTAACATAACTGAATGTACAGTGAGGTACTACACATATGCATATTAGAAGTGGATATTGGTTTGGTTCACTATTTTTGCACTCAGCTATTCAGGACATGTTGAAGACAGGCACAACACCAAATTAGAGGCATTGTGGCATTCGCGATAAATAGAAGCATGATTGCAATGTGCATGCGGGAGTATATTATAAATCGTTTAGCATGATTCCATAGGAATGTGTTTTCCCATTCTTAAGATTTACCTGTACAGGATACGAGACTACACAACAAGAGTGCACTGATCACACCACTGTAAAGCTGCAGTGTCGTCGAGTAATTTTTAACATTCCTGCTCACAGAAATGATGCAGAACAGCATGCATACATTTTAGCTTGAAAGAAAAGAAGGAGAGCTAGTGTAACATGGGTGCATGTTTACCCTGCGTTGCTACTGTCATCAATATCCACACTGAACACATACACACAGAAATTAACTATGCAGCCATACGTCAGCTGTCTATAACGTAAAAGAACGATAGCTACTGTTAACATGGGACTGTGCTTTCATGTTCTCGTGTGCTCAGTGTATATATAGAAACAGCTGCACTGGCAGGACAAATCTGTACCCATGCTAACAGAAGCTAACTTTCTTTTAAGTAGTTGACAACCGTCATGTGGCCATGTACAACATTTCCATGCACTCATGCTACAGTTATGGCAGAACCACATTTCCATTTTGATGTTGCATGTACCAGCTGGCTATTATTATAATTGTCAATACCAGATAAGTCCGTAGCCTACATTGTGTTATATTTATCTGGAAAGTGTTATATGTAGTAATTGCGGTTGATCTAATTTTCAACTTGCAGTGCAGTGCAATGTGAGCAAGGGAGCTCAAAGTTTCTGTACACATTGCCCTTGATTCCTATGCAATTCAGCTCTTTTGCAGTACACCTCAGATATATTAGTGGAGTCAGCATGTGGAATGTAGCAAGGATTTTTTTGCTTGTGCACCGTTGCTTATGTTTTGTATGTTGCTTACACTGTTGCTTATGCTTTCACGTGACCTCACGGAGTAATTGAGCAGGGTATCGAGAATGCATGCCTGTATGAAAACAGTCATCCTTGTGGAACTACGTAATAGCCTTTATTGTCTGAATATAAAGAAAAATCTCACGAATACAAAGTTGTTGTGACGAATGAGTCCACACCAGAGATTTTTAAGATCTCCTGAATATCTGTGCTTATACAATGCAGAAAAACTGTCAGTGATTGGTTATGGCTATGTACCTGCAATAGTTAACCTGAAAAGGTAATGATGCATCCAAAAGGTCTCCAGCCTCCTTTAGCACACTGCTGTGTAGTGTCTTTTGCAGAAACAGCCCTACAAAAGCAGATCTACTGTTACCATACGATAAATCAAAATAGAAGTAAGGAGCTGTCTTTTTGAATGTGTTTCAATGTAGCAGTAGTAACACAATACCTGAAGAACTGTTTTTCATTGGTCTCCTCTGCTGTGGCATGCTGAAATAAGTAAAACACACATTTCAGTTTCATCTATGTGAACTACAAATCTATTACATGTGAATTCAGAAAAAATGGGGACCTCGTTCGGTTTGATCCAGTATTTTCATAACCTGGGAAAGCAAAATCTGCTCAAATTCTGTGCTCAGTGTAGTGCAACAACATGCATATTTCCATGCCTAGATAGTATCCACACAACAGCCGCAAGACGCTAATGCACTTTTGATCAGTCCTATTGCACGGTTAAATGTCTTTGGAGATAAGACACGCTGCAAAGAGATGATAGATACTGGGACGGTTAATAAACATGCGAGTGGATAACGCCCGTCAATTTCTCCATCGGGATCGCAACAACTATCTAGCACGTTATTGCTCTTACTGTACAATGACGGGGTGCTTACAGTGTGTATCACAGGAGATGACATCATAATAAGCGCCAGCGCTATGCTTTGTTTTTGATGATGCACATTGACGTTCGGCCATCCGCACGCTCTATCGGTACATTGGATTGGTATCTGGATTTTGTCCAGTGGCACATGTCGATGTCACTCTCTTTGACCACACTTTAACGGTGTTTTTTACGTTTGTCATGCAAAAGTTCGCGATAGCGCCTTCTAAAAACAACAGCCGCATTTCGTACCCCCGGTCAAGCGTTACGCCGTTTTCGTTTACTAACCATGCATTTAAAACGATTCTGCTTAATTTTTACCAGTTAGATTTCGAATTAGTGAAACATCACCTACCACAACCACTCTACAATAGTTTTTTCAGCACACGTTCACAGTTGCAACGTACTTAGGCCGACGTTAAACTAGCCTCTCGCCTAGTTTAAAATACGTCCTATTCAAATACATGCGTCTTAAACCACCGGTTTAAGTAGCTTGGGTGGATGATCGAAATGGAATATTTGAATCGAATATTCGTCCCATTGCGATAAAATCTACCTCCTGGGCGCTTCTAGTAACTATATCAATCAAAACTTACCCAAGATTTGATGAAAAATTCTTCGTGAACCGGGGATTAGGCCTACCGGCCTCCATCGCTTCTGGCAGACCCTGGCGAAATGCGCATGCGCCGTGCAGGAAGCTCGCTATGTGCGGTGCCATTGGCTTCACAGGAGCAGGTTGTAGAGCATGGGATGGTGATCCAGGATTGGCGAACGAAAGTCTCACGTGATCAATTTAAACCCGACGTCACTAAACCAATGGTTTAAGTAAGTTGGTGAATACGGGTATAGGGGTTTACTAATACGAAAGAAACGGGTGACCTCCAAACTATTCCGATTTCTCCCCTACCGGTACGTTGTCCCCGACGTGCCAAGGTCAGCGAAAGCGAAATGTGAAGGATTATTAACGATGAAAGATGAAAGTCACTGAAAAGGTTAGCCAGCTGTAGGACTCGAACCCACATCTTCTGGATTACCGGTCCAGGGCTCTACCAATTGAGCTAAGCAACTTGAGGCGTTATATGTGATTGTCCCTTCTACGTTGTTCCAGCCTCAGAACATCGGTTCTCTCATGTGAAGGATTATTCTTCGTTCCTCCGTGTTGCCGGATGACGTGGACGACATCACGCGAGAGACACTGCGGGAGTTTTAGCTATCGTAAAGACCTTCCAATCTGTTGAATCTTCCAAAACTGAGAGAGACCGCCCGTGGAGGCTATCCCTCATGCAGTACTTTATCCTCACATTACTGTCCTCAACGGTTCCCTTTCTTTAAGAATTGATATAATATATATATATATATATATATATATATATATATATGTGCGGTGTACGGTGTGAGGTTGCGATAGGACTCGGAGAGCAGCTCCTATCGGCTATGAAATTATGCATTGAATGGCGCGATGGAGTCCTTTTAAGGTAATGTATATTTTATTTCGCGCATTTTTTTTACTGAAATGTTTTAATTTGTGCATCCTTTGTGACGCTCTCCCTTTCGTTTTCTGAGAACACGTAATTATCGGTCGGTAATTGATGATGACGGCGATGCGTCCTTGTTATATGGCCGTAAATTTATCGTCCTGGCGGATGATGACTGCGATAGAAGTTGGCAGACGAACACTTTGCGTATAGGCATGCCGAATGTTCGAGGCAGCCTCTAAAATATGCAGAAATGTGCATTTCGCTGGTCAGGAAACTACATACCAGCATATACATACATGTATATGCAGAGCTCGTATCTAAGAATGAAGAAATAGAGTATGAGAGAAACCGTTCTTGCTTATGTATACTTGATTTCAAGTAGCATCTGCATGCTGTCGGAGCTCACTATAGACAGCAATATGGAGAAAAGGGCGGAGGAAGTATAAATATGGGAGTGTTCCTTTTGGGGTTTGGGTGCAATATTTTTTAGTGTCCCCCTGGTTACGAAGGGGAAGAGGAAGTCGTCTTTTTTGGATGACGACCGAAATAGATTGATGGGGTTGCAATCTCTGTGGGGACGACCTTCTAGAAACGAAAC